>NC_141088.1:40371068-40971068 GCF_041138505.1 Cibotium barometz
GCCATAGCCAGTGTTAGGATTGTCTCAAACTCTACTAGGGTTCCAAGTAGCACTACTGCATGGGAAGCTTACATCAATGCAATGCTATCAAGGGAAGGCAATGGTGAGCTCAGCTCTAGTTCCGCTGCTCAATGGAGATTGATACGTTGTGCAGAGGCCAAAGTTCAAAATCTATGCATGGTACTGGAGCAGTCGAAGAGCAGCCGTTTGAAGGTTGATGATGATGATGGTGGAGACTTATCACCTAATGGTGCAAGGTTAGAGCAATTAGTTAACCTCAGCACTAATCATATATGGAAGAAAACTGCACCGGGGCTACCTCATACCCTTGATGAGCTTCTGCCACAAGTGGCAAATGAGAATAGAGTTGTGGTGATGGTGGGCGGCACTTCAAATTACAAGGAGATGCTGCTTAGTTTCGTATGCAGAGCCCAGTCTTTGGGCGTGAAGAATGTCCTCATCGCAGCCTTTGACGAGGCCTTGTTCGAATATGCCTACATGCAAGGCCTCCCAGTGTACCTGGAGAGCTCTGCAGAAGACTACCGGTCTCTCATAGGCAGTGATGGGCAGTGCATTTTCGCCTCGGAGTGCTTTAAGCACGTGTCAAAGCTCAAATCATGGTCGGTTTTAAGAGTCCTTAGGAAAGGGTACTCCGTTCTATGGAGTGACATGGACATTGTTTGGTTCCAGAACCCCTTGCCTCAGCTTCTTGCACTTGGCCCTGGCACATTGCCCATACAGAGTGATGAGCCCAATGAGAACCTGCCAGAGAATAGCATCCGAGGTGCAAACTCCGGGTTCTACCTCGCGCGGGCCGAAGAGAAGACAATCCATGCTTTTGAAGCCATTGTAGGTCATGCCATGGGGACAAAGACTACTGAGCAACCTAGCTTCTATGACATCCTATGTGGTGAGAAGGGAGAGAGGAGAGTAGGGGATAGAGAATGTGTTGTTGGAGAGAATGGTATTCGGACAATTTTCTTGAGTCATGAGCATTTCCCAAATGGCTTTGTATTCAGGCACTGGGATACCAAAGATCCATCAATGTCATGCAAGCACAAAGGATGTGTCTTACTACACAACAACTTCATAGCTGGCAAGGCCAATAAGTTGATCCGTCTTGTCATGCATGGTCTCTGGTTCTATGACATAAGCAACCGCATGTGCCTCCAACCATGGCACCCCCTAAGCCCCAGTCACGCCCTTCTGTCCGCATTCCAAACACATTTCCTCCCTGCCCTCAACATGTCTCTCCCTGCAGGCAGTTCCAAACCATTGTAAAGTTAGCCCAAGTCCTTGTTGGGATCCCTCTTGAAAGGGAAAATTTGTGCATGTACCATACTACTAGTTCATTATTTTTTACAAATACAGAGCAAATGAAACATCTCGAAGGCCATTGAGGAAAGGCAGACATATTATCTCTCCTCATTGTCTATCTCTCTCTCTCTCTCCCCCTTTGATGGTTCATGATGATCCTTCTTTCCTCCTAGTTGTAAACTGCCTCCTTAGGAGAGAGGAGCTCGCAGTGAGTGATAATGAGGATTCATTAGGGTTTGGTACATTGAGTGTAGTCATGGTGTGTATGAGAGAGGGAAATGGTGTGGCTATGGTGGCGTACCCTAACTTGTATTATATCTAAGATGACGAGGAATACAGTGGTTAATGTCTGTCACGCGGGGCGCGGGGGGGGGGGGGGGGGGGGGACATCTTACATCCATGTTCCTTGTGTTTTTGTGAGAATGTCGAGAGAGAGAGAGAGAGAGGGGGAGAGGTGAAGCTAGCGGCTAGAGAGGGATGACGTACGTGGGGAACCCTCCCTTATGGCGCAAAGGTAGAACGTGGAAGCCTACCTATGTGGGAGTGGGTAGAGAAGGATTACGTGTGTGGGGAACACTTCCTTATGGTGCAAAGGTAGAAGGTTTATTGGAGCGGATGGCTCAAGTAACAAGGCAGGAGGATAGTGTAGCCCATGACCTCGTCCTTAGCCAATGGTGGTGGGCGAGGATTGTTGGAATCATCCACATAAAGTAGATCCATGCATAGGGATCATACATTGATGCCACACATTAATACCACCATTATTACAACATTTGAATGTTTGCTTTATTTTTTCCCATTCGTGTGACCAAGCAACATTTTAACAACCACATGCCTTATGAGGCTACACACACACCCCTCCCCCCTATGCACACCCCTCCCCCCTATATACATATATACACATACACACGCACATTTATACATATACATACTCCTATATACATATCTATACACACACACACCCTTATATATATATAGATACACACACACACCAACTTTATTTAATGGGATGTAAATTTTTAATCAAGATTGACCAATAGAGCATTTGTCATTTGTTGACCCAACCATTGATTTTTGACTGATATATCAAATGAGCTTTGTTTATCGAGAGTTTCTAACCCATAATCTAATATCAATTAGGGGAAGAAAACATTGTGGTAGATGCTTAAAGTGGATGTTCTAGTGTCCACAACATTCTATCATTCAAAGTGAGCCTTTGCGTCTTATGAAAGTCTTATGATATTGACCCAAATTCTTTGAGATTTGGACTGAACTTAGAGACAATAATTGGAACCCTATTGGTGATTCCTCATGCCATGATGGTTACCTTTTCTTCCAGAAGAGATTGTGTATTAGACAACCATTTACACAATTTATACTAGAAGAAATGCATCAACCACCATACATGAGGTGTTTTAGCTACTCGACAATTAGTCTGTAGAGAATTCTTTTGGCCTTGTCTTAAACAAGATGTAGCAAAATTTGTGGCTGAATGTTCTATTTATCAAAAAATCAGAAGCTACAAAGGTAAGACTCAAGGACTTCTTACACCTCTACCAATCCCTAATGATACTTGAGAATAACTATCAATGGACTTCGTTATAGGTTTGCCTACTACATCCGGTTATAAAATAACATGATTTGGACTATAGTGGACCGTTTAATTAAACAAGTTTATTTCTTACCTTGTAAAAGAAAACATTGGCTTCTCAACAAGCCACAACTATGTTTATCAAGCAATCTTTGTACATCACGGATTGCCAAAAGTCATTGTTTTATAACACAGACTCTAGATTCTGCAGTAACTTTTGGATCACTCTTTTCTCCAACTTAGGTGCACTAAGATAGATTTCTCCAGAACTTTCCATCCGAAAATAAATGGAAAAACTAAGGTTACTAGTAGCACTATCTTGGATTTACTTAGAGCCTATGTTGCCCAACAACCTAATTCATGGGATGAGTACATTCATCTCTTCCAATTTACTTATAATCATACTCCTCATTCAGTGTACTAGTCGCGCACCTTTCGAAATTGTGTATGGTAAACCTTTGCCTATTCCATCTACTAGACTTTTCCACAAAATCAAAGTTACTGATCAATTTACTATTGATTTTTGTAGCATTTTGAATGATGTAAAACATTCTATTGCACATGCTCAAGAGCAATATGTTAAAAAAACAAACCGTAAATGTAAATCTATCTCTTTTGAAATAGGAGATTTTGTACTGCGTTGCTAGCCTCTAGACCACCTTTAGACACGATGAAGGATTTGTTTTACTTCCAACTCAATATCTTTTGCATTTCATTTCTCTACTTAGCCAAGCAACACAGTCATGGCAATGATGAATATCTATTGATACACTGCTATAGCCTTTGCAAATTTGACCTGCATCTTCAGTACTTGAACATGTATGTATGGCTTGTACTGATCTGATTTATGATGATAGTGAGTGTCCTTGTACAAGGAGAGACATCCTCACGGTGATAGCTTGAGGACGGAGGCAAAGGAGTACCTTAACCCATCTGGCACAAAAAATAGTATATTTTTTTGGGTTAAGGTCCTTAACTATGTAAAAATGTAAATTTTTGGGTTATTACAGAAGTTGTGTAAACACAATCACAATATCCTAAAACATATATTAGGAAAACTTGTGCATTAACTTTTCGAACAAATTCTATACTTTTTAAACTCCGAGACCTTTTGCCTTTTTTTCCTTTTCCTTTTTTCCAAATTTTTTACTTTTTTTTTATTTTTTACTTTTTATGTTTTTGGTTTATGGTTTATGTTTTACGTTTACCTACCAAAAAAGAGTATTCGCAAAATCTTTAACTTGGGCCTGCACGCATTAAATGCGTCCAGCACCACCACTAAAATACTTACCCAAAAATGGGTATTGACAAGCTTTTGGAATTTTTGGGCTAGTGGCCTAAAAGCCTGCACGCATTAAATACGGACAACCAATCAAGTCTAACACCTAGTGGCTCAAATTATAAGGGGATAAAGTTAGCTTAATTTGCATTAATTACACTAACAAAAACCTCCAAAATGTAGAATTTAATCTGCCTTGCAAATCCTCCTAAATTTCTGTTTCTATCCCAATTTCTCAATGTAAGGAGTCTAAATCAAGATAAACCCTATACCCAAAAATCAATTTTAAGATTTGTTTACCTATATTAATTAAATTTCATGCCCAATTTACTATTTTTTATTTCAAAATTTAAAAATGCAAAAAACCAAAAAATGCAGAAATCAACTAAAACATAAAGTGCAAAATTGAAAAACACATAGTTTTTGCAGAAACTGACCAAAACTAAACACAAATTTGCAAATATAATAACAAAATGCAACAAGAAACATAACTAATGCAGCAAAATAGATAAACTTCTACACTTTTTTTAATGTTTCTTTCTTAGCAAAAAACAAAAATTTCACAAAATTGAACCACACACAAGCATTCAAGATACACTATAGCTATGCGGTGGGGCTATTCCTCGGCAGTGGTGCCACTTATGGAAAGCCCTTTCACCATATAAAGTTGAAGCACTTTATTCATCAAGGCTTAAGAAGTGGCGGGTGCGTTGCATAGTCCAAACAACATAACCATTTACCGATAAAAAAGACCCCTCTTGGTCCTAAACGCCATCTTATACTTATCACCACTCTTCATCCTTATTTTATGGTATCCGGATCTCAAGTCAATCTCGATGAAGACAGGGGTACCTTTCAACTCATCCAAAAATCATCAATGCGAGGTATGGGATACCTTTCTTAATAGAAGCTTTGTTCAAATCATGATAACCCACACACATTTGAAAGGTCTAATCCTTCTTCTTCACAAGAAGTACCGGGGATGCAAAAAGAGATTGACTTGGTGCCACCCATCCCATATCCATCAATTCTTGCACTCGTTTCACCACCTCAACTTGATCCACTTTGGATAATCTATATGGCAGATTGTTGTTGATGGGCCTAGCATTAGACTCAAGCTCTATCCCATAATTAATATCTCTTTTTGGTGCAAACATTTGGCCATATTGAATACATATTTGTATTCATTCACCAATAACTTTTGTATTTCCTTGTGTATATCCTTCTTGTTGCCATCATTATCATAATTCTTGCATAGCTGTAATACATTATATACATAACCCAACTTCTTGAGATCTATCTTAAATTGAGTAGAATTAATCAAGGTAAGCTTTGATGCATTGATTCCCATCAATGTAACACTTCGTTCACCATTCATAAACTACATAAAACCTTGCTTTAGATTCATAGTGAAGAATCCAAGACTTGAGAGCCAATCCCAACCAAGAACTATGTCGATGGGTCCCATGTCAAGAAAAAGTAAATCAGCTTTACATGTGTATTCTTTTGATCGTTCCAAACTCACATCTTGACACATCATTGTACAATCCATTATATCTCCATTTGTATTCTTTTGATAGCTCCAAACTCACATCTTGACACATCATTGTACAATCCATTATATCTCCATTTGTATTCTTTTGATAGCTCCAAACTCACATCTTGACACATCATTATACAATCCATTATAGCTCTATTTTCCACTTGAACTTCATGAAAATTCGCCCAAGGTATGGGCTATAATTTGAGACTGCACAATGACTTCTTATTCACAAAACTATGCGTACTTCCGCCAAAATATGATCCACTCTACCATTAACATTGACCTTAAACCTCAAAAAGTATTTGCACCCTTGCATCATAAAGAGAATGTGGGGGAGAGAGAGATAGCTTGAGTTCCTTACAAGCAAACACACACACACACACACACACACACACACACAAGAGAGTGCAAGACACAAGAGAGATGGATGGCTGAATTTTCTTCTATTTTCTTCTCTTCTCTACAACCACATAACTAAAAGATAAGAGTGCATACATAAAGGGAAAATACTCTCCAACAACAACTTATAAAGCAAACACACACACATACACAAGAGAGTGCAAGACACAAGAGAGATGCATAGCTGAATTTTCTATCTTCTTCTCTTCTCTACAACCACATAACTCTCTACAACCACATAACTAAAAGATAAGAGTACATACATAAAGGAAAAGTACTCTCTAACAACAACATACAAAAAATGGTCGGTCTATAGTGTGAATTTTCTTCTATCTTCTTCTCTTCTCTACAACCACATAACTAAAAGATAAGAGTATATACATAAAGGGAAAGTACTCTCTAACAACAACATACAAAAAATGGTCGGTCTATAGTGTGAACCCAACTATATGATTTGGCGCTATAACTATGCCATAACTCTGGTACTCCAAAGTGGCTATCGCACAACATATCATCCACTAGCAGCATATTGACCATAATCTCACCAACCATGCCAGTGGCATAACTGCGAAAGCTGTCACCCAAGCAGGTCATCAATGTTAGCCATAGCACTAATTGAGCTTGATATCTCAACACTCCCTCTCGAGCTCAACTCCACACACTTCACTCCAAGTAAGCTCCTAAGCCTGTGGAGCTTCTCTATGCTCAATGCATTCATGAAGATGTCAACCACGTGATCCTCTATGCTGGCATATACCATATCTACATCACCTCTTAGAACCTTATCCCTCACAAAAACGATAGTGCACCTCAATGTGCTTCGTTTTAGCATGGTATACTGGGTTACTAGCCAACTATATGCTACTCATGTTGTCACAATAAATGACAACTGCCCTATCCACGGGCTCACCCATATCACCAAGTAGCTTTTGAAACCAAGCTACCTCACAAGCCACCGTAGCAGCATCCTTGTACTCTACCTCTCTATTTGACAAGGTAAATGTTGGCTTCGTCTTACTTCTCCAACTTACAACAGACTCCCAAATGAGAACATAAAACCACTGGTAGATCTCCTGTCTGCAACACTACTAACCCAATCAACATCTGTGTACCCTTGTAGTTGTATCTCTATGCCAACATCATAGAAAAGTCCATAATCAACTATGGACTTTATGTACTTGAGAATGCGTCTAGTTGCATCCAAGTGTGGCTTCCTAGGGGCATGCATTAACTTACTCGTCATCGCAAGTCCAACAACATAACTCAAGTCTGGCCTAGTAATGGTCATGCAGATTAAGATACCCACTATGCGCATGTATGTAGTGGGGTCCTCCAAAAGCTAACGTGTATCTGTGGAAAGCTTTGAGTTCTGATTCAATGACAGTGAAATAGGCTTACATCCTGTCATACCATACTTGGACAACATGTCCAAGCCATATTGCCTCTACACAATAACAAAATGCCATGAGGTGATCTCACCACCTCTATGCCCAAGAAATACCACAGCTCACCCAAATCCTTTATCTCAAACTTCTTCTTCAAAAGCCGCCTGACATCATGTATGATGTCAACATCACTATCACCAGTGATAATCAAGTCATCCACATAGATGACTAATAGCATGATCCCTATATCTATCTTTTTCACATAAAGTGAAAAATATGCATTAGAAATCTGAAATCCAATGGTAACAAGATACTCCCCGATCTTGTTTGACCATGCTCTAGGTGCCTGCTTCAAGCCATACAAGGCTCTGCGTAACCTGCACACAAAATCTGGGTGTGCATCACTCTCATAACCTAGTGGTTACATCATGTAAATTTCTTCTTGCAAGAAGGAATTATTTACATCCATCTGATTTAAATACCAACCCTTTGCTACAGCCATAGAAATGATAGCTCTCATGGTTGCCATTCTTGCAACCGAGCTGAATGTCTCTTCATAGTCAATGCCATAAGTCTGCCCATAGCCTTTGGCCACCCAATCTTGCCTTGTACCTGCTCACTAAACCGTCAGCGGTATGCTTGACTTTATAGACCCACTTACATCCAATTGCCTTCTTTTCCTTAAGTAAAGGCACTAACTTGCATGTCAGTGGTATGCTTGACTTTATATACCCACTTACATCCAATTGCCTTCTTTTCCTTAGGCAAAGGCACTAACTTGCATGTTGCATTTAAATCCAATGCTGCCATCTCCTCATTCATGGCATCTTCCCATTTCTTATTTCCAAGTGCCTGCTCAAAACAAGTGGGCTCTAATTCTTGTATTTCTTTAACCATGTAAGAATAATGATGGGCTATATATCCATCATATCTAAACCTTTCAATAGGGTATCTAATCCTCGTAGACCTATGTACACCTGGTCACTACCAGGTGTCTTCAAAATAGCCCTCGTTCTCCTTACACGAGAAGTAACCACAGATGGGATGCCAAGCTCCTCATCAAGGCTCTACTCAGAGCCGCTAGAGTCATTATCCACATATGAGTGACCTGCTGACAAATCAGGCACAAAAGGTTGATCTACCTTTTCCTTCCCTCTATGTAATACATGTGTACCTACATTTGTCCTCGTTGCAACATCAACACTTCTTATCTTTGCATCTTCTTTTGCCTTCATTGCTGGTGCATACGAGCTACTCATCTCATCAAAGACAACATCTCTGCTTACTTGCATCTCACGACCGAGTGGTAGGGTTATAACATCTATAACCTTTCTGCTCCATAGCATAACCAATAAAGATGCATTTCTCTTCCTTTGGATCCAACTTTGTTCTCACTTCATGAGGAATATGCACATATGCAACACACCCAAACACTTTGAATTGATCTTATGCTTGTAAACTTCTGTTAAGGTGTCATACCATGAACAGTTGTAGTGGGTGTCCTGTTCATAATATACACAACAATTTCTACTACTTCGGCCCAAAAATAATGTGGCATATTCAAGGCACGTGCCACTTTTGCAATGTGCATGTTGTTTCTTTTTGCAACACCATTATGTTGCTGCAGAGTGTACTTGCATGTAAACTGTCTCTTGATCCATGTTTCCTCAGGAAATTGTTGCTGAACTCATTGGAGAAGTATTCTCCCCCACCATCTAGTCTCAGGTATTTTATTTACATGCTTTTTTTCTTCTCAACCAAGGCTTTAAATATTTGAAAGTGAGAAAATGCCCATACGTTCCTATTGTGGTCATCAATGAATGTAACATAATACCTGTAACCTGCAATTGTTACAGTCTGTTCCCATACATCTGCATGTATGACATCTAATGCCCTTGCACTGACATGCTTTTCAAGTGTGGGAAAGCATGTTTGGCTTGCTTACCAAGATGGCATGCTTCACATACTTTGTGTATAACAACAACCTTAAACTTTGGTATACCTGCAACAATATTTTGGGCCTGCATAGACTTCGGTCGCTATACATTCACATGACCAATGCACTTGTGCCATATGTCAATATCTGCAAATGACACCTGTTCCATGCACAGACATGGCTGCCTTTACTTCAGCCATGTTTACATCTAAAGTAAACATCCTGCCATTTCTGTTACCCTTTGCAACCAAGCGACACTGATTTTTGAAGTCTTCCACAAAACATCCTTGAGGATTAAACCTCACTTACAGACCCTACTCAACCATCTGTCCAATAGAAACCGGGTTCTTTGTAATATTTGGAACATGAAGTAAATCTTCCAAGTACTTCATTTTGCCATCCTGCATAGACAATGGCACTTTACCAACATGCGCAATGGGATGCGCAGTATCATCACCTATTTCTACGTAACTTGATTTTTTCATTTTTTGCATATCTCTAAACCACTTAGCATGACTAGTCATGTGGTTAGAGGCACCAGAATCCACATACCATGTATCTTAAGATCTTGACACATCTCCTGTTATGGAACTGAGCATGTGCTGCATCACAAATAGTTGCTCACTTCTTTCATCACACAAATAGTTGCTCACCTCCATGTTTACTAGATGATGCATAGTTGCCTTTCTGCAACTTTCCACTTTTAATGTCATAATGCTTTTTATAGCAGTCCTCTGCCATGTGCCTTGGTTTGCCACAATAATAGCCCTCTATGCTATTTGCATTCTGATTTCTTTGCCAACTACGCCGGCCTCTTTGGCTCCCCCTGCCTCTAGACTGGCCTCTTCCACTTGTGTATGATTGCTGCTGTGAACTATTGTCCAAAATTCTGATTTCCTTGTTGGCCACCACCTTGGCCTTGACCACAACCTCTACCTCTTCCTCTACTGGAATTAGAGTAGAAGGCATGTTCTGATGTGTTCTTGCTTTGTGAATAAGAGTCCTCACCTAAAGCCTTTTCTTCTATGATCAGCATAGACACCAAGTACTGAAAGCTAGGAATATTCTCGTCTTGAAAGTATACATACATACATACATATATATATATACTATGAGTAGATCTTTAACCTCTCTCTCTCTCTCTCTCTCTCTCTCTCTCTCTCTCTCACACACACACACACACACACACGCACGCACACACACACACATTCGAATCACCTCACACCATCTTCCTCCCTCTCCCCACCAACCTCAAATCTGTGCTGTGCAACCTTCTCTCTCTCCCCCCCCTAAAACCTTTCTAGCAGAACACACCATGGAGGGTAGTGCATCTTTGTTGAGAGGAGAAGGCCAAGGGATGAGGTAGAGGCTCTTCTCTTGCAAAATATGAGGGATGAACATGGTGCTTGGATTTAAAAACAATTTCAAAAGGGAGATTGGGTATATTTGCAACCCAATGCCACTGGACCGCATCGAGTTCGACATCGAGATGTGGTTGAGCACCACTCGATGCAGTCCAGTGCCACTGGACCGCATCGAGTTCGACATCGAGATGTGGTTGAGCACCATTGGAAGGGCGTTTACTAGGATTCAAGGAAACAAGGCATGGTGGATTGGTGGCCCTAGTGCAACATGTGTACGCATCATCAGAAATTTCTTTGCGCCCACATCATCATATTCCTTGTTTCCCTTGCAACTGTATGCTTTTATTTTAGTACGTTAGTGTACATGGTTTGTGAACTATTCTTTTCAACTATATTTGACAATTTTCTCATTTCTAGATGTTTTCCCTTCCAACATCATTGAGGATCAGCCCAATGAAAGATCCCTGTCCTCCCCACTGTGCAACGAATTCTGGGGTGCTAGCAGCGGAAGTAGCACTTCTTGCACAAGGCAGGGTCCCTCACTCGGGGCCTCGCCCACGTATATCCAGACAAGAGACTAATCCCTTGGATCTTCCAAAACCGAACCTGGCAAAACTTCCCTCACCCGAAAAACACGGGCGATTCCTCCAAGATATTTTTACTCTAACGTAGTCAAAAGCCTTAACTAACTGAACTGATCTGACCGAACTCGTAAGTCCCATAGTCCGATCAAGGAAAAGATTGCACTTGGATCATAGAGACCAACACTTTTTTCCTCATTAGAGGCACAGCCGTTGATTCTTTTCCATAGAACAATGTTTATCTGGGATTAACTTCATCTATCGTACCAAAGCAGAATTGAGTCTCATTTTAGGGATCCATCAGTCCAGCCCAGTCCTGTGGGTTAGCCAACCGCCCAACCACTGTAGTGATGGGATCCATTTAAGAATTTGGTTAGGTTTTGTCTCGGGTAACAGGAAAGAGAGTTCCCAGGCTCCCTAGCTGGATATTCATGCAACCTAAAACTAGACACACCACTTACACACCCAATATGAAATTGTCTTTTTCTTAGATTCAGTTGTCTTCAAAACAAGCATTTAATGAAACTATAGTATCACTGATCATAATCCTCCAAAATATCCGGTTGAATCCTAATTTTTAATTTTTTCCTTCATCGGTGTACCTATGGCATCATTGGCAACCACAAAACAACTCTTACTCCTTGTTCCAATATCTTCCCCGACGTACGTGTGGATATCTTCGGCGACCCAGAGCCCGAGCACCGTATGGTCAACACCCTCTAAGATCCTTTGCACGTCACCTAGCACTTCACTCATAGGCCGCTTCCTTGGTCCCTCATCCACCGTACCGCGAAAGCTCACCATTTAAATCGAACCAAGGTTGGTCAAGACCTCGTCCGACCTTGCGTCACAGTTGTTGCAACTTAATCAGATAGGTCTCCACACGACCTCATTCACAAGATGGTCAAAATGCTTCCCCAGCATTTTTGACATAAAACAGTCATTTAAAAACAGGTCATAAATACAATTTCTATAATGAACTCTCATCTTTCCACATTGTTCCACATCAATCCTCATTTATTTCATATGTATTCCCATTCTCATTATCATTCATTTACATCCCGATTCCCATAACATCACATCTCATTCATTTACATCCCGTTTCACATCACTTTACATCTCATCCATTCATTCATTCACATCTATCCTGATTCACATGTCATCGCATCTCATTCATTCATTACGATAGTTGAAGTAAATCACGGATAATCCTTGTTCTACGGTAGAAAAGAATCAATGGTTGTGTCTCTTAACGGCGGGGAAAAAAGCGTTGGTCTCAATGATCCAAGTGCAAGTTCCTCCCTTGACCCGGCCATGTGACCTGCAGGTTCGGTCGGAATGAAAAAGGGTAAATCAAGGCTCTTGACTACGTTAGAATAATTTTTCCTGGAGGAATCGCCTATGCCCTCTGGGCAAGGGAAGTTTTTTCGAGTTCGATTTTGGAAAAACTGAGAGATTAGTCTCTTGTCTAGATATTCGTGGGCAAGGCCCCGAGTGGGAGCCTCTGTCCTGTGCACGAAGTGCTACTTCCGCTACTAGCACCCCCGAATTCAATGCACAGAGGAGACAAGGATCTTTCAACTTTCAAGGCTTGATGTGTCATTTTTGCACTCATTCTCAAGAGCACAAGGCACCTCCACACTTGAGCTTCAGAACAAATGGCTGCCCCCTACGATCACTTCATGGAGTTCCTCCAGCGAGTTTTGAGAGGCAACACACTTGTATTTAATGATCACTCGCGAGATCGATTAGACCTCCGCCTCCATAAAGTATTATTTGAAGACACGTTATCATACATGGACACCCACATCAACTCGCACTCTATCTCTGGCCAACAATGATAGATTGTGGGTGCCCTCCAATCTCCTAGAGTACATCAACCACAATGAAAGGCCCTTCCAAAAGCGGCTTAGAAGATTTGAAGCAATGGCAAGGAAATTTGGACACTTCCTAGAGCTTGACAAGAAGCAAGTATGCAAGCTCAACAAAAGTTCCATTGGCCATCACTTCCTATCATGGCTGGCCTGCTTTGTTTTCTTTCTTTTTTCATAGGAGAGGAGGTCGAAATGCCATAGCTGCACCTTGGAGGATTCATCCATGACAAGGAAGAGCCTCAGAGTGTAGCACACAACACAGGTGTAAGTGAAAGCCTGATCGTCGCACAACAATTTCCAAGAGGTGCACTAGGGCTCACTGAAAATCTGCACCGCTTTGAGGCCAGTGAAAGTGGCTTAGCAATTGAAGATAAAGATGACTATGCCCCTCCTTCCTGCAGATAGAGATTGACTCTCTATGTCCGCTTGTGGTAGGGGGGAGCTTTTCATTTTTTTGCATGATATTGAAAAGTCATGTGGCCTCCACATGGATGAGTGCTTGAGCACACTGAGGTGAAGGTAGAGTTCCCATTGGATGACTCCAACTCAGGTAACATGGAGGAGAACCTCCTCCCACTCATAGACTTGGTGGAGGAGCTGGTGGTCATTGCTCTAGCAACAAGGAATGCAAAGCAGGCAAATGTCACCGAGGAGGAGTTTTAAGTGGTGCAACAAAGTGTCTCCCACGCAATCATGCCTTAGACACCAACTCCAACACAAAATATTGACGAGTCCAATTCCAACATTGACTTGGAGCAAAAGGCTGATGTAGACCAGGATGATAAGCAAGAGAACGTGCTTGAGATAGATAGTTGTGCTATGTAGGGCGGGAGGGGAACACATGCTACTATAGGACCATATCTGGCTCTTAGCCACTACATCGGACACCTAATTATTCACAAATAATTCACACCCCAATGCCAAGTTCCCCCTTTTTGCATTAAAGACCTTGTTAAAGCAACTCTGTGTGGCCACTATTAGCCAGTTGGTTAGCTTTGTAATCCTAGTTAAAAAGTCACTAGTTATGACCACTTTTGGGAGCGGCTATAGAGGCAAGGTGCTTGCCCAATTAGGAATTACCAAGTTGATACACCGCCGCGAGAAAAAGCCACTGCTAGGAAGTGACAAACCTCTCTTCTTAGCTCCCCATAGCTAAGAAGTGACAAACCTCTCTTCTTAGCTCCCCAAAACTAAGAAGCGACGAGCTCAGAGTAAATTTTTCTATCAATACAATGTTGAAAGTGGCTTTTAAGTGCATGTGATTTATTTCTAATCAAAAAAAGAGGAGGACTAGAAGGGTGTGAGAAAGGCCTATCCGGGGGCCCCACATAGGGTATTTTTGCACCCTTTTGACCATCATGAAGAAATATGTGCCATTTTATTCTCGTTAGTTTTGAAGTCAAATGATCGTGTTTTCTGTTCATCACAACATGGCCGCAGAATGTGTGTAGTCTTTTTAAGTGACTCGTGGAGAGATTCTGTTCAAAAAAAAGGAGGGCCAAAGAAAAATTTTAGTTAAACCACCACAAGACAAATTTCAAGGGATTTTAGTTATAATTTTGTAAAGAAACCTTTAAAATTTAGGAAAAAACCTACAACAATTTGAGATTGAAGGTTTTTTGAATTGTTGGGAAAAATGTTTTCTACAAACACTGCACCTATTGCTCGAAATAGTCCACTATTCCTCTCTTTCGCCTCCTCCCCCCCTGCTCCACCACACCTGTCAGTTTAGCACCCCTACCATCACAAGACAATATGCCACACAAGAAAGGAGGGCCAAAGGGGTGTGAAAATGGCCTGTCCGAGGCCCCCGTACACAACATTTTTGCACCCCTCTAGCCATCACAATTTTTCTACTCTTATGCCCATTTGAGCCACCCTAAGCCCTTCATGAATGATGACACTATCTAGAATTGAAACATCTTACTAGAAAAACCATGTGGGCCAGAAGGGTGCGAAAATGGCCATTGCATGCGGCTCGGAGGGGCATTTTTACACCCTTCTGGCCCTTTAGTTTTTTGTTATCTCGTGATATGTGATTGAAAGCACATACACGCTTAAACCAAATAGGAAAATTTTAAGGGATTTCAGTTATAATTTTGTAAAAAAACCTTTGAAATTTAGGAAAAAACCTACAAAAAATTGAGGTTAGAGGTTTTTTGAATTGTTGGGAAAAATGTTTTCTGCAAACACTGTGCCACTAATCGAAATAGTCCACTGTTCCTCTCTTCCTCCTCCATCGTCCTGCGCTCCCCCACCTTTCAGTTTAGCGCCCCTACCACCATAAGACAATATGCCACACAAGAAAGGAGGGCCAGAGGGGTGCAAAAATGGCTTGTCCGAGGCCCCCGTACATAGCATTTTTGCACCCCAATGGCCATCACGATTTTCCTACTCTTAAGCCCATTTGAGCCATCCCAAACCCTTCGTAGATGATACTTTTTATCCAGAATTGAAACATCTTACTGGAAAAACCATATGGGCCAGAAGGGTGTGAAAATGGCCATTACACGGCCCAGAGGGGCCTTTTGCACCCTTTTGGCCATTTATTTTTTGTTATCTCATGAAACTTGATTGAAAGAAGATACATGCTTAAACCAACTAGAAAATTACAAGATAAAGTACACCGACAATTGCAAGACGTACACATTGACAGTTGTAAGATATATTACACATCAAAAAGTCATTAATATCAAAAAAGATACATCAAAATTTGAGATACATTATTGAGCATTCCTCATTTTTTGATCCCCTTTTCTCTGTGAATACGGTGGGCCAATTACATATCCTTTACCATTATTGTGACCCACTTTGCATGGATGATGCACAAGTTGGTGTCCTCAAAAAGATTTACAAGATTTACAAGGTACGCTTCAGTGGCTTCTTGTAAGGCCTCAAGGGAAACTGACTGCATCCGACATTCCATCTTGTACTCCCATAAAATTTCTTTGCATGTTCGTGAGAAAGGTGCCCTCTGGATGAGAAGCTCTATGGACTTCTGGTAATGGCATATCTCCTAGAAAGCCCTATACCTTAAGCATTTTCTACGGGCGGGGCCATAAGGAAGACGTTCGGCGGGACATGCTTGTCGTGGGGGGTGACGCTTGTAATAGTTCGACTTTATCTGTGTCTTTTTGGGGCCTGTGCTTTTTCCACTTGCTCCCCTTGCTGCTCTTGTTGTTTCTCTTGCTCTTGTTGTTTCTCTTTCTCCTGCTCTTGCTCTTGTTGCATGGTGATGTGTGGCAAGGTCTTTGCTCCTACAGCTGGGTGGTTGGGAATCTCCATGTGTGCTTATGTAGGCTCCCCCAAGTTGGTGTGGTCGGTGTTGGTGTCTGTTGCACTGCTGTCTTCTGTGCCATAATCCACTAACTTTACATGTTTGCTCCACTGGGATGAGCTAGCTTGCTTTGTCAAATTTTTCTTCAAACTACAGTTGTATCACTCCAAATTCTTCTTTGCACTATCCTTCAATCGCATGGGATGAGCTAGCTTGCTTTGTCAAATTTTTCTTCAAACTACAATTGTATCACTCCAAATTCTTCTTTGCACTATCCTTCAATCGCATGTGTCGTTCTTCAATTAATCGTCCTCACTGTTTGCTTTGTACGTGCCATGGTGAGGGGAGCTCAGGGCAAGGATGGGAAGTCTCTAGTGTGTTTTTCTTGTTGGTAATAAGGAATGGGCAAAAGTAGAGGTCGACCTCTATTTATATAAGAAATTTTCATCATTGCAATAACCCTAAAAAAACTCTAATTTTAGGAGGTGACTCACGCGTGCCAATAAATCGTACACATGCTAAATGCATGTCAAGCTACATGGGGCATCATTTGAAAAAGCGCACTCGAGAGAATTTTAAAAAATTTGACCAAACTTTTTATTGGTCTATAAGGGTGCGAAAATATCCTGTCCAGCCATCCCACATAGTGTATTTTTGCACCCTTCAGGACACTTATTCAAAACATGTAAACATGAATTTTTTTTAATGACCAAATTTTTGGCCTGTAAAGGTGCAAAAATTGACTGTCCGGCCATCTCACACAGTGCATTTTCACACCCTTATGGACCATTATAACACAGCATCAAAAAACTTGAACATCATCATTGCACCCTTTTGGACCGTCATCATAACATGGGAATATTTTAAAAATCAACATCTTTCAATTTCTTCGAGTATTACAAAGCATCGTAAATCTTGGGGATACAATTCAAGTAAATAAAAAAACTATATTTGAAGGTATAAAAAATGAGTTGGGGTTGCTGTTAGCTACCAATCAAACCTAGCAAGGGAAGTATATCAATCTAACAAAATTGGTATTACCAAACAAAACCACCATACATGAAAAGTGCATTAGAAGAAGAAATCTGTTTTGCAAAACCATTAAAAGCATTATATTACCATGTAATGCACAATATTCCATTCACTCCATGTGCGGACCACAGCTTCAATGAAGCTTTGCAACTCTGCTTGAAATTGTTTGCAGTTTTCCTTTGTTGTGCTACTTTGACTCATCAACCGCACTACCTTATTGAAATTTGCCCACACTTACTCACGCAGAATAATAATGTTTGCATCCAAGAAGTCCAAAGTAGTACTAGCGCAAAGGTCTTTCCACATCTCCTATCTCTTTGCAGAAACATTTTCACCTTCCTCGACATGTTGCGTGTCTGCATTTCCGTGAACCTTCTTCCATTTATTGATAGGCTTCTGGAGAAACCTTCTTGCCTTGCCTCCACTCATTGAAATCTTTTGAGCAACCATATGTTTGGTTTACTCGTATCTCCACATTACCCCCATGGCAACCAATGTCATTTGAAATCTTCTCCACTCTAGCAATCGCCTCATCTTGTCAAGTTCTACCAGGCATAGTGAATACATAGTCTATGTGAAACTTTAAAAAGCGGTCAAAGATACGCATGAAAGAATGCAAAGTACAAAAGTGAACATTCCTAAGAGGGAAAGGAATTATGGGGGGTTCCAGCTATTATCCCTTAAGTCCCTATTTGGAGGCACCAACATAGGTGATGAAAGGACACCATCGTTTCACTCTCCCTCACAATTTCCTGTTTTCTCGCATTCCTCTTTAGTATTGGCTATCCCCTTGCATTTCTTCTTGGTTTTTTGTTTCAATCAATGCATGCACCAAGGGCATGGGTGAGCTATATTTGCACCTTGAATGCAACCCAACATACACTTAATTGTCTTCAGATCCCCGCCAAGATGCCAATCAACATCAAAGCTCCCTAAACTATCAACATCCAGCTTCTCATCCCCTATTTATGACCCAATGCAACCTCTCAAAGAACCATGCTAGCAACACGTGTGTCTCCTTATTAGGAACCTCAAATGCTCCTAAATTACCATATATCTTTCTTTGATTGAACACTAAATGATGGTTTAGTGTGTGAAATATTGTCATTCCCTTGCTCTTGAAAATCAACTATGCTCTCTCCCTCATCATCAGGCCCCTCTGCAAGAGTTGTAGTAGATGGAGACTTAAAGGCTTCCACCATAGCATGGTTCATAAGTGTGACGCTCATTCTCTCTAGCCTTCTTCCCTTCACAATCTGGCACTCGTCCAACTTCAGCATGAAGAAGACCTTGGAACCTATAAAACATAGAAATTAAACAAAATTTAAGTTGTTCCCCATAAATGAGCACAGAACACTAGCATTAACAACATCAACACTACTGCTGATACTTTGGGAAATCTCTTGTATGATTTTATTGGAAATAGGCCTAGTTATCTTCTTGCAATGGGGATCCCTAATCATTTTAAGCACATGCTCTCTCGTTTGTGATAGAGAGCTCATTACAATCCGTGGTTTGATAAGAACTTGTGGTATCTTGAAGGAATACTCTAAAAACCAGCAAAATTACATTGACATTACACAAGTGCACACATGATTTACACTGGCATTTTGAATTGGAAGTGCTAGAGAATAAGAAAGAGGAGCCATATCGCACTGCTTAAACTCTCTACCACTTATGAGTGCCCCCCCCATGGCAAGTGTTTTGATGTGGTTTAGTGGCCTCTTATGCTACCTAGCTCCAATAGGAGTGCTTTTTATGTGGGAGATAGTCTGCGTAAGCTTTTCCACACACGTTGTTCTCTCTTGATTTACACCCTTAATCTCCTTGATTTTTGCTTGAGTCTAAAGTAGGCCTTGGTGTACACTAGCAAGGTTAACTTGGAGCATATGCAACTATGATGACAAGTGGAAGACTCTACCAGTGTCAATTGTTGCTAATCTCTTACAGTAGCCGACAATCCCATTCTCCCCATCTACCACATATTGAATAAATGATGGTAAGTCTTTGAAAGTGGGTGGGTAATGTGCTCTTGGGTTAGCTAGGTATAGATTCCCATCAACCCATAGATCCACATTAGTGTGACCCCCCTGTCTACTACATTCCTGTCCTGTTCTGTGAGATGAACCTTACCCAAAGTTGCATACTCTTCCAACACTCGCACATGCAAATCCACCTTGCGTCGATGAAATGGCACATTAGTGTCAGTGATTTCACACAATGCCATGCTTACAGCAGGGAGTTAATAGTGGAAAAGAAGAGGAAGGCACTAAGCTCACACTAGAGAGAGAGAGAGAGAGAGAGGGATAGGAGTTGATATTACTAGGAGTGAGTGCATGCCATAACCTTCCAGGATTTGAGATTAGAGAGAGGGAGGATGCAGTCACACAGGAGAGAGAGAGAGAGAGAGAGAGAGAGAGAGAGAGAGAGAGAGAGAGAGAGAGAGAGAGAGTTTGTAGGCCATCAGCTCTCACAATAGAGAGAGAAAGGAAGAGTTGAGAGTAGATGGAGTGAGGCTATGCAGGCCAAGCTCACAATGCAGAGAGATATTCCAAGGAGTTAAGATTAGAGAGAGGGAGGATGCAGTCACAGGAGAGATAGAGTGTGTGTTTGGAGGCCATTAGCTCATAGTAGAGAGAGAAAGAGAGAGTTGAGAGTAGATGAGAGGATTGTAGAGAGAGAGATAGAGTGAGGCTATGTAGGCCAAGCTCACAATAGAGAGATGAGTAGAGAGAGAGAGACAGAGAGAGAGTTGGTTCAATTGTGGGGGGGAAAAGAGGTTGAAATTTGATTTTTTGATATATATATATGGGTTTGGGATAACTTTTAAAGCTAAAAAGCTAAAAAGATGAGGAAAAAAACACTATTTTTGGCCCTCCTTCGTTGCGCAATTGATGATATGGAAAGTGACAAGATGATCTTGACACTTTGGTTGATTTAGTGAGGAAGTGGAGGCTTTAAATGAAGGAGAAAAAGGTAGAGGCATTCAATAATGAGATAGAGTGGGTTTTAGGGAAGGTTAAAATTTAAATTTTTTACATATATATGGATATGGGGTCAGTTTCAAAGTATAAAACTTACAAAATGGGAAAAAACAATTCGACCATTTCGCCCCCCCCCTTAGTTACGAGCTTGCTAGAAAGAGAGGAGAAGAGATAATGACAACATTAGACCCTATTTTTATAGGGGCGTTATGGGCTAGAAAGCTCAAATTATAGGCTCCAAGTAGGCCTCTTGAATGATTAACCTTGTCTCCTTAAGAAAGCACCAAAAGTGTGTTCATACCCGTCCATGTGAAGTGAAGCAAAGTACACCTTACCACAATAATTTCTTGGGTTCATCTTCAAGTACATATCTAGATTTTCAACCTACTCATTATATTCTTCATTACTTCATCCCTCCCCTTTGAACTTTGAGAAGACCACCCTTGCACTCATCATCCTCTTCTTTTGCATTACCCATGCATGGCCTCATATGTGGAACATCACGATCCCACAACCCATCCACATGTGTAAAATTAAATGCTACGGGCTTCCCCTTTTGCATCACTATGTGATGTAGATGGAATATTTGTAGGCAAAATTCCAAAAAGAGAATGACTTTGGTGGTACATATTAGCCTTGTTGCCCAATTTCACATGCACATTACCACCCAAATTTGTATCTTGGCTCATGAAGTCTTCATGTTATTAAGAAGGAATCGAGTTTTTTCCATGGTCCATCAAGCCTTTACCTCAATCCATCACATTTGCATCATGTTTCTTAGGCGATTGCTCCACTAGAGCTCATTGCTTGTGGACATATTCCCCTTTGAAACCTTTAGCAAGGATGCATGATTCCGGTTCATGATTTCAACCAAGGTGGCTTGATCCTTGTTCATGCTTTTAACAAAGTTTCCCAATGCATTAGCTTTTCAATCGTGACTATATTTTATGGTTTGAAGGATTGCATCATTTTGACCATTGATTGCATTTCATTATTCTCCTCCCCCGAGCCACTTGTATACCCAGGCTAGCATGCCCACTTGTATTCACAATATTATTAGTGGACAGATCCTCAATAGCATGCACCAATCCTTCATCAACTTCAGTTTCCTCTTTTGGCATGAGCATATTATCCTCATTTTCCATATCTTTTAACTCTTTGAGTATTGCCTCTTTTTCTTTGCGAGATCTCCCTTTGGGCATGGCTGAAAATGGAAATTGAAAGTAAAAAGCTCAAAACTTTTTGGAATTTGTATATTTTTGTTTCTATAGAGAGCTCTAGGTGTGTACTACCGAATTATGCAAAAACAATAAAATTTCTCTCTTTTAGGGTTTACGTGATAGTGCTGAAAATCACTTTTTGGCCCTAAAACCCTGAATATTGGTCTAAATCTTAATTTGTTTAGCTTTTTAGAAATCTATTGGTTAGTAATATCCACACCTCAAAACGTTTGACTAAAGTTAAAGTTCAAGTACTCAATTTCAACTTTTGTGAAAAAGTCAACTATGCTCTCTTTGACTACTACAATGGTATCCAAATCAAATGATCTTGGGTTTATTGGGAATCTAATGGCATGTACTACCCAACGAGATGCTCAAATCCTAAAATCAACACATTGTTTTTTATTGGGCCCACTTTGTTTCTTAGGTTGTCCAACCTTGTTGGTTGGACAAGTAAACAGTATCGGAAATAGACACTTGAGGGCTCCAACATTGCCCTTGGAGAGTATTATGAAGTTTTGCAAACACCTAGAAATCATCCCCAACCATTCTCAATTGAATTACGGTTTTATGCTTTAGCAAAAATTGTCAAAAGTGCCCCCAACAATTGCTATCCAATCCTCCCAATTGCATTGGTGATGTCTTGGAGTCATCCACAAGCATGTACAATGCCAATTGGTATCCTTATGAAAAACCAAGATCATTTCCAAGTGTCAAGCATGCGTATTTTACAAACAATTTTACATCGTCTCCTTTGTTTTTAGTTCCAAATCTCAATAAACCAAAGCATCAATTCAATCATATAACATCATTATTCCCAATCTCAAAATCCAATGTACACACCAAATGCAAAAGTTACCAATTTTTTCCATTGGTAATTACTTGGGCCGCATTACTCGGGATGCAATCCATGATGTTTGCTGCTAAGTCAATGAAGAGCATATTAATGCTTGTTGATCTCCCAGCCAAACACTTCTTGCCTCCTTATCAAGGTTTAGAAATCTGATGGCAAGGACTAGGGCCATGTCCACATCAAATGTACCTAATCGCCTTTCATACCGCTTTACCAATAAAGTATGTGAGATTTCACTTATAATATAGGCATTTATAGCTATATGCCTATGTTATATAGGCATACAACTAATGCCCTTTCATACCTCTTTACCGATCAAGTATGTGAGATTTCACTTATAATGTAGGCATTTATAGTTGTATTCCAATACAATTAATCCCATTACAAGAGTTTAATGCCGGTGCTAAGGTTCCATTAGGTTGAAACTTTCTCCACACATGGATTTCACTATCATTTCCTCTTGCCAATATGTCACACAAGATAATCCACTTTCAAGAAGATTAGATTCTTTAATCTATTCCACCAATGTAGCCAAGAAACCAAGTGTAATGTAGTGGCAACCTTCAACCATTTGTACTTCAAGCCCTATGCTTGCCATAACTTGCATAGCCAAGAAATATGGCTTGAAAATGCACTAGGACATGACTAAATATGCTTAATAGTGATGAGATTAAGCAAGATTGATTAAGAAGAATCATTCATTAGTGATCATAAGGCTAGGATAATGATGATAGCATTTCAATTAGTGTAGAGGATTGAAGAAAATCCCCGATTTAAAGGCAAATTCCCCATCCTCCAATGATTTTACAAGAAATGATATAGGGCAAGCATAATTTGCATTGCTAGTAAGTAATGAAATCAAGAAGCTTTTTTGAAATCTTGTAAGAATATTTGTGATGATTGGAATGGGATTCGTTTTGGCATTAAACCCTAATATTTTCTCCATCTTAATCCAAGAACAAGAGATGTATAAAATCTTTGAAGAAAAGGATCCATTACACAATGTATGAGGCATTAAGCAAATCAATGACTAATATATGAATCCAAAGGACCCAACGTGTCTATTTTGTACGCATGGAAAAGAAGAAAAGAAATCATGCAAAATATAAAACATTATGAGAACTATACGAGTTGAAAATGGCTTACAGCATGTGCATTGTGAAGCTAACCCATGGAACAAGGCAAAAAAGCAGGATGGCAGGTCGTCACGAACATCCATGCAGCAAAAATAGCCCGCTTTCAAGTGAATCAACATCCTCATGGTTACACAGACTTGCCAAACAACCTCCCAAAAACTCTTCAAGCTCTAATGGCATCGACAATTAGTTTCTCCAAAACATCTATTTTCCAAAAACATGCAGAAGAACTTTGGGGAAGAAGAAGTCCAAGTCCGCATTTGTCCATAGCTCACCAAACTATGTCCAGCCAACTAAAATTGCCTAAAGGAATTGTGACAGGGCTGCCAAAGTTTAAAGTTGAAGGTATGCAGAAAATATGTGAAGCATGCCAATTTGGAAAGCAAACAAAGCATGTATTTCTACGTGACAAAAATGTGAGCAGAAATGCACTAGATGTTGTGCATTCAGATGTATGGGGTCCTACACGAAGACCATGTCTTTGGGAGGCTGTAAGTATTATGTGACATTTTTTGATGACCACACAAGGAAAGTGTGGGTATACTTCATGAAGGAGAAGGGTGAGGTGTTCACTCGTTTTCAGAATTTCAGAGTTATGGTTGAAAAGCAAACATGGAAATATGTAAAGTGTCTAAGTTCAGATGGAGGGGGAGAGTACTTCTCCAATGAGTTCTCTGAATTTTTGAAGAAGAATGGTATTCAGAGATAGTTTACATGCAGATACACTCCGTAGCAAAATGGAGTTGTTGAGCGGAAAAATAGGCACATTGCTGAGATTGCACGAGCATTGATAGAAGAGAAGAATATGCCTCATAGCTATTGGGCTGAGATTGTTTCTACAGTAGTTTACATTATGAACAAGACTCCAACTGCAACCATAGATGATGTAACTCCAGAGGAGAGGTTTACTGGCAGAAAACCTGATTTGTCTCATTTAAAAGTCTTTGGATGCATTGCATATGTGCATGTGCCAGATGAGCTGAGAACTAAGCTGGATCCAAAAGCTAAAAAATGTGTGTTTATTGGGTATTCCCTTGAGCAAAAGGGATACAAGTGTTATAACCCTGCTACATGTGAGTTGAGGGTAAGCACGGATGTTGTCTTTGATGAGATGAGCAGCTGGTATGCTGCTGAAAAAGAAGCTATTTTTGGGGCTGATGTGAGTGGAAATGTGGTTGCACAGAATGCAAGTTAGCAATCACAGTCTTTGAGTAGACCAAGAGAGTCCTCATCTAGTGGTTTAGTTGATAGACCATGGAGTGGCAGGCTGCGTCATAATACCAGTTTTTGGGGCTGATGTGAGTGGAAATGTGGTTGCACAGAATGCAAGTTAGCAATCACAGTCTTTGAGTAGACCAGGAGAGTCCTCATCTAGTGGTTCAGTTGATAGACCATGGAGTGGCAGGAGAGTCCTCATCTAGTGGTTCAGTTGATAGACCATGGAGTGGCAGGCTGCGTCATAATACCAGTCCTGCAAATGTGATTAGTACATCACATAAAGGCAAAGAGAAAGTGATTGAGCCCCTTAGTATGCCTGACATTTCTATAGGGCATTCTCATGTTGATGGAGAGTCTAGTGGCTCAGAGATGAGCCTTGATGAGGATCTTGGGATACCAGCTATGAGAACACCTAGTGTAAAGAAGGCTATGGAAGCCATGAATGCAAAGCTGCAAAGATCTGGGAGAGTGAAGAATCCTGTGCAGAGGTTTACTTATGATGGTTATGTGGCACATCACTATGCATACATGGCAAAAGTTGTACAGGTTGTAGAGCCCGCATGCATTGATGAGGCTGTTGGAAATGTGTGTTAGGAGAAAGCTATGGATGAGGAGATGGATGCAGTATATGGAAATGAGACTTGGGATTTAGTGCAATTGCCTGAAGGCAAGAAAGCCATTGGATGCAAGTGGGTGTACAACGTAAAACATAACAGTGATGGAAGTATAAGCAGGTACAAGGCTAGATTGGTAGCCAAAGGATATGCACAGACATATGGCATTGATTATGAGGAAACTTTCAGCCTAGTTGCCAAGATGGCAACAGTGAGAGTTGTGATAGCAATGGCTGCGTCAAAGCAATGGTCTTTACATCACATGGATGTAAAGAATGCATTCTTGCATGGGGATTTGCAGAAAGAGGTGTATATGTTGCAGCCACTTGGTTATGAGGATGTGAGTCACCCCGAGCATGTTTGTAGGTTGAAGAAAGCTTTGTATGGCTTAAAACAAGCACCAAGAGCATGGTTTGATAAGATTTCTGAATATTTTGTCACTATTGGCTTTCATGTAGCCAATGTAGATTTCTCGCTGTATGTGACACACAGTGATAGAGGGGTTGTGCTTGTTGTCATCTATGTAGATGACTTGATCATTACTGGGGACCATGATGTAGAGATCTTTGATGTGAAGATCTTGCTTAAACAGAAGTTTGAGATGAAGGATCTAGGAGAGCTTAGATATTTCTTAGGCATTGGGGAGATTAGGTCACCACATGGTATTGGATTACTGCAGAGATAGTATGGCTTGGACATGTCCAAGTATGGTATGATAGGCTGTAAGCCTATCTCAGTGCCATCGGATCAGAATGGCAAGTTGACTGCAGATTTAGGAGAGATTTTGGAGGATCGTACTATGTATACGTGCATAGTAGGAAGCTTGATCTACATGACGATCACCAGGCCAGATTTGAGCTATGCTGTTGGGTTGGTGAGTCAGTTTATGCAGGCTCCTTGGAAGCCGCATTTGGATGCATTGAGACGCATAGTGAGGTATGTGAGGTCTACTTTGCATTGTGGACTATTTTATGAAATTGGGACAAAGATATGTGTAGATGGGTACACATATGCTAATTGCACTCGTAGTATCTCAGATAGAAGATCTACTAGTGGCTTCATGTTTTCTTTGGGGAGTGCTGCCGTGACTTGGAGCAGCAAGAAGCAACCTACGGTTGCTCTATCCAGTACACAGAGGCCAAGTACAGAGGTGCTGCTATGGCAGCATGTGAGGTAGCTTGGTTGAGAAAGCTACTTGTAGATTTGGGTCTATCAGTGTGGATAGACAAGTTGTCATTTTCTATGACAACATTAGCAGTATACAGTTGGCCAGGAACCCAGTTTTTCATGCTCGCACGAAGCATATAGAGGTCCACTACTATTTTGTCAGAGAGAAGGTTTTGGTAGGAGACGTTGACCTTGTTTATGTCAGCACACAGGATCAAGTCGCTAACATCTTCACCAAAGCATTGGGTACAGAGAAGCTCCGCAGATTCAGGGCTTCGCTTGGTGTACATGAGATGGAGTTGAGCTCGAGGGGGAGTGTTGAGATATCGAGCTCATCTAGTGAGGTGGCGGACACTGGGGGATAGGCCCACACTTACACCACTGGCATGGTTGGTGAGATCATGGATGATATGCGGCCAGTGGGATGACAGGTTGTGTGACAGCTATTCTGGCATAGTTATAGCACCAGCTCATTTAGTTGGGTTCACACTATAGAGAACCCCAGTATGTATTTGGTTGAGTACCTTTTCATATGGTGTGCACTCTTATCTTTGTATGAGTGTTGTGTGAAGTAGAAGAAGATTTTCAGCCTCTCACCTTGTGTGTTCTCTTTTAGGGTTTTGTGAGTGTGTGGGTGCTTGCAAGAGCTCAAGCTCTCTTCTCCCCTGCATCTTTTCAATGATCAGTCAGACAGCTATAACATTATCAATCGGGTGTGGCCCAAAATACTTTTTCAGTCGAAACCCATTGGGTTTACCAAACTGATTCCCTAATAAGCCAGATAGCCGGAACGTGCCTTGTCCCATAACTTGTTTTATCAAGAAGGGGCCCACATATCAAAGTTTCAGCTTCTCTGGATGTGGTCCCAGCTTTGAATTATAGAACATCACTAAATCACCTTCCCTGAATAGCTTAAACTTTATATTTCTATTAACGAATGCTTGTCTCCTCTACTGAATGACCTCTGAAATACAAGCTTACTGAATTCTGTCCTGTTCCAACTCCCGCAATTTTTCCAATCTGTAATCCAAGGATTTCTCAGGTGATAGCTTATGGGCTACTACAATTCTCAGACTAGGGACCAAGAACTCCATTGGTACAACTGCTTCCAACCCATAAACTAACTTAAATGGTGTGAGTCCTATTGTGAAAGCCCATAAAGCAGAGTCTAACTTTTGGTCCCAATCCTTCTTGTTCTCTTCCACAATCGTTTTCAGGATTTTAACCAAGATTTTGTTAGACCTCTCTGCATGACCATTAGCTTGAGGATAATACACTGTTGATTTTTTGTGAATAATCAGGTGAACTTTGGTCCGCTTCTTGATGATCTTATCTAGGAAATGGCCCCCCTGATCTGAAACTAGTTCTATTGGGCACCCATACCTAGTCATGATGTTCTTATACAAAAACTTGGCCACACTAAAGGCTTTATTGTCTCTCAAAGAGCTACTGGCTCTACCCATTTTGTACAATAATCAGTTGCAACAAGGAAATACATATTTCCTGTAAACCTTGCAGTTGGTTTGAATGGTCCTACAATGTAAGATCCCTGTCCCCACCGTGTAACAAATTCAAGGGTGCTAGTAGCAGAAGTAGCACTTCTTGCGCGGGGGAAGGTCCCACACTCGGGGCCTCGCCCACCACGGATATCCGGACAAGAGACTAATCCATCAATTTTTCCAAAACCGAACCCGAAAAAAGTTCCTTTGCCCGGAAAGCACAGGCGATTCCACCAGGATAACTTTTCCCTAACGTAGTCAAAAGCCTTAACTAACTGAGCTCATCTGACCGAACCCATAAGTCCCATAGTCAGATCAGGGGAAAAGACTATACTTGGATCATAGAGACCAACACTTTTTTCCTCATTGAGAGGCACAGCCATTGATTCTTTTCCATAGAATAATTTTTGTCCGGAATTTACTTCATCTATCGAACTAAACAGAAATTGAGTCTCGATTTACGAATCCATCAGTCCAGACATCCAGTCCCATGGGTTAGCCAACCGCCCAACCACTGTAATGATGGGATCCAATTAGGAATTTGGTTAGGTTTTGTCCTGGGTACCAGGGAAAAGAGTTCCCAGGCCCCCTAGCCGGATGTTCATGCAAACATAAAACTAGTCACACCACTTACACACCCAATATGAAATTTACTTTTTCTCAGCATCAGCTATCTTTAAAACAATCCTTTACTGAAACCATTGTGTCACTGATCACAATCCTCAAAATCTCTGGTTGAATCCTTATTTCCAATCATTCCTTCATCGGTGTACTTATGGCATCATTGGCAACCAGAACGCTCACCACCTGTTCACACCACATAGGGGCCTTTTCGATAGTTCCTAGCTCATAGTAACCGGCAATATATTCACATAACAAAATGGAATCTCCATGGAAGATCAGCAAGATCAACCAACAGATCCATATAAAAGAGTCATGGACTCATCCGTTGAGGACCAGCAAGGTCAATCAACCAGATCCATGCCTGGTTTCAGAAAACAACTCTTACTCCTTGATTCAATATCTTCCACGCTGCACATGTGGGTATCTTCGGTGACCCAGAGCCCGAGCACCGTATGGTCAGCACCCTCTAGGATCCTTTGCAAGTCACCTAGCACTTCACTCATAGGCCGCTTCCTTGGTCCCTCATCCACCGTACCGGAATCTCACCATTTAAATCGAACCGAGGCTGGTCAACCGACCATGCTACGCGAGACGTCCTCCGTTGACTCTCCGTCAGCTGTTGCAACTTTATCAGTTAGGTCTCCACGACCTTAATCACAAGACGGTCAAAATGCTTCCCCAGCATTTTTGACATATAAAACAGTCATTTACAAACAGGTCACAAATACAGTTTCTATAATGAACTCTCGTCTTTCCACATTATCCCTCACATCAGTCCACATTACTTATTCCACATTCCATTCATATGTGTACTCATTGTCATCCAATCACATCATTTTCCATCTCATCACCTCATATTCATTCTCATCACATATCATTTATTCACATCCCAATTCACATGTCATCACATCTCATCCATTCACTCATATTGACGTCACATCATTTCACATACACATTCGCATTCATTATTCTACATACACATCTACATTCGTACATCCACATCTGCATTCATACATACACATCCATATCCACATCCATACATCCACATCCACATCCACATCCACATCCACATCCACATCCATACATCCATTTCCTCATCCACATCCACATCCATACATCCATTTTCACATCCACATTCATACATCCATATCCACATCCACATTCATACATCCACATCCCCATTCACATTTATACATCCACATTCACATCCATATCCACATCTACATTCATACATCCACACATCCCCATTCACATTCATACATCCACATCCACATCTACATTCATACATCCACACATTCCCATTCACATTCATACATCCACATCCATACATCCACTCCACATCCACATCCACATCCACATCCACATTCATACATCCACATCCACATCATCCATTCATCCATCTACATCAACCCACATCATTCACACATCAAACCACATCATCCATAAATCAATCTACATTATCCTACATCATTCACACATCAAACCACATCATCCATACATCAATCTACATTAACCTATATCATTCACACATCAAACCACATCATCCATACATCAATCTACATTAACCTACATCATTCACACATCAAACCACATCATCCATTCACATCCGATTCACATGCTGTCATTCATTCACAACCCTTATCATTCATTCATATCACGATTCACATTCCTTCACATCCTATACCATTCATTCACATCCTAATTCACAGGACATCACATCCATTCATCCATTTTCATTTATCTGATTCATATCACTTTCATCCATCCATTTACATCTATCTGACTCCTATCACATCTCATCACATCTATTTATAGAATGTAAGAGAATTCTATTTTTTTGATATATAGATTCTTTACGCATCTAATTAGGCATAAAGATAACTTTAGTAGGAATAACACTTTTATAAAAATCCTTTTATGCAACTATTTAGGCATAAATTTAATTTTAAGGAAAATAACACTTCGAATTAAAAATAAACCTTTTATGCATTTTACTATGCATAAATTTCATTTTAATGAGAATAACATTCAAAATAAAAATAAATCTTTTATGCATTTTACTATGCATAAATTCCATTTTAATGAGAATAACGCTTTCAAAATAAAAATCAATCTTTTATGCATCTTCCTATGCATAAATTCATTTTAAATGAGAATGACACTTTTGAATTAAAAATCAATCTTTTATGCATCTTCCTATGCATAAAATCAAAATTGATGAAAATAACTCTTTTTGAGCTAAAAATAGATTTGTTTATGCATCATTCTATGCATAAAATCAAAATTGATGAAAATAACTCTTTTTGAGCTAAAAATAGATTTCTTTATGCATCATTCTATGCATAAAATCAAAATTGATGAGAATAACACTTTTGGATTAAAATAAATTCTTTATACATCTTTCCATGCATAAATCCAATTTAGTAGGAATTACACTTTTAGAATAAAAGAATTTCTCTTATGCATCTAATTTATGCAAAAAATCCATTTATGATGAAAATCACACTTTTAATATAAAAAAATCTTTTATGCTTATGTTTATGCATACAAATCATTTATGATGAAAATAACTCTTTTAATATAAAAGAATTTCTTTTATGCATCTAATTTATGCATAAAATCCATTTATGATGAAAATCACGCTTTTAATATTAAAAAAAATCTTTTATGCATATGTTTATGCATACAAATCATTTATGATGAAAATCACTCTTTTAATATAAAAGAATTTCTTTTATGCATCCATTTATGCATAAAAATCATTTATGATGAAAATCACACTTTTAATATTAAAAAATATCTTTTATGTATATGTTTATGCATACAAATCATTTATAATGAAAATCACACTTTTAATATTAAAAAATATCTTTTATGTATATGTTTATGCATACAAATCATTTATGATAAAAATCACTCTTTTAATATAAAAGAATTTCTTTTATGCATCAAAATCATTTATGATGAAAATCACACTTTTATAATCAAAATAACAATTTCAATATGCTTCCTTCTATGCATAGAATTTAATTCTAAAGAAAGTAACACTTTTTTAATGAATATTTTTAGTATGCATTTTCTTATACCTAGGATGAAAATTAACACTTTAAGAATACATATACGATGGGAATTACTCTTTTTGAATTTAAAAAAAAACTTATTTTACATAATTTGAGAGAAATCTTGCCATAACCTCCTTTGTATGGCTGACCATTTTTTAATTTTTAATTCCCTAAAATTAATTAGAAGTTCACCAAGAGTATTTAAATCATTCTAATGTAAACATTTTCTACTTATTAAAGAGAAACATTATGAAAAACTTGATTTTATCCATTAATCATTCATCTAGGATAAAGAATGGTTGGATTTACTAAAGAAGAGAGGGGAATGCCTTTTTTCAATGAGGCATAACATCATAATCATTTTAGAGAAGACAAAAATCATAAGAACCATTAAAATTAAGCATAAATAGAAATTTATGTATTTCCTTACTACCATTCATCAATTAACTTCAATAGCATTAAAAAGTCATTCCAATTAAGCTTCTCAAGCTTAAGAGGGGTTGAGAAGGGAGAAACATTGAGAAATTATAGAAAAAGATCAAAATTTACCCTTTACCTTACAAATTGCTTGATTCTTTGATGACGGTAGAGGCCCCCAACCAATCAATTGGTTTGGTATGTTGATGGAGCCACCAATGGAGATTGAAGAAGGAGGGAAGCTCCAATTTCTTCAATTTGGAGAGAATAGTAAAAATTATCATTATTTGAGCATAATTTTGGCATAGTATAATTCTACTATTTTTCTACAAAGGCTCAGGTTCTATTTATAGGAGAGGAAGGCTCTAACCAAGACCAACTAATTTTTAGAATTTTCCAGATTCAGTTTGGTTAAATTTGGACCAGATTTGGACCTAGTTTGGTTCCTTTTTTATTCGGTTTGATCCAAGAGAGAGGAGAGATAAAAATATCACATTATTTTTGAGTTTAAAACTCATTCAAGCATGTGAAGTAGGTGCCTCCTTGAAGGGACTCCCCTTCCTTACACATGTGTCAAAATGGAATCATTATACCCAAAATATCTCATTTTTTAGTAATACTCATAGTTTTTTACTAATAACCCTTGTACATAGTCAACTCTTCATCTTATGTGAGCATTTACTCATTTTTGGGTATTTTTCTTTTACAAATTGGATTTATCTCCTCCCCACACATGGATTCATCTTATTGGCCCATAGGAACCTTAATTTAAAATTTCGAAAAAATCTTGACCCTTAGGATAAGGCCTCTTGAACAGATTGTACTTGATTTCTAATGCACCTTTTGAAAATCTTTTTGAACTTCTGTTTTGGGGGAACTTATTTTAATAAGAAGAGATATTTTTCTATCCAAAAATATTTAAAAATTGAATTACCACTCTCTAGAAGAGTTTCTCTCTCTAGGCCAAAATTGGTACAAACGAGATCTTTTATATTTCTGAAGAGGGATTTGACTACAGGGGAAGATACTAAACATCCTGAGAGGCTGGGGAGGAATCTTTCATACAAAATCCATGCCCCATTTTTGAAATGGTTCCAAGGGTAATATAGGTTGATGAGGCATTCTGTCTGTTTGAGTTGGCCTGCCATCTCTTTGACACTGGATACATTGTTTTGAGAATTCAGGGGCATCTTTAATCACAGTGGGCCACCATAGCCCTGCCTGAATACATTGTTTTGAGAATTCATGGGCATCTTTAATCACAGTGGGCCACCATAGCCCTGCATGAAATGTCTTTCTCCCTATTATCTCACCGGAGAAGTGTCCTCCTACTATTCCCTTATGTGCCTCCTTAATCACAGCTGATTGCTCAAATTCAGGGACATAACTCCTGATTACTTGATCTATGTCCCTCTTGTAAAGCTACCCAATAACAAGGAAGGATTTGCTCTTCAAAGCTAACTTCTTCCTCTTGTCCTTACTCATTAATTAAGGAAATAATCCATCTTTAAGGAACATCAACATCTGGTCATACCATTTTTTTGATTCAACTGACCGAGTCTGAAAAATCTCAAAGTCAGGGAAATCATCTAAAAATCCCTCTGGCTTCTCTCCTGTTTCTATTTTGCTAAGATAGTCTGCTACCACATGACTTCTTCCTGGTGTATGGATAACTGTATAATCAAACTCCTGTAATAACAATACCCATCTAGCCATCCTCCTTGACAAGCCAAGTTCATTCACCATATAAGAAGAGCCTGGTGATCTACATGAAAAACCACCCTGTTGGCCAAAATATAATGTCTGAACTTCTTGAGAGCATATATCATGCCTAACGCTTCTCATTCTGTAACTGAATAATTCCTTTCTACAGTAGCAAGAACTCTACTTGCATAATATACTGGTCTAAACTAGCCCTTTGTCTTCTCCTGCATCAGTACAGCTCCTACTGCAATATGGGATGCATCAACAAAAACATGAAACTCCAAATTCCAGTCAGGGGGCTGTAGAATTGGTGCCACCACCAATATCTTCTTTGATAATTCGAAGCTCTATCCTGTTCTTCACCCCAAATAAAAGCTATCTTCTTCTTTGTCAGTTTTGTCAAAGGATGGCACACATGAGATAAATATCTCAAAAACCTATTATGCCATTTCACTTGTCCTATGAACCTTGCCAATTGCTTGACATTCTTAGGTTGTACAGCTTCTTGGATTGCAGAGACTTTCCTGCTATCAATATGCATTCCCTCTTCAGAAATAACATATCCAAGTAGAATCCCTCTATTTACAGCAAAAACACACTCTGAGGGATGATTAAGTGCTAAACCCACCATCTTGCATCTCTCAAAGCAAAGCTTGAGGTGTTTTAAATGATCAACCATTTTCCCAAACGCACTAAAATCGTCTAGAAAGACTTTCATGAATGATGTTAAAAATGGTTCAAACACTTCCTATACCCACTTCTGAAATGTTGGGGGAGCATTTTTCAGTCCAAAATTTATCACATTACTTGCAAATACTCCCCCATTCTGTTATAAATGTTGTTTTGTCCCTATCTTCTGGTGCCATCAATATTTGATTATAGCCACTAAATCCATCAAGAAAGCTATCTACTACTGAACCAAAGAGGGTATCATAGAAGGGTAAAGGGAATGGATCTGAAATAGTAGCTGCATTAAGTTTCCTGTAATCAACACATACCCTGATTTTCCCATTCTTCTTAGGTACAATTACAATGGGAGATAACCAAGTTACCTCATGTGCAGGGTAGATAAACCCCACCTTCAGGAGTTTATCAATTTCTTCTTTCACCTGCTTTGCAAAGTAAGGGTTCATCCTATATCTCTACTGCATCTGGCATCCTTCTTTAGGTTGATCTTATGCTGGTAGAACCTTGGATCAACTCCTTTCATATCAGTGTAATGCCAACAAGCAAAGATATCTTTGAATTTCCATAACAGACCTGTCAAGTCCTCTTTGAACTGTCCTTTCAGATTAATACTTATTTTGACATTCCTTGGCTCCTCCTATGTCCCTAAGTTCAAATCCTAAAGTTTATCTCCTTTAACCCTAGATGTCTTAGACATATGTTCCTCAAAAGCTGTTTTTGCCTGTATCCCTTCTTTTGTGTTCTCCATTATTTCTTTTGTGTTCTCCATTATTTCTTTATCCTCTCCTTTTGTAATTTCCTTTTGCATTTTCAGGTCTAATTCTTGATCTATTTTTATGGTATGCTGGTCCATCTTAAAATCCTTTTGAAAAGCATATTGTTGGAAAATATTTTCTACATCCACCTCAAAGATAGGGATAACTGAAGGATTTCTCCTCAAAAACTCTTCTTCTTCATCCTCTTGCAATTTTGGTACCATATTGATTGCTTCTACCATCAATGGCCTGAAAGCTTTAGGAATGGTCCTCTTGGACCCCATATCCATTTTGACCATCTTTTTTTCCCTTCTGATCACTATTTGGTCAGCTCCCCAATCCTGCTTCACTTTGGTAGCTCTCAACCAAGGCCTTCCCAAGATCATTCGATAAGGGTTTTCTGACTCTTCAAGTTTCAGCACAACAAAATTTACTAGAAAGTTGAGTCCTGCCACTTGTATAATTTTTCCTCTGAGTATTCCTAGTGGCTACACTCTCCTCTGGTCTACCATCTTAACTTGGAATGGTGCACTGTCAAACTTAGTAATACCTAATTGTCTGCAAATGAATTCTGGTAAGATGTTGACTCCTGAGCCTCCATCCACCAATAAAGCCCCTTTGATATTACAATTTGCAAATACTACATCCAAAATGGGTACCTTGTAATCCACATCATCCACCTGTGATGGATTTTCTTGTTATGGTTTTGGTCTGAACTGTGAGGACGTTACCAATTGCCCATTTTTCCATTAATTTCTCTTTAAATGCTGGCACAAAATTCAGTACTTGTTCCAAAGCCTAGCTTGCATCAAATCCTAACAGTCCATCTTCTCCTGAACTCATGTCCTATTTTCCTGCCAACCCATCTCTATGATAAATTGGTAAGATTTTGACATCTTCAGAGGGGTGTTACTGGTATGACAGGTTCTTCCACCTGTTCCCCTTGTAACCTCTTGAGTTCCTTTAAAACTCCTGTTCTTATTTCCTTCTGAGCTTTCCAAACAATAGGTTCATCTTTTTCTCCTGAACTTTCAGTTGGCTTTTTGTCACCCCGATTTTTGGATCTTGTAACAACCAATACATCATGAAGATCCTGAATTTCTTCCACCTTCATACATTGAGTACAATCACAATTCCAATGTGCTCCTTGACTATTTTTTTGTTTGTTTCAGTGATATTTTAGGTTCTTGAATTGTTTCCTCCAACATTACCACATTCAGTTGGGTAGGAGGTTGAAGTTGTTGATTTTTATTTTCTTCTGGTGTATCATTGTATCTGATGATAGGAATCCCCCTCTCATTCCTGTGACTCGTCTGGTTGCCCAATCGATATTTCACTTGGTGGCCATCATCCATTTGCGCCCTAAGTTTATAGTCCCTTCCATGGTACCCGCAGGCATAACCAAAAAACTTTGAATTACGGTCCCCTTGTCATAGGCAACCGGAGTATGCAGAATTCCTGAGACAGGGGTTTTCTTCTTGTTGATTCCTTGAACTTGGATAGCACTCTTGGATAAAGGTGGTTTTCCAAGTTCACACCACACGCCATATGATAACAAATTGTGTTGAGCTCCTGTATCCAATAATGCATTATACAGCACCTCCCCGTAAGGACTCTGTAACTCAATTGGGTATCTTAGAGGTGGGTCAGATTCCAGTGAATCCTCGTCTGCCTCCTCGAAAAATGCTTGTGTAATCCCCAAGTTGGCTTCCCGTTGGTGCCTAGCACGCTGTTGACGTTCTTTGGCTTCAACTCTCACTTGTATCTTCTTAAGCTCAGCTTGTTCTTTAGCTACCTTCTTTTGATGGATTGCATGTAACTTCTCTTGGCTCAGGGGGTCATAGTACCTTTTGAATTTACTCCCATTAAGGAATCCAATGGTTTCAACTCCGTCGAGAGTCTCCACTTGGATGGTACCTTGCGGGGTAATTTCACATACTCTATACGGTCCCTTACCAGCATATTTGAGGTTCTTCTTTTCGTTACGCACTCCATACATCAGGACTTTATCCCCAACCTTGATGTCCTTGTCCTTCAGGTGGCGATCAAACCATTTTTTCCTTCTATCCTTCTCCACAAGGGCATTGTACATAGCCAATTGTCTTTCTTCGTTTAGCCGCTCAAGGATATACATCAGGACTTTATCCCCAAACTTGATGCCCTTGTCCTTCAGGTGGCGATCAAACCATTTTTTCCTTCTATCCTTCTCCATAAGGGCATTGTACATAGCCAATTGTCTTTCTTCGTTTAGCCGCTCAAGGATATACAGACGCTCTACTAAGGGATTACCATCCCAACCCTCTTGAGTAGCAACACGAAGACTAGGAATGATAAATTCCCACGGCATGACTGCTTCTTGGCCATATACCATTTTGAATGGTGTGCAATTAATAGCCACTTTGTACGCAATACGATAGGCCCATAAAGCTATTGTAAGCTTTAGATCCCAATCTGTGCAATGAGCTTCAACTGTCTTTGTCAAAACAGAGAGCCTCACCATTAGGTATGCGAGACAAATGATCAGCCATAACATGTTTTTTGCTAGGTCTCACAACAACAGTGAGATCAAACTCAAGAAGAATCAATAGCCATCGTGTGATTCTTCCTGTGGAGGGGTTTGTTTACCTGATACAACAATGCTTGATGATCCACATAGAAAACAAACTTGGTGGCAAGGAGGTAATAACAAAATTTCCTTACTGCATATATCATTGCCAACCCTTCTCACTCCGTAGTGGTGTAGTTCATCTCAGCATCGTTCAACTGGCGACTGGCAAAGCTAATGGGGTAGTCTAGTTTGTGTTCTCCAAGTTGAGTTAACACACACCCAATAGCAAAGTTTGATGCATCAATATGCACATGGAAGATTAAATCCCAGTTAGGCATTTTCAAGATTGGAGCACTCGCACGGCCTTCTTTAATAGCTCATAGCTCATAGGCACGGTCACATTCTTTGGTCCAAATAAACTCGATGAGAAGCTTATACAATGGTCGAGCTATCTTGACGAAGAATAGAATAAATCTTCGATAATAACCAATGTGGCCCATAAAGCGTTGGACTCCCTTATAGTTGGTGGGTGGGGGTAATTCCAAAATGACCTTGATTTTACTCTCGTTAGTGGAAATCCCATTTTTGGACACTATATGCCCTAAGATAACTCCGTGTTTAACCCAGAATTGGCATTTGAAAGGATTCAATGAGATGCGAAATAATCTACACCTTTCAAATATTTTTCGTAAACACATCAAGTGCTCGTCCCAAGAGGAATGAACACAAAGATCATCTAAGAAAGCTTCACACAAGTCCCTTAGATATTCCTTAAAGGTCATGTTTATCAATCGTTGGAATGTTGCAGGTGCATTGGTCAAGCCAAAAGCCATGACGCGAAAGGCAAACACTCCAAACTCCATGATAAATGCTGTTTTAGCTTGGTCCTCGACTGCAATTGTGATCTGATTGTAACCCGAGTACCCATCTAAAAAGCTATATGCCTCCTTGCCTGCCACTCTTTCAAGCACATGTTCAGAATATGGCAAGGGGTAATGATCCCTTCTGGTGGCTGCATTAACCTTTTTGAGATCAACGCACACTCTGAGTTTCCCATTCTTCTTTGGTACGATGACTATCGGAGAAACCCATTCTGAGTGCTCAATAGGGTATATGAATCCACATTTTACAAGCTTTTTAATTTCCTCTTGTACAATCTTTGCGTACTTAGGATTCATTGGGTAGGGACGTTGCTGGACTGGTTTAGCAGTGCTAATCATTCAAGAAGAATATCCCGTTTCAATGGTCTACTAGGTGTCAGAGTGCTTTTGATAAGCTAAAGACCGCCGCCTTGGTAACTAATCCTGTTCTAAAGCTGCCAGATTTCTCTCTACCCTTTGAGTTAGTAACTACTGATGCAAGTGATTTTGCCCTGGGAGGTGCACTCATGCAGGAAGGTCATGCAGTGGCCTATGAATCTCAAAAACTCAGAACGCATGAAAGGAATTATGTTGTCCACGACTTGGAACTACTTTCAGTAGTTTATGCCCTGAAGTTGTGGGTGGAGACATTACCTACTGGGTCAAAGATTCATTTTGATAACAGATCATCAGAGCTTAAAGTGGATCTTCACTCAGAAGGATCTCAACATGCACCAAAGAAGGTGGATGCAGAAGGTGGATGCAGACCCTGCAGGAATTTGATTTTGAAATCAAGTACCGCCCAGGCAAAGAAAATGTGGTAGCAGATGCCCTCAGCAAAAAAGCCTCCTTTCTTGCAATTACTGTATTGTCAAATCCTTTGATTATTGAAGCAAGAGAGAAGATCATGCAGGATAGATTCTTTGGCCCTATTGCTACCCTACTTATGTAGGAAAGCAAAACTCCACAGGAGTTGAACCGAGTTCAAGGGTACAGCCTAGATGATGGAATTATGTATTATAATCGTAGGCTATGCATTCCCAATGATGAGGGAACTAAGGGTCAAATTTTGAATGAAGCCCATGACAGCCTTATTGCAGGACATACAGGTTTCATCAAAACCTATATGTCTGTGAAGAAAAGCTTCTTTTGGCTTGGTCTAAAAAGGGATGTGCTTAATCATGTATGTCAATGTCTGACCTGTCAAAAAGTCAAGGCCGAGAGAGTAAAAATGCCTGGGAAGTTACATCCATTAGACATCCCCAGATGAAGTGGGAATGCATCAGTATGGATTTTATTACTGGATTACCCTCAGTGCAATCAGGTTACAACTCCATCTTCGTGGTAGTTGATAGACTAACCAAAGTGCAATCAGGTTACAACTCCATCTTCATGGTAGTTGATAGACTAACCAAAGTTGCCCATCTGATTCGAGTAAAAGAAACCTACACTGCAATGGATGTGGCCAGAGTGTTCCTCAAGGAAATCTTTCGATTGCATGGCCTACCCAGAAGAATAGTAAATGATCGAGATCCCAAATTCACGTCAAGATTCTAGACTGCATTTTTTGAAGCAGTAGGAACTTTCTTGGATCTCAACACCCTGAGACTGATGGTAAAACAGAAAGGGTAAACCAAGTAATCGAAGATATACTTTGGTCATGCTATGGCAGGGAACCAAAAAAGTGGCTAAGCTATCTGCACCTAGTCGAGTTCGCCTACAAGGCTTCTTATCACAGAAATATTGGGATGAGCCCTTTCAAAGCTCTGTATGGACAAGATTGCTTAACTCCATTAACTTGGTCCGACCCATTGATTAGGGTCGAGATGTCGAGACAGATACTTGACGACATGGAGCAGTAGATGTAGTCAATTCGCAAAGAAATAAAAGCTGCCCAGGATAGACAGAAGCAGTAAGCAGATAAGAAGAGGACAGACAGAAAATTCAAAGAAGCAGATATGGTCTTCATTCGAGTACGCCCCAAAAGAAGTTCTCTATCTCTTGGGAAGTACAAGAAGATATCCCCCAGATATATATCTGATTACAAAGAAAGTAGGTGACTTAGCCTACGAGCTTCTTCTGCCTCCTCATCTCAAAGTACATAATGTATTTCATGTCAGCCTTCTTAAAAAGTATGTACCAAGCCCGAATCATGATCTTGATGATGAAATCTTAACTTCTTCAACCCAAGGGCACATGGAACTCCAACCTAAAGAAATCCTTGATATTCGAGAAAACATTCTCAAGAACAAAATTCTAAGAGAATTATTGGTCAAATGGAAGTTCTATCCTTTTGAAGATGCCACCTGGGAGAAAGAAGCTGAACTGTTGTGAGATTAGCCCCAGTTTGCGAGATGAGGACATCTCGCATCTTTCAAGTGGGAGAGAATGTAAGATTCCTCCCCAGCCTCTCAAGATGTCCAGCATCTTCCTGTGTAATCAAATCCCTCTTCAGAAATATAAAAGATCTTGTTTCTACCTGTTTTGGCCTAGAGAGTGAAAATGTTCTAGAGAGAGGTTATTCAGATTTTGAATACTTTTGGATGGAAAAATCTCTTCTTAATAAAATAAGTTCCCCCAAAACAAAAGTTCAAAAAAATTTTCAAAAGGTGCATTAGAAATTAAGTATAATCTGTTCAAGAGGCCTTATCCTAGGGATCTAAATTTTCTTAAAATTTTAAATTAAGGTTTTGAGGAGCCAATCAGATTCATCCAAATGTGTGGAGAAGATAAATAGAAGAAATAAAGAAAATCCCCCCAAAAATGAGTAAATACTCACATAAGATGAAGAGTGGACTAAGGACCAAAGGAAATACTAAAAAAATGAATTTTTGACACCTCACAATGGGAATTCCTCCCTCATGAAGGAGGCGCCTATTTCATACATGTGGTGGAGTTTTAAATTATCAAAAATTGAGATATTTTATCTCTCCTCTGTCCTAATTCAAGTCTAGTTTCAAAAAGTAAGCTAAACTGACCTAAAAATGGTCAAAAATTGACCAAACTGATATGGAAAATTTTAAAATCAATTTGCTTGGTTAGAAGCTCACTTTTTCCTATAAATAGAAGCCTCCCGCTTTGTTGAAGCTTAATAGTGTTTTATGCACTGGTACTCTACTCCTCCCAAGAGCTAAAAACTGTGAATTTCTTTATAATTCACTAGTTTGTGACCATTCCCTCTTCTAAAGATTTGGTGGCCACTCTTGTTGCAAACAAGAGTAGATCCCTCAAACCATCAAGCCAAAGGAAAGCTCCCAGAATTCATGTAAGCTAGAAATCTTATATTTTTCTTTACTTGGTTTTCTAATTTTTGTTTTGTTTGAAATGATAATCTGATGCTATGCCTTGTTGGAAAGGCTTTCCCCCTCTCTCATTCTTAAAATCAGCCCTTCTTTATCCTAGTTAAGTGATCTAATAGTTGGAATTAAACTTTTCATATTGTTTCTTTTTTAAAAGTGAAATTTGATTAGTTTAGAGTGCTTAAAACCATTTGGGGATAATTTTTAAGTAATTTTAAGATAGGAAAATTTAAAAAATGGTCAGCCATACAAAGGAGGTATTAGCAAAATTTTTTAAAATTTTGTGAAATAAGTTTTATCTTTTATTATTCTAAAAGAATAATCCCTATCGTTTGTGTATTCTAAAAGTGTCATTTTCATTCTATGCATAGAAAAATGCATAGTAGAAATATATTTATTCTAAAAGTGTTATTTCCATTAGATTTAAATTCTATGCATAGAAAGATGCATATTAGTTATTGTTTTTTATATAAAAGAGTGATTTTCATTAGATTTAAGTTCTATGCATAGAAAGATAAATATTGATTATTTTTTAAAAAAAAAGAGTGATTTTCATTAGATTTAAGTTCTATTGATTTTTTTATATAAAAGAGTGATTTTCATTAGATTTAAATTCTATGCATAGAAAGATGCATATTGGTTATTTTTTTTATATATAAAAGAGTGATTTTAATTAGATTAAAGTTCTATGCATAGAAAGATTCGTATTGATTTTTTTATATAAAAGAGTAATTTTCATTAGATTTAAATTCTATGCATAGAAAGATGCATATTGTTTTTTTTAAGAGTGATTTTCATTTGATTTAAATTCTATGCATAGAAAGATGCATATTGATTATTATTTTTACAAAAGAGTGATTTTCATTAGATTTGAAATCTATGCATATAAAGATGCATATTGATTATTTTTTTAATATAAAAGTGTCACTTTCACTAATATTGATTTTTATGCATAAATAGATGCATAAAAGATTTTTTTATTATAAAAGTGTTACTTTCATCAATATCGATTTTTATGCACAAAAGAATTTTTATTATTTTAAAAGTGTTACTTTCATCAATATTCATTTTTATGCATAAATAGATGCATAAAAGAATTTTCTTTATTATAAAAGTGTTCCTTTCGTCAATATTGATTTTTATGCATAAAACGATGCATAAAAGAGTTTTTTTTAATTATAAAAGTGTTACTTTCATCAATATTGATTTTTATGCATAAAATGATGCATAAAAGAATTTTTTTATTATAAAAGTGTTACTTCCATCAGAATGGATTTTTATGCATAAAATCATCAAAATGGATTTTTATGCATAAAAGAATATTTTTTATTATAAAAGTGTTACTTTTATCAAAATGGATTTTTATGCATAAATAGATACATAAAGGAATTTTTATATCAAAACAAGAGTTCTCTTTAATCCTATGTTTAAATCCCATGAATATTGGAAAAATGAATAAGTAAATACCTAGTGAAGGAAAATTATATCGTTTCATATTCTCTACGATGATGATGTGAAAATTCAAAAAAACTATCGAAGTCAAAATTTTAGATAAATGATTAATTTATTCTTCATAGGAATTCGTGTTTAGTTTTGAATTGAGTAAAGTAGTAAATAAAATATTACCCTTCGATAAAGATAGTTCAGAGAGAACCTTTCCAGTCTAAAAACTTGAATCAGACTATGACCAAGACATAACTCCGTCAGTTTCAAGAATCGACAATGTGACCAGTTGAGTAATCTACACTTAAATCACCAACCGAATCTGAAACTAAGTTGAGATCTTTGATTTTTGATCAGAGGATCAAGATTGTAGAATTTGAAGAATTTTGCTTGGGAATCCAGACCTGTGATCTAGAAGTCTTGGGATACGGAATTAAGATATAACCATTGTATTCAAAAGAAATTCAAAACTGAAAACTTGCATAGAAACCCTGTTTTCTTAAAGGACTGTCTTACGCCAGAATGCTGGGGAGGGAGCATTTGGTATATGTGTTTTTCTAAGGGAAGTTCTCGGTTGCAACAGCTGGCGGCAGGGAGTGTTCAAATGATGGCTCACGCGAAAAAAGCCTGCCTAGGTCTTGACCAACCTGGGTATGGTGTAAAGTGGTGTGCTTCCGGTACGATGGTGGGCGAGGGCGGACAAAGCGGTCCTTGAGTGAAGTGCCACGACACCTAAGGAGGATCATCCTGGAGGGTTCTGACCAGGTGATGCACGGGCTCGCGGTGCTTACGACACCCATGTGTATGTCGTGGAATCTGTATATATATGAATGATGACAAGAAAATTATTGTAATCTATTACTGGATCTCGTTGCTAACCCGCTGGTCTCAACGGAGAGTCTAGAGTGATACTATTTTTTGAGAAATAAGGATTGAATGGAAATTTTGAGTTGTGACATCTGTACCCAGTAATTGTTTGTCAATGGATTGTTTTATAAATTAAAGTTTAAAGAGGAGTGTGTGAGTATCTGTATTCTAAAGCAAAAGTTAAGAAACGCTTTCAATTATGGGTGGGTGAGTACTTGTCTGGTTCTACCAATTCCAGTGGTTGGTAACCCATGGGTCGAAGGGGGTTAGGCTGGAATCAGTAGAGTTTTAATAATAAAATTGATCAATAGGAATACGCTTAAAACTCGAATAGTTAATCAATAACCTGAAGACTTTTCAAATGAATAGATCAACGGCTATGCCTAGTTCAATTAGGAAAAAAGCGTTGATTCCTTCAAGTTAAGTCTGTTATAGTTTCCCTTCTATCTGGTTTATTCAGATGAAGGTTAGTTCAGTCTTGACTTCGTTAGAAAAATTCGTGAAGAAATTCAAAATGGTGGAATCATCCCCATTTTTCGGGCATGGGAAATTCTCCTGGTTTTGGTTTTCGAAATGACCACCAGCCTAGTCTCGTGCCGGACATTCGAGGGCGAGGCCCCGAGTGGGAAACCGTGCCCCACGCATGAGGAAGCTACTTCCGCTCTGCTACCATATCCGGGAATCCGGTGTGCAGAGGGGGCAGTGGGATTCTCACACATTTATTCACATCCATCACATCACATTCATTCATATCCATCACATTCATTCTCATCACCATCCCATCACATACATTCTATCCACAAAACATCACATCACATCTATCCACATCATATCTCCTTCATACACATCTCATCTCATTCATCCACATCCATCCAATCGTTCACATGTACAACTACCCATATCTATCCATACATTCATATCTATCACTTCACATCCACATATATTCATGTCACATCACATCACATTCTTTCACATACACATCCACATCCATTCCTTCACATACACATACACATCCACATCCATTCTTTCACATACATCCACATCCATTCTTTTACATACATATCCACATCCATTCTTCACATACACATCCACATCTATTCTTTCACATACATCCACATCCATTCTTTCATATACACATCCACATCCACATCCACATCCATTCTTTCACATACATCCACATCCATTCTTTCACATACATCCACATCCACAGCCATTCTTTACATACACATTCACATCCATTTTCATCACATATCATCCATTCATTCACATCTATCTGATTCACATGTCATCACATCTATTCACTTAGGGACCGCTTTGTCGGCCCTCGCCCATTGTACCGGAAGCACACCATTTTTTAACCATACCAAGGTTGGTCAAGACCTGGGCAGGCTTTGCCACGTGAGCCGTCCTATGAACACTCCTAGCCAGATGATTACAACCGAACTTCCCTTAGAAAAACATATACCAAATGCTCTTTCTAGCATTCTGGCGTAAGACAACCCTTTAGGAAAACAGGGTTTCTATACAAGTTTTCAGTTTGAGTTTTTTTTAATACAAGGAGTATTTCTTGAATCAGTATCCCCAAAACTTCTTGATCGGAGTTCAGAATTTCATACCAGAATTCCTCGAATTCTATAACCTTGATCCACAGATCAATTCGAAGGGTCTCAACTTAGTTTCAGATTTGGCAGAGTTTTGCGTGTATTTTTCTAAACTGGTCACACCTTCTTTCCTTGAAACTGACGTAAGAGTTTGGTCTTGGTCATTTGGTCTTGGTCATAAACTGATTCAAGGTTCGAGTTGGATAAGATTTTTCCTGAACTATCTTTCTCGAAAAGGTTTGGTAATTCAGTTACTATTTTATTGAATTTCATTCTTTGAATATTCACTTAACTGATTTCTAAATTAGTTACGAATTCCAATGAGGAATAAATTAATCATTTATCTGAATATTTCGATCTCAATAGATGTCCTGAATTTTCTTTTTATAACCCGTGTGAATATAAAACGATAGAAATTTCTCTCTTAGAGTATTTAATTACTCATTTATAAAATACTCATAGAATTTAAACATAGAATTTAAGAGAAATCTAATATTGATATAAAAATTCTTTATGCATCTATTTATGCATAAAAATCAACTTCAATGGAAATAACACTTTTATAAAAAAAATCCTTTTATGCATCTATTTATGCATAAAATCAAATTTAATAGGAATAACACTTTTAAAATAAAAATAATTTCTTTATGCATCTATTTATGCATAAAAATCAATTTTTATAAGAGTAACGCCTTTATAATAAAAAAATTCCTTTATGCATTTATCTATGCATAAAAATCAAATTTAATAAGAATAACACTTTAATAATAAAAAATTTTCCTTTATGCATATTTCTATGCATAAAAATAAAATTTAATAAGAATAACACTTTTATAATAAAATAATTTCCTTTATGCATCTTTCTATGCATAAAAATAAAATTTAATAAGAATAACACTTTTGTAATAAAACAAATTCCTTTATGCATCTTTCTATGCATAAAATTTTTCTCTCTTGAGAGCTTGGAGCTCTCTCTCTCTCTACAACAACTCTTGGAGTTGCTCTTCTGCTCTTGGTGGACCAATTGATTGATCGAGGCTTCACTGCTAATAGAGAATCAAGCCAAACTTGGAGGTAAAATCAAATTTTATGGTTTTTTTCAATTTATCTCAATGACTTTCTTCTTCTCAACCCCTCTCAAGCTTGAGAAGCTTTCTAAATAATTGTTTTAATTCAAATCAAGCTTTCCCTTAAAGTCTTAATGCTTACTTAAGAGAAAGTTAATCTTTATGCATTTTTGTAATGCTTTCTTTAAGTAAATCTCTCTCTCTCTAAAAGAATAGCCATCTTTATGGCTAAATCCTTTGAAAAAGGATGCTTCTCAATGACAGTCTCTTAATTCAAAGCTAAACTCTAGGCTTGATAAGCTAGAGATTTAGAAAATGGTATTTTTATGATTTTGTGTTACCAAAATAATGGTTATTTCTTTTAGATTATTTATAAGTAGTTAAAAACTACTTTGATTGATTCTAAATGAGAAATAGATTATCCTATCAATTTGGAAAAAGAGAAATAATGGAATTAGCTTAATCTAATGAGATAATCATAATTAAGTTTATGATTATAGTTTAAATTATGATTTAAATTCATAATTTGATTTTAAGCATAAAAGAGGAACTACTATCATATTTCCATTACAAGTTTTTTTTCTTCAGTAATAGCAGCGAAGCTATGGTAAATTTTTTAAAAAATAATACATATCTTATTTTTATGCATAATGATAAAAGAGGACTTCCTACCATATTCTAGGATTGGACATCCTATGCAAAAAGAATCATTTTCATGATATTCATGAGAAATAAGTTTTTTTGTAATTATACATAATTAATTGATTATGAGAAAAGTGTAAATTTTGGTAAATATATTTTTATGCAAAAAGAGAAATTCCCATGATATTTGAGATCCAAGTAATTAAATGGTAAAAGAGGAATTTTTGGTAAATTTATTTTCATGCAAAAAGAGGAACTCCCATGATATTTGAGATCCAAGTAATTAAATTGTTAAAGGGGAATTTTTGGTAAATTTATTTTTATGCAAAAAGAGAAATTCCCATGATATTGGATATCCAAGTAATTAAATGGTAAAAGAGCATTTTTTGGCATAATTCAAATTATGAGTATTTATCAAAAGTGAAATTTTGAGCATTATTAATTTTATTAGGAAATATGGGTAGAATTGATTTTTGTAAATCCCATGAATCTTTTACTCAAAAGAAGAATATTGAATATATTTCACTTGAAAAATTTGAGAAAGAATATGAAAATATCCATCGAGAAAAAGTACCTTTAACTAGGCAAGAAATTGGCAGAAACTTAGAAAAGTCTCATTGCTATATCGAAAGTAGAAAACAGTACTAAAAGTGGATGTGATAAGATGTGATGTAGAGCCGAATGAATGTAAATGAATGTGACGGGATGTAAATGGATGCGATGTGATTAGATGAGATGTGAATGTGATAAGAGGAGATGCAAACGTGATGTGATAAGATGTAAAATAAGATGTGAATATATGTGATGTGATGTAAATGGATGTGGAAGTGGATGTGATGATATGTGAATGGGTGTGATGTGATGTAAATGGATGATAATGGAATGATTGGAAATAAGGATTCAACCAAAGATTTTGAGGATTGTGATCAATGACACAATGGTTTAGTAAATGATTGTTTTAAAGATAGCTGATGCTGAGAAAAAGGCAATTTCATATTGGGTGTATAAGTGGTGTGACTAGTTTTAAGTTTGCATGAATATCCGGCCAGGGGGGCTGGGAACTCTTTTCCCTAGTACTCGGGACAAAACCTAACCAAATTCTTAATTGGATCCCATCACTATAGTGGTTGGGTGGTTGGCTAACCCAGGGGACTGGATGGGATTAGGTTGGACTGATGGATCCTTAAATTGAGACTCAATTCTGTTATGGTATGATAGATGTAGTAAATCTGAGACAAAAATTGTTCTATGGAAAAGAATCAACGGTTGTGCCTCTCAATGAGGAAAAAAGCGTTGGTCTCTATGATCCAAGTGCAATCTTTTCCCTGATCTGATTTGGGACTTATGGGTTTGGTTAGATCAGTTCAGTTAGTTAAGGCTTTTGACTACATTAGAGAAAAGTTATCTTGGAGGAATCGCCCGTGCTTTCTGAGCAAGGGAAGTTTTTTCAGGATCAGTTTTGGAAAAACCGATGGATTAGTCTCTTGTCCGGATATCCGTGGGCTGGTGGGCGAGGCCCGAGTGTGAGGCCCTGCCCCACGCAAGAAGTGCTACTTTTGCTGCTAGAATCCCTGAATTCGTTGCGCGGTGGGGATAGGGACCTCACAGCTGGTATCATAGTGAATTGGCTAATGAGGATCCTTAAATTGAGACTCAATTATGTTATGGTATGATAGATGAAGTAAATCCTAGACAAAAATTGTTCTATGGAAAAGAATCAACGGCTGTGCCTCTCAATGAGGAAAAAAGCGTTGGTCTCTATGATCCAAGTGCAATCTTTTCCGTGATCTGATTTGGGACTTACGGGTTCGGTCAGATCAATTGGCAATATATTCACATATCAAAATGGAATCTTCATTGAAGATCAGCAAGATCAACAAAAGGATCCATATAAAAGAGCCATGGACTCATCCGTGTTGAGGACCAGGAAGGTCAACCAACCAGATCCATGCCCAAATTCAGAAAACAACTCTTACTGACGTACGTGTGGGTATCTATGGTGACCCAAGGCCCGAGCACCGTATGGTTAGCATCCTCTAGGATCCTTCACAGGTCACCTAGCACTTGACTCATAGGCCACTTCCTTGGTTGCTCATCCACTATACCGAAAGCTCACCATTTAAATCAAACTGAGGCTGGTCAAAACCTCGGCCGACCTTGCTACTCTAGACATCCTCCGTTGACTCTCCGTCAGCAGTTGCAACTTTAACAGATAGGTCTCCACGACCTCATTCACAAGACGGTCAAAATGGTTCCCTAGCATGCTTGACATAATATAGTCATTTAAAAATAGATTTCACATACAAATACAGTTCCAGCAATATTTCCATTTTTTTCTCATCACTCATCCTTTCACATTAGTCCCCATCTTTTCTCATCTTCCCACAATTTGTTTTTTCTTCATCGATTCCTATCACATCACATCATTCCCAAATCAAATCACATCCAATCGCATCATCCACACATCAATCCACATCATCCATACATCCATCCACATCATCCACACCAATCCACATCATCCATACATCCATCCACGTCATCCACACCAATCTACATCATCCATACATCCATCCATATCAATCCACATTATCCACACATTCATCCACATCTTCCATACATCTATTCACATCAATCCACACGTCAATCCACATCATCCATACATCCATCCACATCAATCTACATTATCCATACATCCATCATCCATACATCCATCCACATCAATCCACATTATTCACACATCAATCCACATCATCCATACATCCATTCACGTCAATCCACATTACTCACACATCAATCCATATCATCCATACATCCATCCACATCAATCCATATCATCCACATCAATCCACATTATCCACTCATCCATCCACATCAATCCACATTATCCACACATCCATCCACATCTTTCATACATCCATCCTCATCAAGCCATACGTCAATCCACATTCATTTCATAAGTATTCCCATTCTCATCTAATCACATCTTTTTCTATCTCATCACTTATTTCCTCATTTATCCTCATCATATCACATCTACTTGCATCTACCTATCTACTTGCATCTACCCATACATCTCATCACTTCACATACATTAACATCTATCCAGTCTACATCACATCCATTTCACATCACATCTCATTCATTCACATCCCGATTCATTCATATGCTAACACATTCATTCACGTCCCTTATCATTCATTCACATCCCGATTCACATGTTATCACATTCATTCACATCCTATATCATTATTCATTCACATCCTATATCATTTACATCCTAATTCACATGTTATCACATTCATTCACATCCTATATCATTCATTTACATCCTGATTCACATGTTATCACATTCATTCACATCCTATATCATTATTCATTTACATCCTGATTCACATGTTATCACATTCATTCACATTCTATATCATTCATTTACATCCTGATTCACATGACATCACATCTCATCTATTCATTCACATTTATCTGATTCGCATCACATATCATCATCACAACTATTTACCTTTTATTCTCATCACTTCTATTCTCATCACATCCATCCATCCATTCTTTCCCATCTATCTGATTTGCATTACATCTCATCACATCTATTTACCTCACATTCTCATCACTCCTATTCTCATCGCATCCATCCATCCATTCACTCCCATCTATCTGATTCACATCACATATCATCACATCTATTTACCTCTCATTCTCATCACATATCATCCATCCATTCACTCCCATCTATCTAATTCGCATCACATATCATCCATCCATTCACTCCCACCTATCTGATTCGCATCACAAATCATCCATCCATTCACTCCCATCTATCTGATTTGCATCACAAATCATCACATCTATTTACCTCTCATTCTCATCACATCCATCCATCCATTCTTTCCCATCTATCTGATTCGCATCCCATCTCATCACATCTATTTACCTCTCATTCTCATCACATCCATCCATCCATTCATTCCCATATATCTGATTCGCATCACATATCATTACATCTATTTACCTCTCATTCTCATTTAAAAACAGATTTCACATACAAATACACTTCCAACAATATTTCTTTTTTTTCTCATCACTCCACATCCTTTCACATTAGTCCCCATCTTTTCTCATCTTCCCATAAATTTTTTTTTCTTCATCGATCCCTATCACATCACATCATTCCCACATCAAATCACATCCAATCGCATCATCCACACATCAATCCACATCATCCATACATCCATCAACATCATCCACACCAATCCACATCATCCATACATCCATCCATATCAATCCACCATTAGGAAGTGAATGGGGTCTTCTTGGGCCCTTTAATTTGCCCAAGCCTAATCAAGGTGATTAAGGAATAGCCAAATGGGGGGTTGCCATGTGGACTGAAATGTTGGGTTTTTAAGAGAGGTGTAAGAGTGGTCAAAGGGTGCACTTTTTTCCCAAAAGGGGAGGGGCAATTTTACAATTTTCGGACCTCCATAACTTCTACATACAAGCTCCGATTTGAGCGAAGATTACAGATCCGTGATCTACGCATCAAGAGCTTTCCATAGATATGTTACATGATATGGTTTTATCCGCTAGATTTTAAATTCCATTTTTTCCCAAAATTCAAATTCGAATAAAGTAGCCGTTTTGAAGCTTCTAATTAGAAAACGTTTCTTCTTAAGAGAAAAGGTTTGACTCCCTTGAACTGCCAAATAAAAGGGCCCAAGAAGCCTTCCATTGAGGTCCTAATGATTATCCACACATCTATCCACATCTTTCATACATCTATCCACATCAATCCACACGTCAATCCACATCATCCATACATCTATCCACATCAATCCACATTATCCACACATCAATCCACATCATCCATACATCCATTCACGTCAATCCACATTACTCACACATCAATCCATATCATCCATACATCCATCCACATCATCCACATTAATCCACATTATCCACTCATCAATCCACATTATCCACACATCCATCCACATCTTCCATACATCCATCCTCATCAATCCATACATCAATCCATATTCATTTCATAAGTATTCCCATTCTCATCTAATCACATCTTTTTCTATCTCATCAGTTATTTCCTCATTTATCCTCATCAGATCATATCTACTTGCATCTACCTATACATCTCATCACTTCACATACATTAACATCTATCCAGTTTATGTCACATCCATTTCACATCACATCTCATTCATTCACATCACATCTCATTCATTCACATCCCGATTTACATGCTAACACATTCATTCACGTCCCTTATCGTTCATTCACATCCCGATTCACATGTTTTCACATTCATTCACATCCTATATCATTCATTTACATCCTGATTTACATGTTATCACATTAATTCACATCCTATATCATTCATTTACATCTTGATTCACATGATATCACATCTCATCTATTCATTCACATTTATCTGATTTGCATCACATATCATCACATCTATTTACCTTTCATTCTCATCACATCCATCCATCCATTCTTTCCCATCTATCTGATTTGCATTACATCTCATCACATCTATTCACCTCACATTCTCGTCACTCCTATTCTCATCGCATCCATCTATCCATTCATTCCCATCTATTTGATTCGCATCACATATCATCACATCTATTTACCTCTCATTCTCATCACTCCTATTCTCATCGCATCCATCCATCCATTCATTCCCATCTATTTGATTCGCATCACATATCATCACATCTATTTACCTCTCATTCTCATCACTTCTATTCTCATCACATCCATCCATCCATTCTTTCCCGTCTATCTGATTCGCATCCCATCTCATCACATTTATTTACCTCTCATTCTCATCACTTCTATTCTCATCACATCCATCCATCCATTCCCATCTATCTGATTCGCATCACATATCATCACATCTATTTACCTCTCATTCTCATCACTTCTATTCTCATCACATCCATCCATTCTTTCCCATCTATCTCATTCTTTCCCATCTCATTTGATTCGCATCCCATCTCATCACATCTATTTACCTCTCATTCTCATCACATCCATCCATCCATTCATTCCCATCTATCTGATTCGCATCACATATCATCACATCTATTTACCTTTCATTCTCATCACTTCTATTCTCATTACATCCATCCTCTATTCATTCTCATCTATCTGATTCATATCACATCTATTTATAGAATGTAAGAGAATTTTTATTTTTGATATAAAGATTCTTTACGCATCTATTTATGCATAAGAACAACTTCAGTGGGAAATAACATATTTATAAAAATCCCTTTATGCATCTATTTATGCATAAATTCAATTTTAAGAAGAATAACACTTTCAAAATAAAAATAAATCTTTTATGTATCTTTCTATGCATAAATTCAATTTTAATGAGAATAACTCTTTTAAAATAAAAATAATTTCTTTATGCATCTTTCTATGCATAAAATCAAAATTGATGAGAATAACTCTTTGAAATTAAAAAAAATTTCTTTATGCATCTTTCTACGCATAAAATCAAAATTGATGAGAATAACTCTCTTGAAATAAAAAAAATTTCTTTATGCATCTTTCTATGCATAAAATCAAAATTGATGAGAATAACTCTCTTGAAATAAAAATAAATTTCTTTATGCATCTTTCTATGCATAAAATCATAATTTGACAAAAGTAACGCTTTTATTTAAAAAAATCTTTTATGCATATATTTATGCATAAAATCAATTTTAATGAAAGTAACACTTTTATAATAAAAAAATTATTTTATGCATCTATTTATGCATAAAAATCAATTTTGATGAAAGTAACACTTTTATAATAAAAAAATTATTTTATGCATCTATTTATGCATAAAGATCAATTTTGATGAAAGTAACACTTTTATAATAAAAAAATTCTTTTATGCATCTATTTATGTATAAAGATCAATTTTGATGAAAGTAACACTTTTATAATAAAAATTTATTTTATGCATCTATTTATGCATAAAAATTAATTTTCATGAAAGTAACACTTTTATAATAAAAAATTCTTTTATGCATCTATTTATGCAAAAAAATCAATTTTGATGAAAGTAACACTTTTATAATAAAAAAATTCACAATATGCATCTTTCTATGTATAGAAATTAATTCTAATGAAAATAACACTTTTATTATAAAAATATTTTTTAATATGCATTTTTCTATGCATAGGATAAAAATAACACTTTAGAATATACAAGCGGTGGGGATTACTCTTTTTGAATAATAAAAGATAAAACTTATTTCACAAAATTTAAGAAAATTTTACCATAACCTTCTTTGTATGGCTGACCATTTTTCAATTTTTTTCATTCTCAAGCTACTTAGAAATTATCCCAAATGGTTTAAAGAATTCTAAACCAATCAAATTCCATTTTTTAAAGAGAAATAATATGAAAAGTTTGATTCTAACAATTTGATTACACATCTAGGATAAAGAAAGGCTGAATTCAAGAATGAAGAGAGGGGGAAAGCCTTTCCAACAAGGCATAGCATCATTTTTCATTTTAAAGAAAACAAAAATTAGAAAACCCTTAAATGGAATAAAGAAAAAGTAGGATTTCTAGCTTACATGAATTTTTGTGATCTTTCCTTTGGCTTGATGGTTTGAGGAATCTACTCTTGTTTGCAACAAGAGTGACCACCAATTCTTTTGAAGAGGAAATGGTCAAAACTAATGAATTATCAATAAATTCACTGTTTTTGGCTCTAGGGAGGAGTAGAGTAGCAGTGCATAAAACACTATTAACCATTTACAAAGGGGGAGGCTTCATTTATAGGAAAAAGTGAGCCTCTAACCAAGCAAACTGATTCTAGAATTTTCCAGATCAGTTTGGTCAATTTTTGACCATTTTTAGGTCAGTTTAGCTTACTTTTTGGATCTAGTTGAAGTAGGAGAGAGGAGAGATGAAAATATCTCATTATTTGTGAGTTTAAAACTCAACCACACATGTGAAATAGGCACCTCCTTCATGAGGGAAATTTCCCCACACTGAGGTGTCAAAAATGCATCATTTCTTCTAAATATCTCTTCTTTTTTAACTAATAACCTTGTCCTTAGTCATCTTATGTTAGTATTTACTCATTTTTCGATGGATTTACTTTTATTCTTCAATTTACCTCCTCCCTACATTTGTATTAATCTAATTGGTCCATAGGAACCTTAACTCAAAAATTTTAAAAAATGTGGACCCTTAGGCGAAGGTCCTTTTTACCTGATTTCAATTTATTCCAATTGCACATTGAAAATTTCTTTTTGAATATCTGTTTCAAGGAAAACCATTTTAGACACTAGGAGGATTTTTATATCCAAAAATATCTCAATTTTGAATTACCTCCCTCTAGACATTTTCTCTCTCTAGGCCAAAGCAGGGTAAAACGAGATCTTTCTTTTATTTCAGAGAGGGGAATAATTATAAGATCAGAACGGGAGGTTTTTACACCTGCACACCTCAAAATCCGGAGGGAGGAATCTTACAGAAGTGATAGATGCATGTGGATAGATGTGCATGTGAATGAATGGATGGATGTGGATAGATGTGCATGTGAATGAAAGGATGGATGTGAATGAAAGGATGGCTGTGGATAGATGTGAATGTGAATTAATAGATGGATATGTATGAATGTGATGAGATGTGAATGGATGTGATGAGATATGGATAGATGTGGATGTGATGTAATGTGGATGGAATGAATGAGATGTGATGTGGATAGATGTGGACGTGATGTAATGTGGATGGAATGAATGTGATGTGATATGGATGGAATGAATGTGATGTGATAAGGATAGATGTGGATGGAATGTATGTGATGTGATGTGAATGGGTGTGGATGGAATGTATGTGATGTGATGTGGATGCAATGAATGTGATGGATGTGAATGGGTGTGATTGGATGTGAATGGGTGTGATGAGATGTGAATGGGTGTGATGAGATATGAATGGATGTGATGAGATGTGAGTGGATGTGATGAGATGTGAATGGATGCGATGAGATGTGAATGTGATATGATGATATCTGAATGGCTTTGATGTAATGTGAATGGATAGATGTGATGTGATGTGATGTGGATTTAGGTAGATGTGAATGGATGAGATGTGATGTGAATGGATGTGATGTGGATTGGGGTAGATGTGAATGGATGAGATGTGATGTGAATGGATGTGATGTGGATATGGGTAGATGTGAATGGATGAGATGTGATGAGGATGGATGTGACGTGATATGAGGAGGATTTGAATAGATGTAATTGGATGTGATGAGATGTGATGTGGATGAATGTGATGTGATGTGGATAGATGTGATGAGATGTAATATGATATGATTGGATGAGATTGGATGAAGGATGATGGGAATAGATATGAGACTGGATGTGGAATAAGCAAAGTGAATTGATTTAGAAGAATGTGGAATAACAGAAATGTTGTGGAACAATGTGGAAAGATGGGAGTTCTTTAGAAACTGTATTTATTTGTTTTTAAATGACTGTTTTATGTCAAGACTGCTGGGGAAGCATTTTGACCATCTTGTTGAATGAGGTCATGGAGACCTAAGTGATAAAGTTGCAAACAACAGCTGACGGAGAGTCAACGGAGGACATCTCGCATAGTAAGGTCGGTTAAGGTCTTGACCATTTAAATGGTGAGCTTTCGATAGTACGGTGGATGAGAAACCAAGGAAGCGGCCTATGAGCGAAGCGCTAGGTGACCTGCGAAGGAGCCTAGAGGGTGCTGACCATACGGTGCTCGAGCTCTGGGTCACCGAAGATACCCACACGTGCGTTGAGGAAGAAAAATGGAACAAGGTGTTAGAGTTGTTTTCTGAACTCGGGCATGGATCTGGTTGATTGTCCTTGCTGGTCCTCAACAGATGAATCCATGGCTCTTTTATATGGATCTGTTGGTTGATCTTGCTAATATTCAACACGGAGAGTCCATTTGGATTTTCTTATGTGATTATATTGCCAGATATTATGAGCTAGAAACTATTGAAAAGGCCCCTGAGTGAACAGGTGGTGAGAGTTCTGGTTGCCAATGATGCCATAGGTACACCGATGAAGGAATGATTGGAAATTAGAATTCAAGCTCGATATTTTGGAGGATTATGATCAGTGATACTATGGTTTCATATTAAAAAGATTATTTTAAAGACAGCTGAATTTGTAAAATAGGCAATTTCATATTGGGTGTGTAAGTGGTGTGACTATCTTAAAGTTTGCTTGAAGCGCTGGCTAGGGGGCCTGGGAACTCTTTTCGCTGGTACCTGGGACAAAACATAACCAAATTTTGAAATGGATCCTATCACTACAGTGGTTGGGCGGTTGGCTAACCCATGGGAAGCTAGACTGATGGATCCCTAAAATGAAACTCAATTCTGTTAAGTTACGATAGTTGAAGTATATCCCGGATAACCCTTGTTCTATGGAAAAGAATCAATGGCTGTGCCTTTTGATGAGGAAAAAAAGCGTTGGACTGTATGATCCAAGTGCAAGTCTTTTCCTTAATCTGACCATGTGACTTACGGGTTTGGTCGAATGAGTTTGGTTAGTTAAGGCTCTTGACTACGTTAGAATAAAACTATCCTGGAGGAATCGCCTATGTCTGCTAGGCGAGGGAAGTTTTTCCGGGTTGGGTTTTGAAAGAATCGAGGGATTAGTCTCTTGTCCGTATATCCATGGGGGCGAGGCCCTGAGTGAGAGGTTCTACCCTGCGCAAGAAGTGCTACTTCTACTGCTAGCACCCCCAAATTCATTGCGCAGAGGGGACAAGGATCTTTCAGATCGACTGCGAATCGCTCTCGATTGCATCTCCTGAGCCCACCATCTCATTTCAACCTATTCGACTATCTCCTTCAAGGTGGGAGCTTGATCCTCTTCTTTTCATTTTCTTTTTTATTTTTATTTTTATTTTTGTTTTTGGTCTTTTTTCAAAGATTCATCACATCTTGAGTATACACATTGTAATTAGTATAACCAATGACTTTGTAGAACCTTCACATGTGCATCATTTAATAAAATTATAAAATTTAAAAATCCTCATACACAAAAAATCATAACCAACGATTAACAATACATCCTTCAGTTTCATGGAAACTCAGGTTCGTGTTTCACAAAACCTGCGGTTTCACAAAAAACTAACTTTTTCATGGCCAGGATTTTCAACGGCCTATGTTTTCACGGCCAAGATTTTCACATCTTGTGTTTTCACAGCTTGTCTTTTCACGGCCAAAAATTTTCACAGCCTGTCTTTTCACGGCCAAAAATTTTCACAGCCTGTCTTTTCATGGCCAGAAATTTTCACTTACAGCTTTTTCACGGCCTGTGTTTTCATGGCCAGAAACTTTCACGTATAACTTTTTCACAGCTTGTGTTTTCACGGCCAAGATTTTCACGAGACTAACTTTTTCATGGCCTATGTTTTCACAGCGGTGAGACATTTTCATGACTAACTTTTTCACGGCCAAACATTTTCACGACTAATGTTTTCACGGCTTGTCTTTTCACGACTAACTTTTTCACAGCCTGTCTTTTCACAGCCAAACATTTTCATGACTAACTTTTTCATCGCCTGTCTTTTCACGGCGGCCAGACATTTTCACGTATAACTTTTTCACGACCAAGATTTTCACGACTAACTTTTTCACAGCCTGTGTTTTCACGCTTGACCTTTTCACGGCCTCACAAACTAACTCTAACCATGCACCTCCATGGCATAACCTGATTATTAACACATGCCAGGATTGTTCCTACACTAACAAACTCTTTAATCCAACTAACCTATTCCCCATTAATTTTTTTGTTAAAAAAAAAGAGAAAAGAAAAAGAAAAAGAAAAAGATGATATCAACCCTACCAGTCGTCGTTAGACTGATCCGATGTGCCTGTCTAGATGTTAGCCTCGGAGTTAGAAGCTCACGAGACCCCACTTGCAACTCAAGCCAGCAATGCTAGTGGATCCCCAGCAAGTCAAAGAATGTAAGATTCCTCTCCCAACCCCTTTTTGATGTCTAGTATCTTCCCCTGTAATCAACCCCTCTTCAGAAATATAAAGACCTTGTTTCTAACTATTTTAGCCTAGAGAGAGAAAATATTCTAGAGAGAGAATATTCAAATTTTGAATATTTTTGGATAGAAAAATATCTCTTATAATTCAGATGAGTTCCCCTGAAACAGAAATTCAAAAAGAATTTTCCAATGTGCAATTGGAATTAATTGGAAATAGGTATAAAGAACCTTAGTCTAAGGGTCTAGATTTTCAAAAATCTTTAGACTATGGTCCAATTAAGGTTCCTATGGGCCAATAGCATCAATCCATGTGTAGGGAGTAGATAAATCCAATTTGTAAAAAAGAAGATACCCAAAAATGAGTAAATGCTCACATAAGGTGAAGAGTTGAAAATGTACAAGGTTTATTAGTAAAAAACCATGAGCAATATTAAAAATATGAGATATTTTGGGAATAATGATTTTATTATGATACATATGTAAGGAAGGGGAGTCCCTTAAATGCTCACATAAGATGAAGAGTTGAAAATGTATAAGGTTTATTAGTAAAAAACTATGAGCAATATTAAAATGATTCCATTATGACACATATGTAAGGAAGGGGAGTTCTTTAAAGGATGTGCATATTTCACATAAGATGAAGAGTTGAAAATGTACAAGGTTTATTAGTAAAAAACTATGAGCAATATTAAAATGATTCCATTATGACACATATGTAAGGAAAGAGAGTTCTTTAAAGGAGGTGCATATTTCACATGCTTGAATGAGTTTTAAACTCATAAAAATTGAGATATTTCATCTCTCCTCTCTCCTCATTTAAGTCTAGTTCCAAAAAGTTAGCTTAACTGACCTAAAAATGGTCAAATATTGACCAAACTGATTTAAAACCATTGAAGAATATCACCAGGCCTTTGCTCATCTACTCAAATACTCACCACCTCTAGATGAAGAACAGCTCATGGCCAAGTTCATTCGGGCAATGAACGAACCTTTGGACACACTGGTCAAAAATGCCAAACCAGTGTCCATGGCTGAAGCAGTAAAAATGGCAAAGGATTTTGCCAAAGCCTTTGTAGTAAAGGTCCCGCCAAAACCTGCACCCTCTAACTTTAAAAGATTCCAAGCCCAGGAAGGTACTTCGAACTTTCCACCTCCAAAGAGGCAGCAAGGACCGATTCAGAATCAAGATGCAGGAAGATTCCAAAGTGAAGGAAGATCCTTCCCCCAAAATACTTTCTCAAGAGGACCATCTATTTTAAGGATGCAGAACAATGAACCCAGAAGTGAGAACCGGTGTTTTGGATGCCAAGGTTTTGGTCATCAGTTAAAAGACTGCCCAACTCCTGCCATGTCAAGGGGACAGGGAAGTCTAGGACCCCGAATTCAGAGACCAATTCCTTCATACCAGTCTAATCAGGGTCCATCTCACCCAAGCCACGGTAACCCCAGAAGAACTCCAAATCAACCATCTACCTCTACCCAGAATAACCTTAGAACTCCTTTCCAGAACAGGGGCAACCAAAGAGAAAGAATTCCACCTCAGACTGCAGCAGCCAGAGCAGTCACAATTTCAGAAGAAGTAGAAGAGGAAAGAAGGGAAGATCTTTACTGCAATTGAAAAACCACGGACTTAACCGACAGTTCTCAAGTCATCCATACTCCAGCAGAATACCAGGGAAAAATCGACCGTCCACTTCCAAGGCGTAAAGTTGAATGTGATTGAAGAAGAAGAAGATGCGATGAAAGAAATCATACTCCACCTGCGAGATGAGGACATCTCGCGTTTTTTAAGTGGGGTAGAATGTAAGATTCCTCTCCCAACCCCTTTTTGATGTCTAGTATCTTCCCCTGTAATCAACCCCTCTTCAGAAATATAAAGACCTTGTTTCTAACTATTTTAGCCTAGAGAGAGAAAATATTCTAGAGAGAGAATATTCAGATTTTGAATATTTTTGGATAGAAAAATATCTCTTATAATTCAGATGAGTTCCCCTGAAACAAAAATTCAAAAAGAATTTTCCAATGTGCAATTGGAATTAATTGGAAATAGGTATAAAGAACCTTAGTCTAAGGGTCTAGATTTTCAAAAATCTTTAGACTATGGTCCAATTAAGGTTCCTATGGGCCAATAGTATCAATCCATGTGTAGGGAGTAGATAAATCCAATTTGTAAAAAAGAAGATACCCAAAAATGAGTAAATGCTCACATAAGGCGAAGAGTTGAAAATGTACAAGGTTTATTAGTAAAAAACCATGAGCAATATTAAAAATATGAGATATTTTGGGAATAATGATTTTATTATGATACATATGTAAGGAAGGGGAGTCCCTTAAATGCTCACATAAGATGAAGAGTTGAAAATGTATAAGGTTTATTAGTAAAAAACTATGAGCAATATTAAAATGATTCCATTATGACACACATGTAAGGAAGGGGAGTTCTTTAAAGGATGTGCATATTTCACATAAGATGAAGAGTTGAAAATGTACAAGGTTTATTAGTAAAAAACTATGAGCAATATTAAAATGATTCCATTATGACACATATGTAAGGAAAGAGAGTTCTTTAAAGGAGGTGCATATTTCACATGCTTGAATGAGTTTTAAACTCATAAAAATTGAGATATTTCATCTCTCCTCTCTCCTCATTTAAGTCTAGTTCCAAAAAGTTAGCTTAACTGACCTAAAAATGGTCAAATATTGACCAAACTGATTTAGAAAATTCTAGAATCAGTTTGTTTGGTTAGGAGCTCAATTTTTCCTATAAATAGAAGCCTCCCCTTGTTGAAAAATAGATAGTGTTTATGCATCGTTACTCTACTCCACCTAAGCCAAGAACTGTGAATTCATTTAATAATTCACTAGTTTTTGGAGCTTCCCTCTTTCTTCAATCCCCATTAGTGGCTCCATCAACATACTTAACCAATTGATTGGTTGGGGGCCTCTACCGTGAACAAAGAATCAAGCAAGTTGTAAGGTAATTAGTGAATATTGATCTTTCTATAATTTCTCAATGTTTCTCTCTTCTCAACCCCTCTCAAGCTTGAGAAGTTTAATTGGTATGGTTTTTTTTTAAATGCTATTGAAGTTTGAATAGTAGTGAAGAGTTACATAATGCTATTGAAGTTAATTTTCATTTATGTTTAAATTCTAATGATTTTTATGTAAATTCTTTCTCTCACTCAAGAAATGGTCATACTCATGACCCATTCTCAATCCAAATCAAGCTTTTCATAAAGCTTTTCCTTAACCCAAGATTAAGCTATGCTTGAGGCTAAATTAATGGCTTTTTTCTATGCTTTTAGTTTATGTATATTAATGATTCAATCCATTATGGATTAATAATCCAATTAGAGATCATTTTAATAATTTCCTTAATGATAAGCATTATCCCTTAGAAAAATGGAGATTTATCAGTCATAGCAGCGGAGCTATGGCAAAATTTTTATAAAAATTATGCATAAAATAATCTCATTCAAAGCATAAAAAGAGGACTTCCTACCATATTCTAGGAATTATCATCCTAGATTAATTGAAAGAATTTCATTACAATCATGGAGAAATTGAATTTTAATATCATGCATAAAGGATAAATTTTTATATCAAAAGTGTTATTTTTACCATTTTTATTTCATGCATAGAAGTATGCATAATGGATAAATTTTTATATCAAAAGTATTATTTTTACCATTTTTATTTCATGCATAGAAGTATGCATAATGGATAAATTTTTATATCAAAAGTGTTATTTTTACCATTTTTATTTCATGCATAGAAGTATGCATAGTGGATAAATTTTTATATCAAAAGTGTTATTTTTATCATTTTTAATTTTCATGCATAGAAGTATGCATAAAGGAAAATTTTTTATATCAAAAGTGTTACTTTTATCATTTTTAATTTTCATGCATAGAAGTATGCATAAAGAAAAAAATTTTATATCAAAAGTGTTACTTTTATCATTTTTAATTTTCATGCATAGAAGTATGCATAAAGGAAATTTTTTTTATATCAAAAGTGTTACTTTTATCATTTTTAATTTTCATGCATAGAAGTATGCATAAAGGAAAAATTTTTATATCAAAAGTGTTACTTTTATCATTTTTAATTTTCATGCATAGAAGTATGCATAAAAGAAAATTTTTATATCAAAAGTGTTACTTTTATCATTTTTAATTTTCATGCATAGAAGTATGCATAAAAGAAAATTTTTTTATATCAAAAGTGTTACTTTTATCATTTTTAATTTTCATGCATAGAAGTATGCATAAAAGAAAATTTTTTTATATCAAAAGTGTTACTTTTATCATTTTTAATTTCCATGCATAGAAGTATGCATAAAGGAAAAATTTTTATATCAAAAGTGTTACTTTTATCATATTGGATTTCATGCATATAGGTATGCATAAAAGATATTCTTTTTATACTAAAAGTGTGATTTTCCTCATAAATGGATTTTATGCTTAACTTAGAAGCATAAGAGAAATTCTTTTATTCTAAAAGTGTAATTCTCTACCAAATTGAAATTATGCATAAGAAGATGCATAAAAGATTGATTTTAATTTCGAAAGTGTTAGTCTCCTTAAATGGAATTTATGTATAAATAAATGTGTAGAGAAATCTTATATCAAATATAAGAATTCTCTTTTAAAAAAAAAAGATATGAAATGTGATAAGATGTGATAAGAGGTGTATGAGATGTGATAAGAATTGATAAGATGCGTATGGAAAGTGATAGGATGTGATAAGAGGTGTATGAGATGTGATAAGAATTGATAAGATGCGTATGGAAAGTGATAGGATGTGATAAGAGGTGTATGAGATGTTGTAAGAATTGATAAGATGCGTATGGAAAGTGATAGGATGTGATAAGAGGTGTATGAGATGTAAAAAGATGTGATAAGATGTGTATGAGATGTGATAAGATTTGATAAGATGCGTATGGAAAGTGATAGGATGTGATAAGAGGTGTATGAGATGTAAAAAGATGTGATAAGATGTGTATGAGATGTGATAGAATGTGTTAAGATGAGTTAGGATGTGTTAAGATGTATATGGGATGTGTTAGGACGAGAATAGATGTGAATGGGAATGTGGATGTGGATGTATGTATGTATGTGGATGTAGATGTGGATGTATAGATGTGAATGGGAATGTGGATGTGGATGTATGTATGTATGTGGATGTGGATGTATGAATGAGGACGTGATAATGGATGTATGCATGTAGATGTGGATATATGGATGTGAATATGAATGTGGATGTGGATGTGGATGTATGGATGTGGATATGGATGTGTATGTATGAATGTAGATAAGGGATGTGGATGTATAAATGAGGATGTGAATGTGGATGTGAATGTGAATGTGGATGTATGGATGTGGATATGGATGTGTATGTATGAATGTGGATATGGGATGTGGATGTATAAATGAGGATGTGAAAATAGATGTATCCATGTAAATGTGGATGTATGAATGTGAATGTGAATTAATGTGTCGTCGATATGAGAAAATGGATGAGAATGAGTACACATTGAATGGAATGTGGAATAAGTATTGTGGACTAAGGAGGGATAATGTGGAAAGACGAGAGTTTGATTTAGAAACTGTATTTTGTGACTGTTTGTAAATGACTATTTTATGTCCAGAATGCTGGGGAAGCATTTTGACCATCTTGTGGATTAAGGTCATGAAGACCTAACTGTTAAAGTTGCAACTGCTGACGGAGAGTCAATGGAGGACGTCTCGCGTAGCAAGGTCGACCGAGGTCTTGACTAGCCTCGGTTCGATTTAAATGGTGAGCTTCCGGTACGGTGGATGAGGGACCAAGGAAGCGGCCTATGAGTGAAGCGCTAGGTCACCTGCGAAGGATCCTAGAGGGTGCTGACCATACGGTGCTCGGGCTTTGGGTCGCCCAGGATACCCACGCGTGCGTCGAGAAAGATATTGGAACAAGGAGTAAGAGTTGTTTTGTGAAACCGGGCATGGATCTGGTTGATTGACCTTGCTGGTCTTCAATGGATGAGTCCATGGCTCTTTATATGGATCTGTTGGTTGATCTTGCTGATCTTCAACGAGAGTTCATCTTGATTTTTATAAGTGATTATATTGCCGAGTATTATGGGCTAGGAACTATTGAAAAGGCCCCTGTGTGGACAGGTGGTGAGCGTTCTAGTTGCCAATGATGCCATAGATACTCTGATGAAGGAATGATGGGAAATTATGAATCAACCGGATAAATTGGAAGATTGTGATCAGTGGTACTATGGTTTCATTAAAGGATTGTTTTAAAGTTAGCTGATGCTAAGAAAAAGGCAATTTCATATTGGGTGTGTAAGTGGTGTGGCTAGTTTTATGTTTGCATGAACTTCTGGCTAGGGGGCCTTGGAACTCTTTTCCTTGGTACCCGGGACAAAACCTAACCAAATTCCAAATTGGATCCCATCACTACAGTGGTTGGGCGGTTGGCTAACCCATGGGATCGGATGGGGTTAGGCTGGACTGATGGATCCGAAAATCGAGATTTAATTTCTATTATTACGATAGATGAAGTAAATCCCGGATAGAAATTGTTCTATGGATAGGAATCAACGGCTGTGCCTCTTGATGGGGAAAAAAGCGTTGATCCCAATGATCCAAGTGCAAGTTTCTTCCTTGATTTGACCAAGTACCGTTAAAGGTGCAGTCAGATCAGTTGATCCGTAATGATCTTGACTACGTTAGAGTAAAGAGTTATCCTGGTGGAATCGCCCATGCTTTCTGGGTAATTGAAATTTTTTCGGTTTCGGTTTTGGACAAACCGACGGATTAGTCTCTTGTCCGGATATCCGTGGGCGAGGCCCCGAGTGTGAGACCCCTACCCGCGCATGATGTGTTACTTCCACTGCCAGTATCCTGAATCCGTTGCTCAGTGGGAACAGGGATCTCACAAAGAAGGAGGACAACACAGCAGCCAAAGATGAACTTTTTGGGTCCTTATGCCCAAAACTTTCATGGGACCATCATCAGCAAGGAAGCTCATATGGCCCATGGAAAGGTAGCCCTCCAATAGCACAACCTGAAATGCCTACAAATACTGGGAGAGGCCAAAGTTAAAGCAAAACTGGACAAAGTTGGTCTAGGTAAGATGCCGCAGATACTCCCAAGGGGACCAAAATGATAAAAAACAGAAGCAGGATGTAACACACACAAGAGAAGCAAACCCTAATCCATAACCATCAACCATAAAGAAGGAGAGAAGCCATAGTCACCATCTCTCTCACCCACACAAAGGAGAACACAACATAGTGTTATGTCCACACTACAAAGTAAACCTAATGTAATGTCCACACACACTATGACCAGCTGGACACGCGGTCATTTATGTCTCACACATGTTCCTACCTAATCTGCCAGCACATAGCATAGCTGGCTCACACTGACATCGAGCTTGAATCTCAACAGCCCCTCTCAAGCTCATGATGTACTGCCGATGAAGATGTAGATGAGCTTGGGATATCAACACTCTCAACACTCCCCCTCAAGCTCATCCCATGTACTCCCAACATAGTCCGGAAGTACTCAAACTTCTCCCTGCTAAGTGGCTTCGTGAAGATATCAGCCACCTGCTCATCAGTCTTCACATAGTGAAGATCAACTGTACCATCCAGCACCTTTTCTCTGACAAAGTGATAATGGACCTCTATGTGTTTGGTCCTCGCATGAAATACTGGATTCTTTGCCAACTGCATACTGCTCATGTTGTCACAATGTATGACAACTTTGCCATCAAGAGGCTTACATAAATCTGCCAAGAGACTCTTTAACCATATAGCCTCACAAGTAGCAATGGCTGCACCTCTGTACTCAGCCTCTGTACTGGATAAAGCAACTGTAGGTTGCTTTTTGCTACTCCAACTCACCACAGCACTGCCAAGTGTAAAAGCATATCCACTAGTAGACCTCCTGTCATATGCGCTACCTGCCCAATCAGCATCTGTGTAGCCATGTATGTCCAAGCTTTTACCACTCTCATAGAATAAACCATAATGTGCTGTGGTTTTCACATATCTCATGATGCGTCTCACTGCATCCAAATGTGGTTTCCTGGGGCTCTGCATAAACTGGCTGACTAGCCCCACTGCATAACTCAAATCTGGGCGTGTGATAGTCATGTATATGAGACTACCAACCATCTTCCTGTACATGGAAGGATCATCCAATTCCTCGCCATAATCAGCCCGCAACTTCACATTTTGCTCCAATGGTGTACTCATAGGCTTACACCCTGTCATGCCATACTTTGCCAACATATCCAAGGCATATTGGCGCTGTACTAACCAAGTACCTCCATGATCTTTCACCACTTCAATGCCAAGGAAATATCTCAACTCACCAAGATCTTTCATGTCAAATTTCCCACTTAAAGCTTTCTTGACATGCATCACATCTGCACTATGATCACCTGTAATAATCAAGTCATCCACATAGATGACTAGTAAAACAATCCCATGCTGTGTCTTCTTCACATACAGTGAAGAATCTGCTGTAGAAGTCTGAAAACCGAGTGAGATAAGATATCTGCTCATCTTATCACTCCAAGCACGTGGTGCTTGCTTCAGACCATACAATGCCTTTTTCAACCTGCATACGTGAGTGGGATATCTAGGGTGTACATACCCTTCTGGCTGTGCCATGTATACTTCCTCTTGTAAATCTCCATTCAGAAATGCATTCTTAACATCCATCTGATGCATTTCCCAACCATTAGCTGCAGCCATAGCAATGACTGCTCTCACTGTGCCCATCTTAGCCACTGGGCTAAACGTCTCATCATAATCCAATCCTTGGGTCTGTGCATAACCCTTTGCTACCAATCTTGCCTTATGTCTCTCAATAGACCCATCAGATTTGCACTTCACTTTGTAAACCCATTTACATCCAATAACATTCTTATCCTTTGGTAGAGCGACCAAGTCCCATGTATCATTATGGACCAATGCGTCCATCTCCACATCCATTGCTTTCTGCCATACATGCTCTCCAATAGCCTCTGTATAGCATGTAGGTTCCACATGCTTTACCATAGATGTCATGTATGCATAATGCATAGCAAAATCTCTATATGTCAATCTTTCCACTGGATATCTGACTCTCTGGGATCTCCGCAATGCATGCGGGTCACTCTGTACACCTGTAACACGAGCATGTGGTGGCACATATCTGTCCTGCCTAACACCAGGTGTGCGTACAACAGGTATCCCGAGCTCCTCATCCAAACTCTCAGAACTAGAGGACTCATAACCTGTGATCCCAATTCCTTCGACTTTCTTCTTGCCTTTATCCATAGCACTACTCCCAGTGCTCACACTCTCATGTCTCAGACGTCCTGACCATGGACGTACACTGCTACTACTCTCAGCTTCTGCTGGCCCAGACATAGTAGTAGAACTAGAACTTGCTTGTGATGGCAAGTTCACAGGCACATTCGCCTCAAGTGTGTCAATGACTCCCTCATCTTTGGCTTTATACCAACTAGCAAGCTCATCGAATACAACATCCCGTGAGATGACTACTTGTCTAGTTTGAGGGTTATAGCATTTGTAAGCTTTGCGATCCTGTGCATATCCAACAAAGACACATTTCTCTGCTTTAGGATCCAACTTCTGTCTTCTTTCATCAGGCACATGAACATAAGCTACACATCCAAAGACTTTAAGATGTCCAATGTCTGGCCTATAACCTGTGAGCCGCATCTCAGGCGTGCTTCCATGAATGGCTGCTGTAGGTGATTTGTTCAGGATATACACTGCAGTAGCACATGCTTCTGCCCAATAGTAATCTGGCATGCTCTTTTCATTGAGCATTGCCCTTGCCACTTCACATATGACACGATTCTTTCTCTCAGCCACACCATTCTGCTGAGGTGTATACCTGCATGTCAACTGTCTCCTTATCCCATGCTTCCTCAAGAAATGCTCAAAGGCCTTTGAGGTGTATTCACCACCTCCATCTGTCCTCAGACATTTAATCCAACAGCCATACTGCTTTTCTACAAAAGCTTTGAAATCCATGAATTTTTCCAATACTTCACTCTTCTCCCTGAGAAAGTATATCCATGTCATCCTGCTAAAGTCATCAATGAATGTAACATAGTATAAACTACCTTTGATAGATGGGTTTTGTGCTGGGCCCCATACATCACTGTGCACTATTTCAAGTGGTCTATTACTCATGTTTCCTTCTCTAGGAAACCTCAACCTTGCCTGCTTCCCAAACTGACAGGCTTCACAAACATGCATATGTCCATTATATTTAAATCGAGGCAATCCACTGACAATGCCCCTTGTTTGCATGTTCTTTAATCTCTGTATATTGACATGTCCAATCCTCTTGTGCCACATGTCAATATCCTGTACCATATTCCTGCTCTTTGAGAACATGGCTGATTTTAGCTCAGGAATTCCAGCATCCAGCTTAAACAGTCTTCCTTCTTTCTTGCCTTTAGCAATCACTCGACATCCATGTTTAAAGTCTTCAACGAAGCATCCATGCTCATTGAATCTAACCTGTAATCCCTGTTCTACCATTTGACCAACTGAGGCCAAGCTTTTAGTGATCGAAGGCACATACAGCACATCTGACATAGACTTTGTCTGACCATTATGCATGACCAATGGTACACTTCCAACATGTGTAATGACATGCTGGGTATCATCACCTGTTTCCACATAGCCCTTCACATCCATTGGCTTCATGTGCTCAAACCATTCTCCATGACATGTCATATGGTTTGATGCTCCTGAGTCCATGTACCATGTATCATCATTCTCAGCATTTGTTGTCATAGAACCCACAACATGCTTCATGGCAAACAAATGATTTGCAGTTCCATCATTGCTACTTGATGCATAGTTGCCACCATGTTGTGCATAGTTTCCACCATAATGACCACCACGTTGTGCTCTTCCCCCTCTCAAATCATTCTGTTTGCGAAAGCAATCTCTCGCCATATGACCATATTTGCCACAATAATGGCATTCCACATCTTGCATAGAATTTTGTTGGCCTTGCCAACGTCCTCGTCCACGGGGGTTACCTCTGCCTCGCTGAGGTGCATAACCACGACCACCTCGAGCACCATATGAAGGCTGAAAATTCTGCTGTGGAGGCCTATCCTGCCATCCACGACCATTACCACCACGTCCACGTGATGCGAATCTCCCCCTGCCTCGAAGGCCTCTAGATGAGTAAAAAGCTTGATTTCTTGCATGTTCATCATTGCTTGATGAGGATGCACCACCTGTAACACTCATACCACCAAGGCCAAGCTTCAATTCTTCCACAATGAGCAATGACACAAGCTCATTAAAGTCTGGCATTCCTCCCAACCTTACTGAGATGGAAGTGTCAAAAGATTTGTATTCTTTGCCTAAACCACGCAACGTGAGTGCAACCAAATCATCATCATCCATTGGGGCATGGATTGATGACAAGGAATCAGCATAACCCTTGATTTCCTGAACATACTCATGTATACTCCGATTCCTTCGTGTTACACTGTGAATCTGTTGCTTTAGTTGTATCTTCCTGGCACCAGTGTCTGTCTCATACATTCTGCACAAGATACCCCATGCTTCTTTCGGTGTATCTGCATCTTGGATGTGAATAAGCAAGGCATCTGTTACACATATTGAAAAATAATGCAACACCTTCGAGGACCGCTCTACCCATTGCTTGTGAGCTAGTAACTGAGCATTATTTGGTTGAGGAGGTAGGTATGGCTCCGGGTCTTCCTCCGAGACAAGACTCCACAACCCTTTGCCTTTCAAAAAACTCTTCATTCGAAACTTCCACACTTGAAAGTTAGTGCGATCAAGCTTCTCTCCAACAATCTGTATCGGACCATCTCCCATTGTTGCAAAAAAATAGAGTAGATGTACCCTTTCGATTACAATGTATGAAGTACCTGTAATGCTCCAAATCTCTCCAAATCACATCAAATGCTTGCAAATTGTGTGCATTAACATCCCACAATGGTTCACCAACAATGTACACTCGATCAAAGTTGAAATCAAATGAAACTCCTTCACAAAAAATTTTCTGGTTTTTTTTCTCGCCAGTAAATTCTCGCCAGTAACCAGTCAAGATTATGCTCTAAATCCTTCAAATCTTGTCCAAATGCAATGATTCAACTTGCATTAGCTTCCCAACACATTGCTCCAACATATCCTAGAAGGGTTTGATCCAATTCTTCAAGGGGAATGAGAACCACCAATTTTTGTAACCTCTGGTTTGAATTTTTCTGCACCTGTCAGGTACCACCTCTCACTAAAATTGCTCTATCTCCTTCAAATCTTCTCCAAATCCAAAACTTTTTGATTCAAAAGTTTAGCAACTCATAGGACTCTACTTGTACCAGAGGAATTTGGCCAATTTGATATAGTCAAAGATTAATGCCTTGATTAAAAATGCTCTGTTTCTGGACAGAATTTCTGTAAACCTGCACACCTCTGATAAATCACTTCAATGAGCTCCAAATCCATGAAATGAGCTGCAACCAAGCATCAAAAGTCCTTAGCAATGTCTTTGCTAAACTCTCCAAGCTTTAAAGCATTCAATTTGGTGTCCAAATGAGTGAATTAGGATGAAATCTTTGAAAACTGTCCAGAATTCTGCATCTTCATGCACCGCCTACTCCAGAGGGCTGTAGAGAGAGGGGAAATCACAATTGAATAGATAGGCCTCTTAGCAATGACCTAATCTACCTTGGGTATGAAGGGTTTAGCTCAATTTTGCCTCTAGCTCCTGCAATTGATCCTCCACGGGGGGTATGTTTTCTGTTTTTGTGAAAAACCAGAAATTTTTGCATAAACTCACTTTCATTTGATTTTGCTCAAATCTGTATGCATCAATCTGCTTCAAGATTCTGTATGTTGTTTGTGTCCACTTTGTTAATACATTTGCAAGCCCGAATACATGTGCCTTTGTGTATACATTTGCCAAGAGTATACATTCACTTCAAGCTTTCCATGGAAGCTTTGAGAAAAAACCAGAATTTTTCACTTGCTCTATGCACTTCAATCTTCACTGAACTTGCTCTTTGATACCTGCAATCCGCAGAGGGGGTCTTGCTACACTCACCAATGGTCCTTAGCTCTCAGATCTGATGCCGATGTGTGCTCCACAGCTTCTCCTTTGCTCCAAGCTCCAATGGCTTCCTTCACAGCTTTTTCTTCTTCTTCCCTCTTCTCTCACTCACTCTCACAACTCAGCTAATGAGCTCTTGGCTCTGATACCATGATAAAAAACAGAAGCAGGATGTAACACACACAAGAGAAGCAAACCCTAATCCATAACCATCAACCATAAAGAAGGAGAGAAGCCATAGTCACCATCTCTCTCACCCACACAAAGGAGAACACAACATAGTGTTATGTCCACACTACAAAGTAAACCTAATGTAATGTCCACACACACTATGACCAGCTGGACACGCGGTCATTTATGTCTCACACATGTTCCTACCTAATCTGCCAGCACATAGCATAGCTGGCTCACACTGACATCGAGCTTGAATCTCAACACAAAAGAGGAACAATCACCAAAGCAAATGGCATTACCGAGCAACTCCTCATCATAGAGGAACTCATTTGGGAGGCTATGCAACTTCCAGCTGCAGTCAGGATCCACGCACATGCCATTGACAAGATGCCTTTGGGGATACCATGCTCAAGAAAAGTTCATACAATTCGAATGGTCGAATGGGGCCGAGTATGAAAATATCCAAGATGAGGCTACAGAGAAAGCTTGCAAGGCCATGTCCTTGATGATGCAAGTAAAGTCGGTGGATAGATACAACATAGTCGGTCTCAACAGGATTGCAAAAGCACATGAGGAGAAAGAAGATGATTGGGCATACTATCTACATAAGGAGATGGAGAACTACTTAAAAGCCCACCCATCTAGAATATGTAACCCATACCTCCTTACACAAGTTCTCAATCACATAGCAAAAAGGCCTCGAGCCCAGAGGAACACATGCAGTTGGCAGCACTGATACCAGACCAACCCAAGTTAACTGCTAAAGACGTGCAAGAAGGGCAGGCTATCTTGATGGAGACCAAGGAAATCATAAAGCAGATCAAGAAAGAGTGCAAGAATAAAACAGATAAGAAGATGAGGGGAGTGCTTCTGGATGTGGTTGTTGAGTCACAGAGATTAGAGGCAGAAGTGGCCAAAGAAAATCTGCACTTACCAAGAGGCACTTCAAGAGAACATTCTCATCCATACAACATAGGAGCCCTTGCAACAAATCACTCCTCCGACAAGCCCAAGCCCAGCATAACTCATATTTATAGATCTATCTCCTCTCAAAGAATCAAATCTGGTGGGACACGCCAATAGAGACAGCTCCCGAACAAGCAACACCAATACCGGCTAAGGAAAGACAAGGTGTTGAGGGGCCACAGCTCCAATACAAGAACCAGAGGCCCCAATGGATGTAGGAAAAAGACAAAGAACTTCATAGCCATCCAGTCCAAGCAAGAGAAGAAGATTGGAAGATGAAGAAAGACTACCCCAGCTGGCCTCCCTGCAGAACATAAACTATCAACAATTCTTGCAAGAGACCATGGAAGGACTTGACGAGCTACTCAACCAACCACAGACTGGGCTGGAAGCTGAATCAAGCACAAATGCAATGTGGAAACAAGAATAAAAGGTTTGGCAGTGTCAAGTCTTGACAACACATATGCTCCACGATCGTAACGCCGTCCTCTAAAAGTAGGTAAAAGATGCATCCACATAGGTACAAAGGTTAAAAGGCAACTTGGAAGCAGTTGAGGCTACCCACAAGGATGTCATCTCATGAAGAGTTTGAAAGCTACGGAGGAGCAGGAGAAAAGGTACAATGCCCTGGAAAATAATAACATGGTCTTAAGCCAAACAATAGTGCAAAGAATCAAAGAGAATGTTGACCTCAATGCCAAATTGGAACAAGTGAAGGAGCAGCTCTGGAAAGAAGTCACCCACACAAAGGAGCTCACTACACTTCATGCACAACAAATACAAGAGCTCCAAGCCAACAATGCCAGGGCCAACATAGAATAATTGCAATGCCTAATTTGGTAGCTAACAGAACAGCTAAAAGCAGAGGAGGAAAGGGCAAACCATTTACAACATGAAAGGGAACAAACAAACAAGGCACATGCAGAGAAGATCAGAGTACTTAATGAAACAATAAGTGCAAGCCAGGATGAAGCACAAAAAAAAGAGTTGGCACACAAAGAGGTAGTGACACAGCTTACACAAAACTACACGACAATCAAAGGTTGGCTGCCCAAAGGCTCCAACAACAGATTACCAAAGCTTAGGAAAGGGAAGCAACGGCCTGGCGAGCCCAAGAAGACGCAACAAGAAGATTCAAAGAATTATATGCTACAAGGATGGTCAGAGAAACGTCAATTTCAAACCTCCTTTAGCAACACAGACTCCTGCCTACAAGAGTTAGAGTGGCAGTTGCGCTAGAGCAGTCCAAGAAAGAAGTCAGCGGGACCGAAGCCTAGCGATGATCTCCATCTCCTCCTTGAGCGTGCCTCCGAGTTGGGTCAGCTGCCCCAGTAACTTCTCGGGCCCCTTAAACTCTTTCCTTGTTTTTGTCTACGCTAACACTCTCTCTACTTTAGTATGACATAAATCTATCTGAAGATATAGGCCTAGGAGAACTAACATTAATCAAACAAAATACTAAAAGAGATGGTGATCCTACCATAATAATGGAAATTTTGAGGGGAGACCCAAGACATCTTTTTCTACCCTCTACATCCTATAGTGCTAAACCTTCATAGTTGGTGTCGCGTTCTCCAAAATTCAGAAATTCTGGTGTCAAAAAATTTGACATGTTTGTCCGAGATGACATTCCAGAGATGCTCGCTGTCAGGCTAAAATCTGAGAGGTGTTTTTGGTCAGTGTACATATGGTGCGTGTGGTGTGTGAATAAAATTTGCCCTGAATGCCCTGGCAAGTGTACAGGCTGGGTGGTTTTGTTGAAAGTTGGATTATGCACGTGTTACTTCCGGAGAAAATGCTGGTGATCTGGGAATTCTATGGCAATAATGTAGTGTGCGGGTGGTTACTAAGCTGAGCACCGACTGGAAAATTGATGGGCAATCGTCGTGTTTGGCAAGTTAATGATGCAGCTGATGAAGACTGCGAGCAGCTCTGGTTTTGGAAGGTTCGACGCGGTGTGATGATCTGGAAAAGTATAAGGAAGGGGCTCTTGTAATAGTAGTGGTGGCCATAATTATGTGGTTTGGAGGCTTTTTAGAAAAATATTAAATATATAATATGGCCAATTTAAACAGCCACGTGAAGGCATGGGTGGTCGCCAGCTTAGAGCTCTAGAAGCTGGTGAAAGTGTCGAAGGCGTAAAAAGATGAAGGCGGCGGCCGTTTTGAAGGGAGCCGGGTGCAGTAGTGAGAAGTGGGTCGTCGCCTTGCGAGTGGGCTGCAACGCCAGGAGAGAGTCGCCTTGCTGACAGTGAAGAGCTAGGGGAGGGCCGAGCGGCTGCTGTGTGTGTGAAGTGCCGGCGTCAAAGGCTAAGGGCTGGAGCAGAGCAGAGGTCTGTAGAGAGGCGCAGCCGGCTGGTGGTTAAAGGAAGGCGCCTGCTGTAGTGGAGGCACCCGGGTGTGAAGGGCTCGAGGCTGGAGTGGCTGCCGGGAGTTTGGAAGCGAAGGCGGCGGCCGTTTTGAAGTAGGGCTGCTGGTCGACTGGGGAACCGGCTGCCAGCACAAGAGGAAGGGCCGTGAGAGAGGAGAGCCAGCCGCAGGTCTTCAGAGAAGGAGCCGCCTTTGGAAGCTGGCGTGGGGGTGCAAAGGAAAAGAGAGGGAGCTAGCTGCAGTAAGGTGGCTGGCGTGAAAGACGTGGAGAGTGGTGCTGCTGCAGAGAAGAGCAGAGGTCTGAGGCCCGTGTGTTTGATGCTGCAGAGAAAAGAAGCTTGGGAGCCATGAGGGCTACTGGGAACAGTGTACAGGGAAGTGGAGAGCTGCTGTGGCTCTGAAGTGATGACGGGAAAATACAGAGGCTGGTAGGGGCCTTGTGTGTTGGTTATAAGTGGGCTGGAGTACAGCCAGGTGAACAGAGAAAGAGGCTGCAGGTCTCTTGGGTGATGTCTAGTGTGGGCATCTGATTGGAGCAGCAGAGAGGGCTGCTGTGAGGAAGGGTACATGAGATGTGGCTTGGGCTAGGTATCTGGGATGCTGCGGTGAGCAGTGGGTTGTGGTGTTGAGGATTGTGCGAGGCTCTGGGGGTTGGTGAAACTGCTGGTCACGACATACAGAGAGTGGGAGCTGCTGAGTGAAGGTTAGCTGGTGTGGGCGCCTTCTGGTGAGAGTAGCTGGTCTTGTGTGGGCGGTGATTGCAGGCAGTGTGTGGATGCTGACCGGAGAGGGAGCCTTGGTTTTTTGTGTGTGTTGGATGCAGAAGTGGTGCTGATGTGTGGGCTGGAGACAGTGGGGCTCGCCTACGCCAATTGGCAGGTAGCAGCAGACAGAGAGTAGCCGGGCTACAGAGAAAGTGAAGAAGGGTTGCTGGTGTGGGCGCCCTCTAGAGATTACAGGGACCGGGAGACAGAGGCTCGGTTGTCAGACGCAAGGGTGTGATTCCCTTGGCAGTAAATCCTGGCCAGAGTCCTGGTCTTTGGTGTAATTGCTGTGTTTATACAGTGTGTATGGTGTTGTGTGTTTGCGGAATATATCATCTGTCCTTCATGGTTCTGAGCTGTCTTATGGTGTGGGTGGGTGGCGAATGTTGAGAGAGTGTTCCAGCCGGTGGCTGGTGGTGCCTCGTTCGTGGTAGTTTTTCCAAGTTTGGGAGGTGGAAGAGCTATAGAGGCAGGTATTTCTTTCTTTTTTTCACCTCACATCCTTATGGTGCCCCCACTGAGGATTTCTCAGGTATTGTGTGACTGAGGAGTTGCTCAGGCATTGTGTCACTGAGGAGTTGCTCAGGCATTGTGTCACTGAGGAGTGGCTCTTTCTGGTATTGTTTGACTGAGGATAGCTCAGGGATTTCTCTTACGAGGGTGTATGCCCCAGAGTGAGAGTTTGAAGGAAGGTGTTTTTGGGTTTTTGCTTGGGATTGGAAGTGAAGTTTTGGGATCAAGATGATGTCTTACCCAAAGTTTTATGGTGGTCCGAATGAGGATGTGGCAGACTTCTTGGAAAGGATGGAGGTTGCATGCATAAGCAACCACATTAGTGAGCAGGTACAGGTGTTGCGGCTATTGAGCATCTGTTTGAAAGGGGATGCAAGGACCTGGTACAGGGCTTATGAGGAGTCATTGAGGGATGCTGTTCCACGCATTGAGATGACTGAGCATGGACTGAAGACAGCACTCAACAGGTTCAAGAAGGTGGAAGACCCCGACAAGGTTTGGCATGAGGTGCAAGCTCTGACACAAGGTGAGTTTGAGTCAATAGATGATTATATGAAGAAATTTTCTTTGCTATGGGAGACTCTATGCAGGGCTTTAGGAGAAGACCAGGTGCCACCTGATATGATGAAGAAGAACAAGTTTGTAGCTGGACTTAAGAGGAGTATTCGCTGGAAAGTGGAATTGAAGAAGCCCAGGTCTTTTGAGGATGCGGTGGAGATTGCTAAGTCAAAAGATTGGAAACTGCAGCGGATGAATCAGCTGGGGATGATTCCAGTTGTAGCACAGTCGGAGATTCGTAGAGTGGAGGCTACACCTATGAATGCAGTGACGGAGAGGATGAAGCCCACTGAAGGTCAAGCTATGCAGATGGTGCCTCAAGCTAGTCAAGGAGTACCTATGGTTTCTGCAGGTTCTGATGAGGGATTGCGGCAGGATATGAAACAGATGGTTGATCTTATGAAGAATTTGAGCTTAAATTTAATGGGAAGCACAGGTGGTGGACGTGGTAGAGGCCGAGGTAATTTTCCTGAAGGGGGAGATGGACAAGCAGGGTATGGACGTGGTCGCGGTAGGGGCCGTCATTTCATTCCTACATGCTGGAACTGTGGTGAACTAGGTCATCTGAGTACAGATTGTGATAAGCCTCAACGTATGGGTGGTGATATGTACCCACTACCTTCACAGCTACCTGACAGGTCGAATGATTATGGTATTGATATCAGGGATAAAGCAGGTCCGAGTGGAATCACAGCTGAAGAGAAAGGAAAAACTAAGGTGATAGATGTGGTCACCCTTGAGAGGACGAAGGAAGCAGAAGCAGATGTGATGCCTTTGGGGAAACGGATGCCACAGGAAAGAGAAAGCAAGGATGCTGCAGGGCCCAGCAAGAAGAAAGGAAAAGTGAAGGAAGGAGAAGATGTGAAGGTCAAGCAGAAGAGGAGGTCTCGTAGGAAGTTTCAGGTAACTGATTTTCCACTAGGGGGTGGGCAGGATAGCTATAGTTTGCAGGAGGACATGGCTGAAAGGAAGGCTAACATTACTTTTGGGCAATTGATAGAGTTAGCTCCTAATTTGAAGCGTCAGTGGAAAAGACTTGTGAACCCGAGGGAGAAGGAGCCTGCTAAAGGGATAGTGACTGTTCTATCTGTTCAGGAGTTACCTGACATATGTCCTGTGGTGAATGTTTGGTATAAAGGGAAGAATCTGGGAGAAGCATACATAGATGGTGGAGCACAGATTTGTGTGATCACATTAGCTGCTGTGGAAAGGCTTGGTCTTGATTTTACTGAAGCATCTGGATTCCGAATTCGGCTGGCTAATCATCAGAAAGTCAAATGCTTAGGTATGGTTAAGGAATTGGAATTGGAAGCTTTTGATGTGAAGGTGCTTGTGGATTGTCATGTTATGCCTGCAGGAATGGGTGCATTCCCCATTATTTTGGGACGACCATGGCTGAGAGCGGTGAAGGCTGTTCAGGATTGGAGGAAAGGGGTTATTACTTTGTATGACAGGAGAGGGGATAAGAAACAATTTAATATGGATAACCAGAAGCCTGTCAATGATGAAGAGGAGAGTGAAGCTGATTCGAGTGATGATACCAGTAGTACCACTACTAGTGAGGAAACAGAGGATACTTCATCGAGTGAGGAGGATGCAGAGATGGATGCCCTGGTTATTGATGACGAAGTGCTTGGTGATGAAGTTGCTGAACAAGAAGAAGCCATACACGAGGAATGCGAGGAGGTGCAAGTGAATTCTGAGCAAAGGTATGCATGTGATGAGAAAGAGCTTGCTTTTAAGTCTTTGGATAATGAACGTGTGTGGGATGAGTGGGAAATAGACAGTCTACAGGATGATGAGCCTGAGTTGGAGATGGATGATGAAATGTGCATAAATGTTAAAAAAGCCATGATCAGAATTGAGGCTATGAAGAAAGAGAAACACCAGAAGACTTTGAATGATGCTGCTATTATAGATGAGAGGGATGCTGTAATGGATGAATCTCTTGGAAACCTTGATGAAGCTGAGGATACAGGAACTGAGGTGGATGCTTTGGCAATGGTGCCTGTTGAAGAGGAGTTTGTTTTGCCTGTGGTGGCTGGTTTTGATAGTGGGGTTTCTTATGCTGATGGACAACAAAGTGTTATGGTACAGCAGGTTTTTTTTGATGAAACTTTCATCAAATTTTACTCTCAGCGGGAGCTGCTGCATTGGTTCTCCAATATTGGTGCTGATCGTATCAGGGATTTTGGGATTGAGATGAGACGGGATGGTGTATATGTCAGGAGCTTTGTCTCGAGAGGTTCTGGTGTTGTGTTGTGGGATATGGGATGGAAGATTATGCCTGGGGAGGATGACAGAGTTTCTTGGATCATTTGGAACAGAGATGTGTTGGTTACACTGTATGATGCTCAGAGAATTGATGGAGGGAAACGTGGTCATCGGAGGAAAACATGGTCATATGCTTTCTGCTGATCATAAATGATTCAGCAGGCTAGGGGTTGGGCAAAGTATGTCAGGCTAAAATCGGAGAGGTGTTTTTGGTCAGTGTACATATGGTGCGTGTGGTGTGTGAATAAAATTTGCCCTGAATGCCCTGGCAAGTGTACAGGCTGGGTGGTTTTGTTGAAAGTTGGATTATGCACGTGTTACTTCCGGAGAAAATGCTGGTGATCTGGGAATTCTATGGCAATAATGTAGTGTGCGGGTGGTTACTAAGCTGAGCACCGACTGGAAAATTGATGGGCAATCGTCGTGTTTGGCAAGTTAATGATGCAGCTGATGAAGACTGCGAGCAGCTCTGGTTTTGGAAGGTTCGGCGCGGTGTGATGATCTGGAAAAGTATAAGGAAGGGGCTCTTGTAATAGTAGTGGTGGCCATAATTATGTGGTTTGGAGGCTTTTTAGAAAAATATTAAATATATAATATGGCCAATTTAAACAGCCACGTGAAGGCATGGGTGGTCGCCAGCTTAGAGCTCTAGAAGCTGGTGAAAGTGTCGAAGGCGTAAAAAGATGAAGGCGGCGGCCGTTTTGAAGGGAGCCGGGTGCAGTAGTGAGAAGTGGGTCGTCGCCTTGCGAGTGGGCTGCAACGCCAGGAGAGAGTCGCCTTGCTGACAGTGAAGAGCCAGGGGAGAGCCGAGCGGCTGCTGTGTGTGTGAAGTGCCGGCGTCAAAGGCTAAGGGCTGGAGCAGAGCAGAGGTCTGTAGAGAGGTGCAGCCGGCTGGTGGTTAAAGGAAGGCGCCTGCTGTAGTGGAGGCACCCGGGTGTGAAGGGCTCGAGGCTGGAGTGGCTGCCGGGAGTTTGGAAGCGAAGGCGGCGGCCGTTTTGAAGTAGGGCTGCTGGTCGACTGGGGAACCGGCTGCCAGCACAAGAGGAAGGGCCGTGAGAGAGGAGAGCCAGCCGCAGGTCTTCAGAGAAGGAGCCGCCTTTGGAAGCTGGCGTGGGGGTGCAAAGGAAAAGAGAGGGAGCTAGCTGCAGTAAGGTGGCTGGCGTGAAAGACGTGGAGAGTGGTGCTGTTGCAGAGAAGAGCAGAGGTCTGAGGCCCGTGTGTTTGATGCTGCAGAGAAAAGAAGCTTGGGAGCCATGAGGGCTACTGGGAACAGTGTACAGGGAAGTGGAGAGCTGCTGTGGCTCTGAAGTGATGACGGGAAAATACAGAGGCTGGTAGGGGCCTTGTGTGTTGGTTATAAGTGGGCTGGAGTACAGCCAGGTGAACAGAGAAAGAGGCTGCAGGTCTCTTGGGTGATGTCTAGTGTGGGCATCTGATTGGAGCAGCAGAGAGGGCTGCTGTGAGGAAGGGTACATGAGATGTGGCTTGGGCTAGGTATCTGGGATGCTGCGGTGAGCAGTGGGTTGTGGTGTTGAGGATTGTGCGAGGCTCTGGGGGTTGGTGAAACTATTGGTCACGACATACAGAGAGTGGGAGCTGCTGAGTGAAGGTTAGCTGGTGTGGGCGCCTTCTGGTGAGAGTAGCTGGTCTTGTGTGGGTGGTGATTGCAGGCAGTGTGTGGATGCTGACCGGAGAGGGAGCCTTGGTTTTTTGTGTGTGTTGGATGCAGAAGTGGTGCTGATGTGTGGGCTGGAGACAGTGGGGCTCGCCTACGCCAATTGGCAGGTAGCAGCAGACAGAGAGTAGCCGGGCTACAGAGAAAGTGAAGAAGGGTTGCTGGTGTGGGCGCCCTCTGGAGATTACAGGGACCGGGAGACAGAGGCTCGGTTGTCAGACGCAAGGGTGTGATTCCCTTGGCAGTAAATCCTGGCCAGAGTCCTGGTCTTTGGTGTAATTGCTGTGTTTATACAGTGTGTATGGTGTTGTGTGTTTGCTGAATATATCATCTGTCCTTCATGGTTCTGAGCTGTCTTATGGTGTGGGTGGGTGGCGAATGTTGAGAGAGTGTTCCAGCCGGTGGCTGGTGGTGCCCCGTTCGTGGTAGTTTTTCCAAGTTTGGGAGGTGGAAGAGCTATAGAGGCAGGTATTTCTTTCTTTTTTTCACCTCACACTCGCCAACTATGAGGTAGTAGCACATAGTTACCAATCAATGGGTTATAAGTCATGGGTGGCTAAAGGTATATAACACTCACCAACATCTAAATTTATGTGAGTCCACTCTATATCATCCTTTTGGAATTCTGAAACTCTACTCTAATATTATCTACAAACATTTAGAAGTCATGCTAACAAATGTACAATACAATTTTGATGCTACCCACATAGAATATCCCACTATCAATGCCAAAGAAATTCCAGACTTACAAGAATTTATTAAGTCTCATAAGCCTAGCCACCCACCCCCTAGCACAAGCCAGGGTCAAGAAGAGTCCTCTTCTTAATTTTCAAAATCAACTTACCCTGTCTATTCTAATATTGCTACTAGTAAGCTACTTAACCCATATCCTAACACACCACCTACTAACACCTCTCAAGCTCATTGCATTTTCTCATCTTTTCATCCTCCCAAGATAGATTTTCCCACTAACACTCTCGCCCCCCGAGCTGGTACCTCACCCATCTCCACCACGGCACTCTCAAGAGGTACGACATCCTATCCCGCAAGATAATCTTGAAGAATTTACTGATGATACCATTTTGGATTCTTTATCAATTGTAGAGTACGAAGGGTTCATTCGTGCTGGAAACCCTCTGTCGAAGCCAAAGTTAATGTGCAAAGTCCTCATGCAGATAATTCCATTTGAGCCCACAAGACTAATCATGCCAGCAGCTTATTCAGAAATCACTCCAACAAAACATCATTGAAAGATCCCTGCCCCCTCCGCGCAACAAAAACTGGGGTGCTAGCAGTGGAAGTAGCGCTTCTTCTTGAGTAGGGCAGAGCCTCTCACTCGGGGCCTCGCCACATGGATATCCGGACAAGAGACTAATCCCTTGGTTCTTCCAAATCCGAACCTGAAAAAACTTCCCTCACCTACCAGACATAGGCTATTCCTCCAAGACATTTTATTCTAACGTAGTCAAGGTCTTGACTAACCAAACTGATCCGATCGAACCCGTAAGTCACATTGTGAGATCCTTGTCCCCACCGTGCAATGGATTCGGGGTGCTAGCAGTGGAAGTAGCACATCTTGCGTGGGGCAGGGTCCCACACTCGGGGCCTCGCCCACGGATATCCGGATAGGTGACTAATTCCTCGATTCTTCCAAACCGAACTTGGAAAAACTTCTCTTGCTCGGAAAGCACGGGCGATTCCACCAGGATAACTTTTCCCTAACGTAGTCAAAAGCCTTAACTAACTGAGCTCATCTGACCGAACCTATAAGTCCCATAGTCAGATCAGGGAAAAAGACTGTACTAGGATCATAGAGACCGACGCTTTTTTCCTCATTGAGAGGCACAGCCGATGATTCTTTTCCATAGAACAATTTTTGTTCGGGATTTACTTCATCTATCGAACTAAACAAAAATTGAGTCTCGATTTACGGATCCATCAGTGCAGCCTAACCCCATCCAGTCCCATGGGTTAGCCAACCGGCCAACCACTGTAGTGATGGGATCCAATTTAGAATTTGGTTAGGTTTTGTCCCGGGAACCAGGGAAAAGAATTCCCAGGCCCCCTAGCCGGAAGTTCATGCAACATAAAACTAGTCACAACACTTACACACCCATATGAAATTCATACATCCACATCCATACATCCATATCTACATTCACACATCCACATTCACATTCACATACATCCACATACTTACATCCATATCCACATTTACACATCCACTTTCACATTCACATACATCCACATACTTACATCCATATCCACATTTACACATCCACTTTCACATTCACATACATCCACATCCTTACATCCATATCCACATTTACACATCCACTTTCACATTCACATACATCCATATTCTTACATCCATATCCACATTCACATTCAGACATCCACATCCATACTTACATCCATATCCACATTTACACATCCACTTTCACATTCACATACATCCACATCCTTACATCCATATCCACATTTACACATCCACTTTCACATTCACATACATCCACATTCTTACATCCATATCCACATTCACATTCAGACATCCACATTCACATTCAGACATCCACATCCACATTCACATACATCCACATTCTTACATCCATTCTTTCACATACATACATCTCCATCTATTCCTCGTTCATTTTCATCTATCTGATTCGTTTCACATCCTCATATCTATTTATAGAATACAGCAGAATTCTTATTTTTTATATAAGATTTCTTTACACATCTATTTATGCCTGAATTCCATTTTAAGGAGAATAACACTTTCGAAATAAAAATCAACCTTTTATGCATCTTCCTATGCATAAATTCATTTTAAATGAAAATGACACTTTTGAATTAAAAATCAATCTTTTATGCATCTTCCTATGCATAAAATCAAAATTGACGAGAATAACTCTTTTGAACTAAAAATAGATTTCTTTATATAGATTTCTTTATGCATCTTTCTATGCATAAAATCAAGATTGATGAGAATAACACTTTTAGATAAAAATAAATTCTTTATGCATCTTTCCATACATAAATCCAATTTAGTAGGAATTACACTTTTAGAATAAAAGAATTTCTCTTATGCATCTAATCTATGCATAAAATCATTTATGATGAAAATCACACTTTTAATATATAAATATCTTTTATGCATATATTTATGCATACAAATCATTTATGATGAAAATCACTCTTTTAATATAAAATAATTTCTTTTATGCATAAAATCTTTTATGATGAAAATCACACTTTTAGTATTAAAAAAATATCTCTTAGGCACCCATTTATGCATAAAAATCAATTATGATAAAAGTAACACTTTTATTATAAAAAAATAATCTTTTATGCATACTTCTATGCATGAAAATCAAATATGGTAAAAGTAACACATTTTATATAAAAATAATAATCTTTTATGCCTACTTCTATGCATGAAAATCAAATATGATAAAAGTAACACTTTTATAATAAAAATAATCTTTTATGCATACTTCTATGCATGAAAATCAATTATGATAGAAGTAACACTTTTACAATAAAATAATAATCTTTTATGCATACCTCTATGCATGAAAATCAATTATGATAAAAGTAACACTTTTATACTAAAAAAAAATCTTTTATGCATACTTCTATGCATGAAAATAAATTATGATAAAAGTAACACTTTTACAGTAAAAGAATAATATGCATACCTCTATGCATGAAAATCAATTATGATAAAAGTAACTTTTTTATAATAAAAAAATAATCTTTTATGCATACTTCTGTGCATGAAAATCAATTATGATAAAAGTAACACTTTTACAGTAAAATAATAATCTTTTATGCATACCTCTATGCATGAAAATCAATTATGATAAAAGTAACACTTTTACAATAATATAATAATATTTTATGCATACCGCTATGCATGAAAATTAATTATGATAAAAGTAACACTTTTACAATAAAATAATAATCTTTTATGCATACCTCTATGCATGAAATCAATTATGATAAAAGTAACACTTTTATAATAAAAAATAATCTTTTATGCATACTTCTATGCATGAAAATCAATTATGATAAAAGTAACACTTTTACAATAAAATAATAATCTTTATGCATACCTCTATGCATGAAAATCAATTATAATAAAAGTAACATTTTTATAATAAAAATAATAATCTTTTATGCATACTTCTATGCATGAAAATCAATTATGATAAAAGTAACACTTTTACAATAAAATAATAATCTTTTATGCATACCTCTATGCATGAAAATCAATTATGATAAAAGTAACACTTTTATAATAAAAAAATAATCTTTTATGCATACTTCTATGCATGAAAATCAAATATGATAAAAGTAACACTTTTACAATAAAATAATAATCTTTTATGCATACCTATATGCATGAAAATCAATTATGATAAAAGTAACACTTTTACAATAAAATAATAATCTTTTATGCATACCTCTATGCATGAAAATCAATTATGATAAAAGTAACACTTTTATAATAAAAACATAATCTTTTATGCCTAAAAATTCATTTTGATGAAAATAACACTTTTATAATAAAAGAAAATTATTTCTTTATGCATAAAAATCTATTTTGATGAAAGTAACACTTTCATAATAAAAGAAAATTATTCTTTTATGCATAAGAATAATAATAATCAATATGCATCTTCTATGCATGAAAATGACACTTTTAGAGTATAGAATTGATAGGAATTACTCTTTTAGCATAATAGAAGATAATTCTTATTTCCCAAGAATTTCGCCATAAACTCCTTTGTATGGCTGACTATTTTTTACTTTTTTTTACTTAATTTTGTCTTAAAAATTAACTCTGATTGATTTAAAGTAATCTATACTAATCAAAATTCACTTATAAAAGAGAAAACATTATAAAAAGTTTAATTCCAACAATTTTCACTTAACTAGGATAAAGAAGGGTTGATTCTAAGAAGAGAGAGGGGAAAAGCCTTTCGATCAAGGCATAACATCCATTTATCACTTCAGACAATCATAAACATTAGAAAACATAAAATCATTAAGAAAAATACAAGAATCTCTACTTACATAATTTCTTGGATCTTTCCTTTGGCTTGATGGTTTGAGGATTCAACTCTTGTTTGTAACAAGAGTGGCCACCAATCTTTGGAAGAGGGAAATGTCAAAAACTAGTGAATTATTAATAAATTCCCAGTTCTTGGCTTGGGAGGAGCAGAGTAACAGTGCATAAAACACTATTAAGTTTCAACAAAGGGGAGGGCTTCTATTTATAGGAAAAAGTGAGACTCTAACCAAGAAAACTAATTCTAGAATTTTCCAGATCAGTTTTGTCAATTTTTGACCATTTTTAGGTCAGTTTTGCTCACTTTTTGGATCTAGTTGAAATAGGAGAGAGGAGAGATGAAAATATCTCATTATTTGGGAGTTTAAAGCTCATTCAAGCATGTGAAATATGTGCCTCCTTCATGAGGGAAATTCCCCCATGCAGAGGTGTCAAAAATGTATCATTACTTCTAAATATCTCCCTTTTTTAACTATTAACCTTGTCCTTAGTCAACTCTTCATCTTATGTGAGTATTTACTCATTTATGGGAGATTTTCCTTTTATTTCTTCATTTACATTTGGATGAATCTTATTGATCCATAGGAACCTTAATTTAAAATTTTGAAAAAATCTTCACCCCCAGGATAATGCCTCTTGAACAGATTATACTTATTTTCTAATGCACCTTCTGAAAATCTTTTTGAACTTCTGTTTCAAGGGAACTTATTTTAATAAGATGAGGTGTTTTTCTATCCAAAAATATTTAAAATCTGAATATTATCTCTCTAGAATATTTTCTCTCTCTAGCCCAAAATTGGTAGAAACAAGATCTTTTATATTTCTGAAGAGCGGAATGAATTACAGGGGAAGATACTGGACCTCATGAGGGGCTAGGGGGAGGAATCTTACATTCTACTTCACTTAAAAAACGTGAGATGTCCTCATCTCGCAGGTGGAGTATGATCTCTTTCATCTTCTTCTTCTTCTTCAATTACTTCCAACGTTACTACCTTGGAAGTGGACGGCCGATTTGGGAACAACTCTCTTTGACTTTCCCTATTCTGAGTTGGAGGTCTTGCATTACTTTGGGTTGAAACTGCAGGTTGGATAGAGGGTCTACCTCTGGGATTTCCTTGATTTTGGCGGGCGGATAGAACCCTGATTATTCTGGAACTCTGGAAAAAGGAAGGGGCTGGAGTCTGGAATCTTGACCCCTGATTTCCTTGCCTTGAAAACCTTGATCCAAAAGGAGTTGGGCAATCCATACTGCGATGTCCAAATCCTTGACAGTTATAGCATTTCACTCTCTTGTTCAAGGGTGGAGCTTCTGAAGTTGAAATCCAGGGAATTGAGTCTCGAGAAAAGGACATTTCTTCCATTCTGGAACTTCCCATATCCTGGGTTTGACCCTGATATCTCTTAGGCGGAGGAAGGTTGGAATCACCTTCTGGGAATAAAAACCTTTTGAAAGGTGATGGTGCTGGCTTTGGCGGGACTTTGACATCAAAGGTTTTGGCGAAATCCCTTGCCATTCTTACTACTTCAGCCATTGAGATAGGTTTTGCATTCTTGACTAAAATATCTGTAACGCCTCCGCTACGGCTGCGTCTTCCTCAAGCCGCCATAGCCTAGGCGTGGAGAAGAAGAGAGGGTGGAAGTCGGTTCACCTCCCAACCATATAATGACGAGTTAGGGTTTCTCGTTGGGTTTTATACCAAAAACCCTGGCCTGTGTCCACACCTCCTAGCCCGGCCGCCCATCTTACTTAAGAGCCGTGCTAACTTAGATGTGTACACACATCGACCAAACCCTAACGCCCATTAACCCCTGAACCCCACTAGCACTAATAATACTCTCGAGACTCCGAAAGCTATTAACTTATGCTAGGGTTCGACTTTCGTAGGACCATAGTCCTGACATTACTCCCCCCTTCGAAAAGAGTTTTCGTCCTCGAAAACAAAAGTGGGGAAACATTTCCTCATCACACTAATGTTTTCCCAAGTGGAGCCTTCCTCTGGATGGTCCTTCCACTTGATAAGAGCTTGTTTCCGAACTTGGTGGCGAGTATGTAACATGTGGTAATCCAATACTCTTTCTGGTTCATGAGGCAGTATTGGGGGTTCCACATATTCTACCAAGAAAGAATCATCCACCGGCCTTTCATGACCCATAAGGCGTTTCCTCAAACGGCTTACGTGAAAGATGGGATGAACCTTGGAATGTGCTGGTAACTCAAGTTTATAGGCTACTGGGCCCACCTTCTTGAGTATCTTAAACGGTCCACAAAATCGGGGCGATAATTTTGGTACGGGACCCGTTTTTAAACTGGTGGAGTTTTCTGGTACCTTTAGAAACACCCAATCACCTTCTTGAAAGTGAAGTGGCCTACGTTTCTGGTCCGCAAACTTCTTGTAACGATCTTGCACTTGACGAACATTTAATCGTGCAAGGCACAACATATCCATATGGTCTTGGATAAAATCCTTAACCTGACTGATTTTCTCATTCGCCAGTCCCACCGACACTGGTGAACGTGGCTGACAACCATACATCAACATGAAAGGGCTAAAGCCTGTCGAGACATGCTTTGCACTATTGTAAGCAAACTCAAGAATAGGCAAATAAGACTCCCAATCAGATTGTTTTTTGCTGACATATGCTCTAAGCATATCTTCCAGCACTTGATTAACCCGTTCAGTCTGACCATCTGTCTGCGGATGATCAGCTGTACTAAGATTCAACATAGTACCCAGCTTACTGAATACTGCTCGCCAAAAATGGCTGTTAAACTTGCGATCGCGATCACTGACAATATTGGATGGTAAGCCATAAAGTCGGTAAACATTCTCCATGAAAAGGCGTCCCAATTCTGGAGTTGTAACTGTTTTCTTAGTAGGCACAAACCGACAAAGCTTGGTTAATCGATCCACGATTACCCAAATGGCATCATGTCCACGATTTGTTGTGGGCAAGCCCGTTATAAAATCCATAGAGATACTTTCCCACTTTCCGTCAGGAATCTCTAATGGATGCAGTAACCCGCGAGCTTTAAGACGTTCTGCTTTGTTCACTTGACACTTCTGACACTGCAGAACATAGTCAGTAACATCCTTGTGAAGTCCAGGCCAATAGAAATGCTTTCTTACGAGAGCATACGTTTTGAGAATGCCCGCATGACCTGCACTTGGACTATCATGACACTCAAAAAGAATTTGGCGCCTAGTGTCTAAGTCCAATGGAACACAAACTCTCCCCTTGTGGAGTAAGTATCCATCATCGATGGAAAAGTTTTTCCATCGCTGTAGTTCATCTTGTGATAAAGAAGAACCATGTGTGGAAGAACTGGGAACACTACCGTTTGAGTGAGAGGGACCCCTCATTTGAACATGATTCCACACCTTTGAGTATGTTGAATCCTGCTTGCATTTGCCTCGTAAAGATTCTAACAATTCGCTTTTCAACTCTGTGAATAACAGCGAATTAATCTCTGGCATACGACTCAAAGCATCAGCTACAATATTGTTACGTCCTTTGCGATAGCGTAGCTTGCAATCATACTCCTGAAGGATCTCAACCCATCTGGCCTTTCGACCCTGCAAATCTGTTTGGTTCATAAACCACTTTATGGTTTCGTGATCAAAAACAATCTCGAATTGCGCACCATATAAGTAATGTCCCCATTTTCGTAAGGCATATATGATGGCAAAGAGCTCACGCTCATAAGCTGAGTAGTTTTGTTGAGCACGATTAAGCTTCTTGCTCTCATAGGCAACAGGATGACCATCTTGAATGAGAACCGCACCCACTGCCTTCGCACTGGCATCCGTTTCAATCACAAATGGTTTTTGAGGATCCACAATTGCCAAGATGGGAGCTGTAGCCAAAGCAACTTTAAGCTTATCAAAGCTATGTTGTTGCTCCTCACACCATTGAAAGGTAATTGCCGCACCTTTCAATTGATCAGTCATGGGAGCGGCAATCTTTGCATAACCGTTCACATATTTGCGATAAAATCCTGCCATTCCCAAGAAGATTTGAAGTTCTTCCTTACTTCAAGGTGTTGGCCATCGCATAATAGCATCAACCTTACTAGCATCCATAGCAATTCCGTCTGCAGAAATTACATGACCTAGGTATTGTATGCTATCCTTGAGAAATTCGCACTTACTTTCTTTCGCGTAAAGTGCATTCTCGCGTAGTAACTGAAAAACTTTTCGTAAGTGTTCCAAATGCTCTTCTAAAGTCGAACTATAGACCAAAATGTCATCAAGAAAGACAATGACAAATTTGCCTAAGTACGGCCTTAGTACGCTATCCATAAGCGTCATAAATGTTGCCGGGGTATTAGTAAGCCCAAACGGCATAACCAAAAACTCATAGTGTCTAAAGCGAGTCCGGAACGCAGTCTTGGTTATATCATCAGCGTTAATACGCACTTGATGATACCCTGAACGTAAATCAATTTTAGAAAAATACTTCGCACCTTTGAGTTGATCAAACAACTCATCTATCCTAGGTAGCGGGTATTTGTTCTTAATTGTTACCGCATTCAAGGAGCGATAATCCACGCACATGCGCATGGATCCATCCTTTTTCTTCACCAAAAGAATGGGCGATGCCCATGGTGAAGCACTATGGCGAATGAAGCCCTTACTAAGGTAATCAGCAAGCTGACGTTCCACCTCAGTTGCTTCAGTCGCACTAAGCCTGTACGACGGCTTACTAATTGGTTTGGTGCCCAGAACGACATCAATGCGATGAGGCAAAGCTCGTTCGAGTGGCAAACCCTCTGGTAAATCATTAGGAAAAATATCTTTAAATTCTTGTAACAATTGTTGCAAAGACAAAGCATTAACTGGTTGCTTAAGATTATTTAAAGAGATTTTAGAAGAAGGTAAAGAGAAAGAAGGCATCGCTGAGGAAGATTCATTTGAAGAAGAAACATCATGCACATCAAACCCACTAGTTTGAGACACACAATAACAAAAATAGACTTCTTCTATTTGATTACTATGCTCCAAAAAAGAGAGTTCGGCATTACATATGAGTGGTGTTGGGGGTACATCACGTTCCCCAATAAGTAAAACATGCTTACCATTGGCCTCAAACGTAAACGTATTATGTTCATAACTCCTTTTGAGTGATGACCCTAACCCATACAACCACTCCCGTCCTAAGATGACATCCGCACGAGACATATTCATCACTTGGAAGTCAAGAACCATAGTGTGTTCTTGCACAAACACAGGCACTTGCCGTACTAGAGTATCCCACACATCGTGATCATCCCCCTGAATGGTGGACACCACATAACGATGAGAACTCTTTGTCTCTGGCAACTTTCTACTAGTTAGTGTGATTAGTGAACTTAAAGAGACAAAAAAATCTAAAAATTAAGCCTAATTGCTTTGCAATTGGAGAAATTGGAGTAGCATTAGTGTTTTAAACACTTGTATTGACCTAATTCCATGCCTAGTCCTCCCATTAGCTCACAATTAGTGAGAATCAGCACTAGTTAGGTCTCATTCACCTAATTTTTTCTCTTTTGAGTGGGTTAATTAGATATTTAATCAAAATGATTAATTAGGGATGATCACATCATTGGTTATCCTCCATTAGGGAGTAATTAAAGAGCAAAGATGAGGATTAAAAGGTGATTAACAGTGGATTTAAGAAAGATTAATCTTTAGTTAAGTTAGAGTGCCTCTAAATTAGTTTAAAACTATTAATTTAGAGTTTGCCTCTAACTTTAGCCTTTTTCCACCTACCTTGCATCAATGAGAGTATCTTAGTTATCCCCCACTCAACAATCACCTACCTTGCATCAATGAGAGTATCTTAGTTATTCCCCACTCAACAATCACCTCCCTCAAAATTCAAATTCAAATTTTAAACCCAAATTTCAAACTTGCCACATGATCGTTTGCACCTAAGGTCATGAGCGTACACTTCTAAGCATCCGAGCGGATGTTCTTAGAAAAAAGAAATTTATAGAAAAAAACTTTCTATGGCCGTTCGCACCGCTTCTAAATGTCCAAGCAGACGTTCTTGAAAAAAATTAAGAAAAAAAACTTACACAGTCGTACCTTCATAAAGCCACAGTCGTACCATCATAAGGCCACGGGCGTAGGCTCATAAGCGTACGAACGTACCGTCCCAAAAAAAACTTCTTTACTAAAAAAAGTAAAAAACAACTTGCCACAGCTGTATCATCCTAAAGCCATGGCCGTATCATCCTAAAGCCACGGGCGTACCTTCATAAAGCCACGGAGGTACACTCATAAAGAGTACGAATGTACCGTCCCCCAAAAAAACTCTTTTTTTTAAAAAAATGCAAAAAACTTACCACATCTGTATAAAATAAAAAGTACTACTGGGCCCATACAAGCAAGCAAACTCATAAGGGCCCATACGACTAGCTGGAGCCAATACTTCACTGATTTCTTTCCATCGTACTAACTCCCCCACCCCCTCTCATTTTCGAAGAGACATGAGAACCCACCAAGTGCGACACTTCCCCTCGTGCCTTGACAATATCTTCCTGATCATGAGGACACGATTGTAGGAAGGGGAATATGCTAGCCACATATTGGTTTTTAACACATTCCTACGACAACTATGTGCGCACACTTTTGTAATGGGCACCCACACTATATTGTAAATCCCGTCATTTGATGAGGGAAATTCCCTAAAGATGCTCCTAGGTATTGAGCTTTGAATGACATATAAGAGGATCTTATTCAGTTGGCCAAACCATAGAGAAAAGCCTTGTAACTATGTTTTGGGCACCTCGGGTCACTTACTTGCGGCGCCTAGTGGGTAAAGTCTTGGAACTATAAAAGCCAATTTCTCTTGTTTGTAACTCATTCTCTCCCATTTGTGCAATAGAAGTGGATTGTTCTCTTTCCCTCTCTCTTGCAACTCTAATCTAGCATGTGTGGTGTGCTTAGGGTTAGGATTTGGGAGTGATTAGTGCAATCACTTGTTCTCTCTTGCTTCCCTCTTGCTTCTTCTCTCCCTCTTGCTTGAGGTATTAGTCTACCAATGCGATCATCTCTCTCCTCTTGCTTGAGTGATTACGCTACCAACGAGATCATCTCTTGCAAAGAATCTTCACAAGATAGGTTGCACTACCTGTTGGATTAGAGAAATAGCCTCGGTGTGACAATGAGTGTGGGATGGTGGTGAGACGAGCGGCTATGGTGGAGCTCTTGAGCATAGCTCAAGCTCGGTGGCGGATAGGCAACTTCCCAAACGACACGTTAGGGTGAGCTTAACACCCTAAGGACCCAATATGGAAAAATAGGTTTTGGTGGCAACAATCGAATATGTTTGATGAAAAGCTCAAAGAAACATAGAAGTGGGCTCACCTTGCAAGAAAGAATTTAGTTGTTTGGGACGGAAACCATAGACTTGTGTCATGGCTTCAATGCATGCAAACAAGTAAGTTAAATTCACACTTCTTTCTTTGAAATGTTTTCTAATTTTCTTGAAAGCTCTAATATAATTTTCTTCATTTTCTTTGATACATAGACGAAGGATATGTATCCTCAATTTTTGGTGTGTCGCATCATTTCCTTCATCACAAAGGAAGAAGAGGCAAAGTTATTAATGAACCTTGAAAACCTCAATAGGTATAAAAATATTTTGCAAGTTAGAATCAATTTTTTGTATGTAAGTATTCTCTCTGAAGCTATAATTTTTTTTTTCATCAGGGTGACTCGTGTGCATGTTCCATACACACCAAGCCATGATATTTTTCTTATGCAATGTTTCAATCTTGCAAATCCAAATAGTGTAATGTATGGCTGCTCTATTTGTATAGGAAGAGCAATTTGGTTCAAATAATTTCTAAAGGAGAGAATGCCATGGAGACTACATATGTACAATTTGGAGAACTTGCATTCCATACATTCTTCAACAAGCACGCTGCTGTGTACGGGAGAACCTGCCTCTATAGCCCCATCCAAAGCACATCACCATGAGCAAGAAACTACCACCAGAACCACAACCTAATAGAAACACCAAATCAAGGCATCAGTACACGCAGCTAATCACTGATATCCAGATGACTCAATGGGACACCTCAACACCCTCCCAACCTCCCTATCTGATCCAACTTTCACCTCTAGTTGTCCTCTCAAGCCAACATTGACTTTTAGCACCTCTGATCATACACACGCAACTAATCACTGATATCGAGATGGGACACCTCAACACCCTCCCAACCTCCCTATCTGATCCAACTTCCACCTCTAGTTGTCCTCTCAAGCCAACATTGACTTCTAGCACCTCTGATCATACACCTAAAAGCCTCTCTAGACCTCAACATCCAGCTAACCAAAAAATTCACCAGCTGACATAGAAATGTCTGATTCTGCCTCTGAAATCCTCCCCTTTGTTCCCATTCAAAAACCCGTCCTCCAGGCTCCTCTACAATCCTCAATCATCATCTAGCCTTATTTCCACAACCCTACGTCCTTCCTAGATATCTTGCCAACCTTCTTCTAATTGGAGTGGACTCAATTCTGCCTTAGCAATAATTTCCACAACCCTACGTTCTTCCTAGATATCTTGCCAACCTTCTTCTAATTGGAGTGGACTTAATTCTGCCTTAGCAATAATCTGACACAAAATTAGTTGACTCAAAACCTCAACTGAGATAAAGAGTTCCTCCAAGTGTCCTCTAACACATGCGGGCCTTTAGACACGCCTCTATATTTGAAGAGATATCACATTATAGGCTCTCTACTCACACACAGCTACCTTCGAACTGATTATCCCTGACCGACCAACTAAACTGATATAGCTGGTGAAGCATCCTATCCTCTACATCAGCTAGCACTTCTATGCCCTCCAAACACTCAAACCAAACAAGAATCCTACTTTGCGGAGACTCAACTAACTCTAACCTGACTATAGCTACCAGAGAAATAGCAAAACAACACACAAAGCCTTCTAACTGCTGGCACAACTGACCTATGATAGACTTTTAACAGTTAGCTGGGACTCGCAAACACTTCCCCTCAACTCAAACAAGCCAAAACAAGGTCCCTACACCATTAGCCTGACGATATCTGGTCCTCACCTGACTACGATTTGACGATATCTGGTTCCATCACCATTTGATGATATCTGGTCCTCACCTGAGTCCTACACAAGCTAACTGACTCAACTCAGCTCAAGGTTAGCTTTTCACTCATAGATTTTCCCTCAATAAAACTCCATCCAAACAACACTGATATAACCAAAATAAGATAACTTTTCAATTTCACACATTGGCCTTCTGAAAATATAAAAGAACTGTGCCACTCTCAACAAATCCGGAGAATCAAGGATTGAACAAATGAGAGAAAACAGCAAGAAATCAAGGGAGCCCCACACAATTAACCTCAACATAAACCAGTCCTAAATTCTCAACTCTATCAAGATGCATAGGTGACCATGAAACAATCTCCTACCTTCTAAGTTTCCTTGTAAGATTCCTCCCCCAGCCTCTCAGTATGTCCAGTATCTTCCCCTGAATCAATTTCCTCTTTAGAAATATAAAAGATCTTGTTTCTTATCAGTTTTGGCCTAGAGAGAGAAAATCTTCTAGAGAGTGGTTATTCAGATTTTAAATATTTTTGGATAGAAAAATACCTCATCTTATTAAAATAAGTTCCCCTGAAACAGAAGTTCAAAAAGATTTTCAGAAGGTGCATTAGAAATTAAGTAAAATCTGTTCAAGAGGCATTATCCTGGGGGTGAAGATTTTTTCGAAATTTTAAATTAAGGTTCCTATGGACCAATAAGATTCATCCAAATGTAGGGAGGAGATAAATGAAGAAATAAAAGAAAAATCCCCCAAAAATGAGTAAAATACTCACATAAGATGAAGAGTTGACTAAGGACAAGGTTAATAGTTAAAAAAGGGAGATATTTAGAAGTAATGATGCATTTTTGACACCTCTGCATGGGGGAATTCCCCTCATGAAGAGGGAACCTATTTCACATGCTTGGCTTGAATGAGTTTTAAACTCCCAAATAATGAGATATTTTCATCTCTTCTCTCTCCTGTTTTAACTAGATCCAAAAAGTGAGCAAAATTGACCTAAAAATGGTCAAAAATTGACCAAACTGATCTGAAAAATTCTAGAATCAGCTTTCTTGGTGAGAGGCTCATTTTTTCCTATAAATAGAAGCCCTCCCCTTTGTTAAAACTCAATAGTGTTTTATGCACTATTACTCTGCTCCTCCCAAGCCAAGAACTGTGAATTTATTAATAATTCACTAGTTTTTGACATTTCCCTCTTCCAAAGATTGGTGGCCACTCTTGTTACAAACAAGAGTTGAACCCTCAAACCATCAAGCCAAAGGAAAGCTCCAAAAAATTATGTAAGCAGAGATTCTTGTGTTTTTCTTTATTGATTTTATGTTTTTATAATGTTTATGATTGTTTGAAGTGATAAATGGATGTTATGCCTTGATCGAAAGGCTTTTCCCCTCTCTCTTCTTAGAATCAACCCTTCTTTATCCTAGTTAAGTGAAAATTATTGGAATTAAATTTTTTATAATGTTTTCTCTTTTATAAGTGAATTTTGATTAGTATAGATCACTTTAAATCAATTAGAGTTAATTTTTAAGACAAAATTAAATAGAAAAATTAAAAAATGGTCAGCCATACAAAGAAGGTTATGGCAAAATTTTTGGAAATAAGAATTATCTTTTATTATGCTAAAAGAGTAATTCCTATCAATTCTATACTCTAAAAGTGTCATTTTCATGCATAGAAGATGCATATTGATTATTATTATTTTTATGCATAAAGGAATAATTTTCTTTTATTATGAAAGTGTTACTTTCATCAAAATGGATTTTTAGGCATAAAAGATTATGTTTTTATTATAAAAGTGTTACTTTTATCATATTTGAATTTCATGCATAGAAGTATGCATAAAAAATTATTTTTTTATATAAAAAGTGTTGCTTTTATCATATTTGATTTTCATGCATAGAAGTATGCATAAAAGATTATTTTTTAATTATAAAAGTGTTACTTTTATCATATTTGAATTTCATGAAGTATGCATAAAAGATTATTTTTTTAATTATAAAAGTGTTACTTTTAGCATATTTGATTTTCATGCATAGAAGTATGCATAAAAGATTATTTTTTTTATTATAAAAGTGTTACTTTTATCATATTTGATTTTCATGCATAAAAGTATGCATAAAAGATTTTTTTTAATATTAAAAGTGTGATTTTTATCATAAATGATTTTATGCATAAGTAGGATGCATAAGAAAAAATCTTTTATTCTAAAAGTGTAATTCCTACTAAATTGGATTTATGCATGGAAAGATGCATAAAGAATTTATTTTTACCCAAAAGAGTTATTCTCATCAATTTTGGTAGAAAGATGTATAAAGAAATCTATTTTTAGTTCAAAAGAATTATTTTCATCAATTTTGATTTTATGCATTGGAAGATGCATAAAAGATTGATTTTTAACTCAAAAGTGTCATTCTCATTTAAAATTAATTTATGTATAGGAAGATGCATAAAAGATTGATTTCTATTTCGAAAGTGTTAGTCTCCTTAGAATGGAATTTATGCATAAATAGATGCGTAAAGAAATCTTATATCAAAAATAACAATTCTCTTGTATTCTATAAAGAGATATGAGGATGTGAAACGAATCAAATAGATGAAAATGAACGAGAAATAGATGGAGATGTATGTATGTGAATGTGAATGAGGATGTGGAATGTGGATATGTGAATGTGAATGTGGATGTGGATGTGTGAATGTGAATGTGGATATGGATGTGTGAATGTGAATGTGGATGTTGATGTGGATGTATGAATGTGAAATGTGAATATGGATGTATGAATGTGGAATGTGGATATGGATGTATGGATGTGATGTGAATGTAGATGTACGAATGTGGATGTGTGAATGGGGATATGGATGTAGATATGGAATATGTGGATATGGATGTATGAATGTGGAATGTGGGTATGGATGTATGGATGTGATGTGAATGTAGATGTACGAATGTGGATATGGATGTGGATGTGAAAATGGATGTATGGATGTATGGATGTAGATGTGAATGTAGATGTACGAATGTGGATGTGTATGTGGAATAATGAATGCAAATATGAATGTGAATGGATATGAAGTCGATATGAGCGATGTTGAAAGAACGGTAGAGGAGGAGGAGACACACACACAGGAGCAAACCCTAATGTATATTGCAAACCCTAACCATAGAGGGAAGCCATGTCCACTCTCACACAAAGCATAATGCACTAATCCATAATCCACACAACACACAATGAGTTGTGTCCACACTCTACTAACCCTAGCTAATGTCCACACACTATGACCAGCTGGACACGCGGTCATTTATGTCTCACACATGTTCCTACCTAATCTGCCAGCACATAGCATAGCTGGCTCACACTGACATCGAGCTTGAATCTCAACAGCCCCTCTCAAGCTCATGATGTACTGCCGATGAAGATATAGATGAGCTTGGGATATCAAGACTCTCAACACTCCCCCTCAAGCTCATCCCATGTACTCCCAACATAGTCCGGAAGTACTCAAACTTCTCCCTGCTAAGTGGCTTCGTGAAGATATCAGCCACCTGCTCATCAGTCTTCACATAGTGAAGATCAACTGTACCATCCAGCACCTTTTCTCTGACAAAGTGATAATGGACCTCTATGTGTTTGGTCCTCGCATGAAATACTGGATTCTTTGCCAACTGCATACTGCTCATGTTGTCACAATGTATGACAACTTTGCCATCAAGAGGCTCACATAAATCTGCTAAGAGACTCTTTAACCATATAGCCTCACAAGTAGCAATGGCTGCTCCTCTGTACTCAGCCTCTGTACTAGATAAAGCAGCTGTAGGTTGCTTTTTGCTACTCCAACTCACCACGGCACTTCCAAGTGTAAAAGCATATCCACTAGTAGATCTCCTGTCATATGCGCTACCTGCCCAATCAGCATCTGTGTAGCCACGTATGTCCAAGCTTTTACCACTCTCATAAAATAGACCATAATGTGCTGTGGTTTTCACATATCTCATGATGCGTCTCACTGCATCCAAATGTGGTTTCCTGGGGCTCTGCATAAACTGACTGACTAGCCCTACTGCATAACTCAAATCTGGGCGTGTGATAGTCATGTATATGAGACTACCAACCATCTTCCTGTACATAGTAGGATCATCCAATTCCTCGCCATAATCAGCCCGCAACTTCACATTTTGCTCCAATGGTGTACTCATAGGCTTACACCCTGTCATGCCATAGTTTGCCAACATATCTAATGCATATTGGCGCTGCACTAACCAAGTACCTGCATGATCTTTCACCACTTCAATGCCAAGGAAGTATCTCAACTCACCAAGATCTTTCATGTCAAATTGCCCACTCAAAGCTTTCTTGACATGCATCACATCTGCACTATGATCACCTATAATAATCAAGTCATCCACATAGATGACTAGTAAAACAATCCCATGCTGTGTCTTCTTCACATAGAGTGAAGAATGTGCTGTAGAAATCTGAAAACCAAGTGAGATAAGATATCTACTCATCTTATCACTCCAAGCACGTGGTGCTTGCTTTAGACCATACAATGCCTTTTTCAACCTGCATACGTGAGTGGGATATCTAGGGTGTACATACCCTTCTGGCTGTGCCATGTATACTTCCTCTTGTAGATCTCCATTCAGAAATGCATTCTTGACATCCATCTGATGCATTTCCCAGCCATTAACTGCAGCCATAGCAATGACTGCTCTCACTGTGCCCATCTTAGCCACTGGGCTAAACGTCTCATCATAATCCAATCCTTGGGTCTGTGCATAACCCTTTGCTACCAATCTTGCTTTATGTCTCTCAATAGAACCATCAGATTTGCACTTCACTTTGTAAACCCATTTACATCCAATAACATTCTTATCCTTTGGTAGTGCAACCAAGTCCCATGTATCATTATGGACCAATGCGTCCATCTCCACATCCATTGCTTTTTCCCATACATGCTCTCCAATAGCCTCTGTATAGCATGTAGGTTCCACATGCTTCACCATAGATGTCATGTATGCATAGTGCATAGCAAAATCTCTGTATGTCAACCTGTCAACAGGATATCTGACCCTCTGGGATCTCCGCAATGCATGCGGGTCACTCTGTACACCTGTAACTCTAGCATGTGGTGGCACATATCTGTCCTGTCTAGCACCAGGTGTGCGTAAAACAGGTATGCCAAGCTCCTCATCCAAACTTTCAGAACTGGATGACTCATATCCTGTGATTCCAATTCCTTCGACTTTCTTTTTGCCTTTATCCATAGCACTACTGCCAATGCTTACACTCTCATGCCTCAAACGTCCTGACCATGGACGTACACTGCTACTCTCAGCTTCTGCTGCTGGCCCAGACATAGTAGTAGAACTAGAACTTGCTTGTGATGGCAAGTTCACAGGCACATCTGCTTCAAGTGACTCAATAACACCTTCATCTTTTGCCTTGTACCAACTAGCAAGCTCATCAAACACCACATCACGTGAGATGACCACTTGTCTAGTTTGTGGATTATAACACTTGTAGGCCTTTCGATCCTGTGCATATCCAACAAATATACATTTCTCTGCCTTAGGATCCAACTTTCTTCTTCTTTCATCAGGCACATGCACATAAGCTATGCATCCAAAAACTTTAAGATGTCCAATGTCTGGCCTGTAACCTGTGAGCCGCATCTCTGGCGTGCTTCCATGAATGGCTGCTGTAGGTGTTTTGTTCAATATATAAACTGCAGTAGCACATGCTTCTGCCCAATAGTAATCTGGCATGCTCTTTTCATTAAGCATTGCCCTTGCCACTTCACATATAACTCTATTCTTTCTCTCAGCCACACCATTCTGCTGAGGTGTATACCTGCATGTCAACTGTCTTCTTATTCCATGCTTCCTCAAGAAATGCTCAAAAGCTTTTGAGGTGTATTCACCACCTCCATCTGTCCTCAGACATTTAATCCAACAGCCATACTGCTTTTCTGCAAAAGCTTTGAAATCCATGAATTTTTCCAACACTTCACTCTTCTCTTTCAGAAAGTATATCCATGTCATCCTGCTGAAATCATCTATGAATGTAACATAGTATAAACTGCCTTTGATAGATGGGTTTTGTGCAGGACCCCATACATCACTGTGTACTATCTCTAGTGGCCTGTTACTCATATTTCCTTCTCTAGGAAATCTCAACCTTGCCTGCTTCCCAAACTGACAGGCTTCACAAACATGCATATGTCCATCATATTTGAACCTAGGCAAACCATTGACAATGCCTCTTGTTTGCATGTTCTTTAATCTCTATATATTTACATGGCCAATCCTCTTGTGCCACATATCAATATCCTGTACCACATTCCTGCTCTTTGAAAACATGGCTGATTTTAGCTCAAGAATTCCAGCATCCAGCTTAAACAGTCTTCCTTCTTTCTTGCCTTTAGCAATCACTCTACATCCATGTTTGAAGTCTTCAACGAAGCATCCATGCTCATTGAAGCGAACCTGTAATCCCTGTTCCACCATTTGACCAACTAAGGCCAAGCTTTTAGTGATTGAAGGCACATACAGCACATCTGACATAGACTTTGTCTGACCATTATGCATGACCAATGGTACACTTCCAACATGTGTAATGACATGCTGGGTATCATCACCTGTTTCCACATAGCCCTTCACATCCATGGGCTTCATATGCTCAAACCATTCTCCATGGCATGTCATATGATTTGATGCTCCTGAGTCCATATACCATGTATCATCATTCTCAGCATTTGTTGTCATAGAACTCACAACATGCTTCATGGCAAACAAATGATTTGCAGTTCCATCATTGCTACTTGATGCATAGTTGCCACCATGTTGTGCATAGTTTCCACCATAATGACCACCACGTTGTGCTCTTCCCCCTCTCAAATCATTCTGTTTGCGAAAGCAATCTCTCGCCATATGACCATATTTGCCACAATAATGGCATTCAACATCTTGCATAGAATTTTGTTGGCCTTGCCAACGTCCTCTTCCACGGGGATTACCTCTGCCTCTTTGTGGTGCATATCCACGACCACCTCGAGCACCATATGAAGGCTGAAAATTTTGCTGTGGAGGCCTATCCTACCATCCACGACCATTACCACCACGTCCACGTGATGCGAATCTCCCCCTGCCTCTAAAACCTCTCTGCGAGTAGAAAGCCTGATTTGTGCCATCATCATGGCTAGTAGATGCATCCAAAAATGAATCACTAAGCTTGATTTCCTCAACCAATAAGAGTGAAACCAACTCATCGAAGTCGGGTAAACCTGTACTCCTCACTGAGATAGATGTATCAAAAGATTTGTATTCCTTGCCAAGACCACGCAAGGTAATATCCACCAAATCATCATCAGGCATGGGGGCATTTATTGTGGCCAATGCATCTGCAAACTTCTTGATTTCTTGCACATAATCATGTATGCTCCTTTTATTTCTTTTCACATTGTGTATCTGCTGTCGCAATTGAGACTTACGAGCACTCGTATCTGTATCAAACATCTTGACCAAAGTATCCCATGCATCTTTGGGATTCTCAGCATCCTGAATGTGTATGAGCATAGCATCAGAAATGCATATAGACAAATAATGCAGCACTTTGAATGCTCTCTCTGACCATTGCTTATGAGCAATAAGCTGCTGCTGTGTAGGTTGCCGAGGTAGCTCAGGCTCAGGCTCAGGCTCAGCACCTGTAATGAGATTCCAAAAACCTTTCCCTTTCAAGAAACTCTTTATCCTGTACTTCCATGCTTGGAAGTTCTTCCTATCCAGCTTTTCACCAACAATCTGAACTGGATTGTCCGACATGTTGCTCAATGCATACACCTTCCGCACACTTCAAATCTGTAAATGAGCCTTCCTCAGCTCAACCACACTCCAATGAATGTTCCAGATACTCCAAGGTAGCCAACAAACTCCAAATTTGATGTAGGAAATCAACCTGTAATCATCTAAGATGAACTGACTCACGCAATGCGGGATACCCTGAATTGACACGCCTTCCAAGGCTCCAGATCGCAATGTAATGGTGCAATCAAGTATAGACAACTTACATTGACACCTAATGAACCTCAATGTTGAGTATCAACTCCATTTGACATGTGTAATTATCAATTTTTGAAAACCCCTTTCTCTGTTTTTGAAAAAACCAAAAAAACCAGAAAAACCAGTAATGATTTGGCTCTAATTCCTTCAATATTTCACCAAATTGAGCAACCAGGCATTCATTGGCTTAGCAATAGTGTCCATCAACTCCCTTTAAGAGTAATTTGTCCAATTGTAAAACACCAAAGATTAATTGCTCGATTAAAATGCTCTGTTTCTCTGCAACCAGTGGACAGCCTGTTTTAATCAGCTCATTCCCAGCTCAATTAGGCATCATTGACCAAACAAATCACATAGCCCTCTTCTCCAAGGTGTAAAGAATCCAATTGCTAAGAAGGTTGTGGAAGATATCAATCAACTAATGAGAAATCGATCTCCTCGTAGTCAAAAACCAAAAAAACTGCCCTGTTTCCTCTGTATGGGCTGCGCCGCCTGCAAATGAGGCCTTTGGGAGCAATTAAATTACTAATTGATGAGCCAAGCAAGTCCCCAAGACACCTAGGTACATGTGCAATCCACCAATGCTTGGATTTTTGCAAAAACCTCACTCCAAATGCATCAAATTTGGGCTTCTTTTTCACTGTTTTGTGAGAGCTCAAAAAACCAGAATTTTCACTCAATCAAATACATCCAAATCAACTTTGTTCAAGGCTTGGTCATGGGTTGCCAATACATCCCTCTTTGACAAATGCATATGTCTTTTGCCAGAAATCACGCATATTTCCACCATACATCAATGTTGCCAAGCTTTAATGGAAAGCTCAAAAACCAAAATTTTGCTTTGCTTTGATTTGCTCTAAAATGCTTTGCTTTTGCCTGTTTCACTTGCAATCCGCTCAAGGATGTTTAGAAGACCTTACCCGGTAGGCCAAGCTCTCAGATCTGATAGTATTTGGTGTGCTCCAAGCTTCACAGCTCCAATGGTAGCTTCACAGCTTCTTTTCACAGCTTCTTCTTCACTCACTCACTCATAAACCCTAATAAACAGCACAAGGCTCTGATACCATGTTGAAAGAACGGTAGAGGAGGAGGAGACACACACACAGGAGCAAACCCTAATGTATATTACAAACCCTAACCATAGAGGGAAGCCATGTCCACTCTCACACAAAGCATAATGCACTAATCCATAATCCACACAACACACAATGAGTTGTGTCCACACTCTACTAACCCTAGCTAATGTCCACACACTATGACCAGCTGGACACGCGGTCATTTATGTCTCACACATGTTCCTACCTAATCTGCCAGCACATAGCATAGCTGGCTCACACTGACATCGAGCTTGAATCTCAACAAGCGAATGGATGAGATGAGGTGTCAAGTGAATCAGAATGTGAATGAATAATATAAGATCTGAACGAATGAGATGTAATGAGAAATGGAAGTGATGAAACGTAATGTAAATTAAGAAAGATAGGAATGGATGTTATGCGAAGTGAATGAATCGGATGTGATGAGATGGAAAATGATGTATCTGGTCAAAATGGATACACATATGATTTGGATTTGAATTAAGTAATATGGATTGATGTGGAACAATCTGGAAAGATGTGAGTTCATTATTGAAACTGTATTTATAAACTGTTTGCAAATGATTGTTCATTATTGAAACTGTATTTGTAAACTGTTTGCAAATGACTGTTTTATGTCAAAGATGTTGGGGAAGCATTTTGACTGTCTTGAGTATGTGGTCGTAGAGACTTACCTGATAAAGTTATAATAGCTGACGGCGGAGAGTCAATGGAGGACGTCTTGCATAGCAAGGTCGGCCGAGGTCTTGACCAGCCTCGGTTCGATTTAAATGGTGAGCTTTCGGTACGGTGGATGAGGGACCAAGGAAGCGGCCTATGAGTGAAGCGCTAGGTGACCTGCGAAGGATCCTAGAGGGTGCTAACCATACGGTGCTCGGGCTCTGGGTCACCGAAAATACCCACACGTGCATCGTGGACGATATTGGAACAAGGAGTAAGAGTTGTTTTCTAAAACCGGGCATGGATCTGGTTGATTGACCTTGCTAGTCCGGATGAGTCCATGGCTCTCTTATATGGATCTGTTGTTTGATCTTGCTGATCTTCAACGAGGATTCCATCTTGATTTTTATATGTGAAAGTATTGTCGGGTACTATGAGCTAGGAACTATTGAAAAGGCCCCTGATGAGTGAACAGGTGGTGAGCGTTCTGGTTGCCAATGATGCCATAAGTACACCGATGATTGAATGATTGGAAATATGGATTCAACCAGAGATTTTGAGGATTGTCATCAGTGACATAATGGTTTCATTAAAGGATTGTTTTAAAGTTAGCTGATGCTGAGAAAAAGGCAATTTCATATTGGGTGTGTAAGTGGTGTGACTAGTTTTATGTTTGCATGAACTTTCGGCTAGGGGGCTTGAGAACTCTTTTCCCTGGTACCCGAGACAAAACCTAACCAAATTCCTAATTGGATCCCATCACTATAGTGGTTGGGCAGTTGGCTAACCCATGGGACTGGATGGGGTTAGGCTGGACTGATGGATCCGTAAATCGAGACTCAAATTCTGTTTAGTTCGATAGATGAAGTAAATCCCGGACAAAAGTTGTTCTATGGAAAAAGGATCAACGGCTGTGCCTCTCGATGAGGAAAAAAGCGTTGGTCTCTATGATCCAAGTGCAATCTATCCCTTGAATCTGACTATGGAACTTACGAGTTCAGTGAGATCAGTTCAATTAAGTAAGGCTTTTGACTACATTACGGAAAAGTTATGCTGGTGGAATCGCCCGTGCTTTCTGGGCAAGAGAAGTTTTTTCTAGTTCGGTTTGGCAGAATCGAGGAATTAGTCACCTGTCCGGATATCCATGGGCGAGGCCCCAAGTGTGGGACCCTGCCCCGTGCAAGATGTGCTACTTCCGCTGCTAGCACCCCGAATCCGTGCTTTCTGGGCAAGAGAAGTTTTTTCGAGTTCGATTTGGCAGAATCGAGGAATTAGTCACCTGTCCGGATATCCATGGGCGAGGCCCCGAGTGTGGGACCCTGCCCCGTGCAAGATGTGCTACTTCCGCTGCTAGCACCCCGAATCCGTGCTTTCTGGGCAAGAGAAGTTTTTTCGAGTTCGGTTTGGCAGAATCGAGGAATTAGTCACTTGTCCGGATATCCATGGGCGAGGCCCCGAGTGTGGGACCCTGCCCCGTGCAAGATGTGCTACTTCCGCTGCTAGCACCCCGAATCCATTGCACGGTGGGGACAGGGATCTCACAGTTGGTATCAAAGCTATTTGGCTAATGAGGATCAACCAAGAAGCCAAATATGTCAGAAATTTATCAAGAAGCACTAAAAGATTGTAATTGTGTGATAAAACTCATACAATTTGTTATTCAAACTGAAATTCATAATTTGGTAATTCGGTCTTTAGGTGGAAGTACCGCAATTGTATGAAATCCCTGACTTTCTTGAGGCCTAGACATGATAGTATTTACCTTATAATTCCAAGGACCGTGATTACCCGTATATATCGAGGGTATAACTGCAGCTCTTTACTGGCTGTATATACGAGTAAATCTAAGACTTGAAATTATAAGCATTAATGCTATCCAGTTGATGAGTTCGAATGTGGTTGATATGATTTTTAAATTCTGGTTGAGAACTGATGAGTTGATTTGGATTCTGATTGAAAAATGATGATCCCTGAAAATTGGTTGAAATGTAACAAGCTGAGCGAAACCATAATGAGGTTGAAATGTAATAAGCTGAGCGAAACCACAATGAGGATGAATGGGACGAGTCCCTGTGATGATGTTCTTAACTGCTGGAATGATGTTAATGACTTCAGCCAATCACTATGAGATTAGTGGATTGTGCTGGCAGATTGCTACTGTTAACTTTTGATCAGTGGAGATAAATTAAAAATCTGAAAAATTGAAATCCCCATGGAGGATTGTTTAGATAGAAAAAAATTCAGTCTGATGGACCATTATTGTGTTAAAGATATGAATGAGATATTCTGAATGAATTGTCAACTGATAATCCGTTCTATATGAGTATCTTTATCCCTTGATTCTGTGGGGAGCCGACCTATTTAGAGAACCCCGGAATCAGTTGAATCAAAATTTGGATTGAATCATAAATAAAGCGACTTAACAAGAATTTTCATATTGATAGGAGCATGGATCGAGGTCGTCGTGGTAGAAATGTTAACCCCCAACTTGATGAAGAAGAGCTCGACCTGGATGTTCGTAAAACTCTTCATAGTTCGCAGCCTAGACCTTTCAAAGGTGAAGGGGAAAACTTGGGCGGCGAGACTGTGGAGAAGTGGATCGAATCAATGGAAGAATACTTCGATGTCACCGGGTACAATGAGAAGAGCAAAATGGCTCTTGCAAGGCTGAAGATAGTGGAGACAACTAGAGTGGCGTGGAGAAACCACTGCGAGACAAATCGTCTCGACTAAAATACCCAAACCTGGATAAAAGATTATTATTTTTATATTAAAAGTGTGATTTTCATCATAAATGATTTTATGCATAAATAGGATGCATAAGAAAAATTCTTTTATTCCAAAAGTGTAATTCCTACTAAATTGGATTTATGCATGAAAGATGCATAAAGAATTTATTTTAACCCAAAAGAGTTATTCTCATCAATTTTGATAGAAAGATGTATAAAGAAATCTATTTTTAGTTCAAAATAATTATTTTTGTCAATTTTGATTTTATGCATAAAAGATTGATTTTTAATTCAAAAGTGTCATTCTCATTTAAAATTAATTTATGCATAGGAAGATGCATAAAAGATTGATTTCTATTTCGAAAGTGTTAGTCTCCTTAAAATGGAATTTATGCATAAATAGATGCGTAAAGAAATCTTATATCAAAAATAAGAATTCTCTTGTATTCTATAAATCGATATGAGGATGTGAAACGAATCAAATAGATGAAAATGAACGAGGAATAGATGGAGATGTATGTATGTGAATGTGAATGAGGATGTGGAATGTGGATATGTGAATGTGAATGTGGATGTGGATGTGTGAATGTGAATGTGGATGTGGATGTATGAATGTGAAATGTGGATATGGATGTATGAATGTGGAATGTGGGTATGAATGTATGGATGTGATGTGAATGTAGATGTACGAATGTGGATGTGTGAATGGGGATATGGATGTAGATATGGAATATGTGGATATGGATGTATGATTGTGGAATGTGGGTATGGATGTATGGATGTGATGTAAATGTAGATGTACGAATGTGGATGTGGATGTGGATATGTGAATGTGGATGTGAAAATGGATGTATGGATGTATGGATGTAGATGTACGAATGTGGATGTGTATGTGGAATAATGAATGCAAATATGAATGTGAATGGATATGAAGTCGATATGAGCGAATGGATGAGATGAGATGTCAAGTGAATCAGAATGTGAATGAATAATATAAGATCTGAACGAATGAGATGTAATGAGAAATGGAAGTGATGAAACGTAATGTAAATTAAGAAAGATAGGAATGGATGTTATGCGAAGTGAATGAATCTGATGTGATGAGATGAAAAATGATGTATCTGGTCAAAATGGATACACATATGATTTGGATTTGAATTAAGTAATATGGATTGATGTGGAACAATCTGGAAAGATGTGAGTTCATTATTGAAACTGTATTTGTAAACTGTTTGCAAATGATTGTTCATTATTGAAACTGTATTTGTAAACTGTTTGCAAATGACTGTTTTATGTCAAAGATGTTGGGGAAGCATTTTGACTGTCTTGAGTATGTGGTCGTAGAGACTTACCTGATAAAGTTACAATAGCTGATGGCGGAGAGTCAATGGAGGACATCTTGCATAGCAAGGTCGGCCGAGGTCTTGACCCAGCCTCGGTTCGATTTAAATGGTGAGCTTCCGGTACGGTGGATGAGGGACCAAGGAAGCGGCCTATGAGTGAAGCGCTAGGTGACCTGCGAAGGATCCTAGAGGGTGCTAACCATACGGTGCTTGGGCTCTGGGTCACCGAAAATACCCACACGTGCATCGTGGAAGATATTGGAACAAGGAGTAAGAGTTGTTTTCTGAAACCGGGCATGGATCTGGTTGATTGACCTTGCTGTGGTCCTCAACGGATGAGTCCATGGCTCTCTTATATGTATCTGTTGTTTGATCTTGCTGATCTTCAACGAGGATTCCATCTTGATTTTTATATGTGAAAATATTGTCGGGCACTATGAGCTAGGAACTATTGAAAAGGCCCCTGAGTGAACAAGTGGTGAGCGTTCTGGTTGCCAATGATGCCATAAGTACACCGATGATTGAATGATTGGAAATATGGATTCAACCAGAGATTTTGAGGATTGTCATCAGTGACATAATGGTTTCATTAAAGGATTGTTTTAAAGTTAGCTGATGCTGAGAAAAAGGCAATTTCATATTGGGTGTGTAAGTGGTGTGACTAGTTTTATGTTTGCATGAACTTTCGGCGGCTAGGGGGCCTAGGAACTCTTTTCCCTGGTACCCGAGACAAAACCTAACCAAATTCCCAATTGGATCCCATCACTACAGTGGTTAGGCAGTTGGCTAACCCATGGGACTGGATGGGGTTAGGCTGGACTGATGGATCCGTAAATCGAGACTCAAATTCTGTTTAGTTCGATAGATGAAGTAAATCCTGGACAAAAATTGCTCTATGGAAAAAGGATCAATAGCTATGCCTCTCAATGAGGAAAAAAGCGTTGGTCTCTATGATCCAAGTGCAATCTATCCCTTGAATCTCACTATGGAACTTATGAGTTTGGTCAGATCAGTTCAGTTAAGTAAGGCTTTTGACTACATTAGGGAAAAGTTATCCTGGTGGAATCGCCCGTGCTTTTCGGGCAAGAGAAGTTTTTCCGAGTTCGGTTTGGCAGAATCGAGGAATTAGTCACCTGTCCGGATATCCATGGGCGAGGCCCCGAGTGTGGGACCCTACCCCACGTAAGATGTGCTACTTCCGCTGCTAGCCCTCGAATCTGTTGCGCGGTGGGGACAGGGATCTCACATTCCTAACCATACCCGATGTGTTTTTTTCTTTCTCTTTGTGTTGGTGTGGAAACCTCCATTGGGAATACCCCTTGGGCACACAAAAAATCTCATCATAGTTTGCAGAGCCCCCCCTTGGTTAGAGCATTTATGCTCAACCACATGATGGAAAAAAACTTCTTCAAATACAATAGATCTAACTTCTACCATCATCTGCTATAGTGTCATCAACAACTTAAAGTGATTCTCCACCTAGATCAAACATAAAATAAGGGTTTAGGTCCTCACTACCACATTCTCCATGCCTTCTAGATCTGGTGGCTCAGACACCTGATTGCTAGTAGATAGGTTCTGGTATGTGTGCATTTGATCGTGGTTTTTATTAAAAGACTAAGGTCATGTAAAAGGGTAGGTGAAGGGTGTGTGTGTGAATGGACTTATGGTCCACTAGCTCACCTATTTGAAGGCAAAGCAAGAAGGCATTTTGTATGGTGTAAAGGCCAAGTTGTATGCATAAGCAACTTAATAAACAAGTTCATTTCTTGTATTTTTGGGTCTCTCTCCTCCACATCTTCTTTATCAAGCATAAGCACCACGTTTTCTCAACATGGTATCTAGAGCTTGGGTAGATTAGGTCTCATATTGTGTGGTGTAGACTAGGTCACCTTCTATCACTTTTTTGGAGCTGAACCCCCTGCTAGTGGAGGAGCTCTAGCATCCTGTGGAGGCAAAATCGTGGTGATCCTTTGAATAGAGGAAGTGTCAAGGACATCATGTTGGTCTGATTCGTACCACTAATTAGTGGGGTTTGCTTCTTAGAGCCACGCTATTCCGACTGGTTCAAACTGGTGCAAGTTTTCAGCTATCGTTGATTCCGTACCTCCACTACACTTGTGCGTGGAATCATAGCCCTAAGACCTTAGGGATTTTCAAGCCCATGTTCTGAAGGCCCTTATACTCAATTCTTAGCACTAATGATTCACTGATGCGAGTGCTAGAGCCAAAAGACCAAGCCTGGGTCTGCGTTTTCCATGGTAGCTTTTATAAAAGCTTAAAAAATTAGTGTTTTTAAGCACTAATAGTGTTATTAAACACTAATGATACAACTAATCTAGCAAAGGGGAGCCATTATAGAGTGTTTCTAAGAACTAAGAGTGTTCTTATAAACACCACAATGGTGCATATAATCACCAATGCAAGTGTCATTTGACACTAAAACAAATGCGCTCTTAAGCACTAATAGTGTTGCTAAACACTAATGGTGATCTTAATCACCAAAGAAAGTATTTCTTTGACACTAATGAAGCTCATCTCCATCAAAATTTATGGCCAGGCACACACCCTAAGTGCTAAACCATAAGCTTCATCAACTTAATCACTTTCTATGCAACATCCTTGGCTTGATTAAGGGTTGCTACACTCTTATAAGCCATTCTCTTTCTACTTAAGCCAAAACATCACAAATTTTATGGTTTTCTTCTTCATAAATCAGCCCACTAACACTTGTAATCTCCCTTCAATACCCAATGTCAAAGGAAAACACCCAAATTAAGAAGTTCTCAAGAGAGGGCTTCCACACTTGGCAAGTTCTTGTCAAGTATAAGATGATGTCTAAAGGTTTTTGGCCATTCATTTTTTGCACTAAGGTTATTGATCAAACTAAGGCTGAAGATATTAAAGATGATGAGAGGGCACAAGACATCATCATGCTCCTATCTTGATGAGGCTCTTATTCATCATGTGGTGCAGATTTCCACTGCAAAAAGGAGAAATGGGATGAGCTTGACAAGCTCTATGGAGTCGTGGAAAGAATTCCAAGATCTCACTTAAAATTGAATTTTTCAAAATGGAGCTCAAAGAGGGAGAGGGCATTGGAGCCTTTATCTCTCATTTGAAGGGCCTTATGGCTCAATTTGCATCAGTGAATGCGAGAATGGATGAAGATGATGTAGTGGCTATTTTCTTAAATGCAGTCAAAAAGGTGTACCCCACCTTAGTCACCACCCTGAAGAACATACCTAATCCCACCCTTGAAGGAGTCATTCAATCTTGTCTTGATGAAGAAAAGAGGCCAAAGGAGGAGTTGAATCTTCAAGTGCAACAACTTCATTGAATACTGAACAAGCTTTGTCACATCAAGTGATCAAAGTAAGGTGTGTCCATTGCAAAAAGGTGGATCATTTGGCAAATAATTGTTAGATCAAATATCCCAACAAGATGAAATGTAACAAGTGTAAACAAACGAGACATATCACTTCTAAATGTCCTAACAAAAAGTCAAAGACTAACTTTGCATCAGCATCTAACTCCACTAAACACTTGTTTTAAATCTCAATGTAACAACACCTATATTCCTAACCTTGTACGCCTAATGTTATAAAGGCAACCTATGTCCAATACCACCTATTCAAATTTTTTCATAGTTGGTATTGAGGGGGGGTATTAAAAGACTAAGGCCATGTAAAAGGGTAGGAGAAGGGTGTGTGTGTGAATGGACTTATGGTCCACTAGCTCACCTATTTAAAGGCAAAGCTAGAAGGCATTTTGTATGGTGTAAAGGCCAAGTTGTATGCATAAGCAACCTAACAAACAAGTTCATTTCTTGTATTTTTGGGTCTCTCTCCTCCACATCTTCTCGATCTAGCATAAGCACCACGTTTTCTCAACAATTTTTCCCATCAAATCTCATCATTGAAGGCATAAGGTCACGCAGTACATCATCCAAAAAACCATCTACCAAATTGCTTTGCCAGTCTAAAGCATTATCAGGAATTAATGGGCGCTCATCAAATCCTAAGGAATCACTTTGATTGAGAACATTCTGATCTAGCATATTTAAGGAACCTATAGAGGCATCCAACAAATCCTCAATATCTTCCCATATATTCTCTAAGAAGTCAAAAATAAAATTATCTTGTGCGTCATAAACCCTTCCAATGCATCATCAAGAATAGCAATCAGGTCATCATCAACCTCTAGTTCATCCTCATGCATATACGATCCCATACACATACCATGTTGTGGCTCAGTAAGACCCAACACTTTATGCACATCACCCAAATCATCTAACTCAACATTAAACATATTGTCAACAATTTGCCTTTGCCGCACCATAATCTCGGGAGACTCCTCTGGCATTGCATCATCTACTAGATCACATTTATTCTACAAGCTGTCATAAACCTCCACATTGTCTTCTAAGTCCACAGCAGGGCTGGCATAGCTCTAAGAGGCTCTTCATATATGCCCTTCACTTCAAAATCAATGTGCATTGGTGATTTTGAGAAAATATAATTTATCATGTCCTCCATTCACACCTCCCAAGCATCATCCGAAAGGATGTCCAACTTCTCAGCTATATCTTGGTCACCTACAACACTTGTATCATCTTCCTCATAACATGTGGACAAACCCATGTATGTAGCCTTAAGATGCAACCTCTCCCTATCTTTCTCACTAAGCTCATGGGTGTCAACCATTGATACAGAGGATTACCAAAATTTGAGTGATTGTGTTTGAGCGAGGTGGCGGTTCAAGCGAGGACTTTTGTTGATTTTCACAACAAAGTGTAAGTTATTTATGTTCCAAATAGACGTATCTCTCATTCATTTTTGGAGAATAGCTTATTTACATGATTTTTTTTAATATGAAAAATCCATAAAAATATGGGAGCAATGGTCTTTAGAACATATATCTAATATCAAAAGTATAATTTGTGGTTAGTTAGCTCTGATTGCATCTATATGTTATAAAAAATTACATTGTAGACGTTATATCCCTAGTTAAAATTTATTTATTGAAAACATCTCTAAATATAGCCCTCTTTGCTTTATTTATGGTTAATGTTTTGCTTGCCTTGTTTTTAATGTCAAGAACTTCAAGGATTAAAATTTTAGCAATTACTTTTCCTTCATTCAAAAAACAATAGTCTCTTAAAGATTGAAAAACCAAAACCACTTGAGCATCTATATCATTGTAAATATGTACAAATCAATTCATTATCCTCAAGTAATTTATGTTCCAAATATAGGTATTTCCCATTCATTAATGTGAAATCCAAAAGTCCACATGATTTTATTGAATAAAAAGAAAGCCATACACATTTAGAAGCAAGGGTTCTTAGACCATTACCCAACATCAAAATACCAAAATTACATCAAGGGTAGTTTTGAGGCTTCTATACATTCCCAAAATTACATTGTAGATATATCAGAACATATATAAGCGTTTCTTAAATTCTTCTCCCCCACAATAAGCTAATGCATTCTCATACCTATTCCAAATACATAAGGCTAGTCCAAAATGATCCTATGCAGTCTCAAAAATCAACCAAGTGGCCGGCCAATACTTGGCTGGTTTCTACGAGAAGCTAGTGCTTTTCACCTTTGTAAGAGATGATTGGTGCATAAACTCATGCACTTTATCACTCAATCCCAAAACACCGATGAAAGTAGATGTGTTTGCATCATGGAATATGTAAGATTCCTCCCCAACCCCTCAAGATGTCCAGTTTCTTCCCTTGTAACCAATCCCCTTTTTAGAATAATAAAAGATCTTGTTTCTACCTGTTTTTGCCTAGAGTGAGAAAATATTCTAGAGAGAGGTAATTCAGTTTTTAGATATCTTTTGATGGAAAAATATACCTTCTTATTAAAATAAATTCCCTTGAAACAGAAGTTTAAAAAGAAATTCCTAAGGTGCATTAGAAATAAATTATAATGTGCACAAAAGACCTTAGCCTAAGGATTCCTGTATTCAGAAAATTTTGGATTAAGGTCCAAACAAAGGTTTGACAGGCCAATGAGATAAATCTAAATGTAGGGAGGAGATAAATTGTAGAAGAAAAGAAAAACCCCCCTAAAAATGAGTAAATACTCACATAAGATGAAGAGTGGACTAAGGACCAAAGAAAAGAATTAAAAAACTAAATTTTGACACCTCAGTGTGGGGATCTCCCCTCATGAAGTAGGCGCCTTTTTCTCATCATTATCCCCAATTTTTAATTAATAAAATGAGATATTTCATCTCTCCTCTCTCCTGTTTCAAATCTAGATCCAAAAAGTAAGCTGAACTGACCCAAAAATGGTAAAAAATTGACCAAACTGATCTGGAAAATTCTAGAATCAGTTTGCTTGGTTAGAGGCTCACTTTTTCCTATAAATAGAAGCCTCCCCCTTTTGTAAAAGATTAATGGTATTTATGCACTGTTACTCTACTCCTATCTTGAGCCATCTACATTGAATTTTTTAATAATTTAATTGTTTTTGGCCTAATCCTCTCCAAGGTTAATTGGTGGCCACTATTACTTCAAACAAGAGTAGAACCCTCAATCTCTCAAGCCAAAGGAGAGCTTAAAAGCTCCATGTAAGCTAATTTTCTTACTTTGTTTACAAATTTTAATAAAAAATCTATGGTTTTCTTGATTTTTATGTTTTGCAAATGATTGAATTAAATTCAAATGCTATGCCTTTGATGAAAAGGCCACCCCCTTCTCTTCTTTACATTCCAACCTTTCTTTATCCTAGAAAGATTAACTAAGTGATTAATTAAACTCTTCTTATTATTTACTCTCTTGAATTTAGAAAATTGTGTAGATTAGAGTTCTATAATTCTAAATTGGATTAATTAAGTTAAGTGAAGAAAGATAAAAATGAGAAATGGTCAGCCATACAAAGGAGGTTATGGCAAAATTTTCCAGAATTTTGTGAAAAAGAAAGTTTGTTTTTATGTTATTCCAAAAGAATAATTCCCACCATTTTTGCCATGTTCGGGGTGACCCTCATCCTCATAACTAGGTGGCTGCAACATATACACCTCTTCTTGCAAATCCCCATGCAAGAATGCATTCTTTACATCCATCTGATGTAAAGACCATTGCTTTGACGCAGCCACTGCTACCACAACTCTCACCGTTGCCATCTTGGCAACTGGGCTGAAAGTTTCCTCATAATCAATCCCATATGTCTGCACATATCCTTTGGCTACCAATCTAGCCTTGTACCTGTTTATGCTTCCATCACTGTTATGTTTAACTTTGTACACCCACTTGCATCCAATGGCTTTCTTGCCTTTAGGCAATTGCACTAAATCCCAAGTTTCATTTCCATATAGTGTATCCATCTCCTCATCCATAGCTTTCTCCCAACACACATTTCCAATAGCCTCATCAATGCATGTGGGCTCAACAACGTGCACAACCTTTGCCATATATGCATAGTGATGTGCCACATAACCATCATATGTAAATCTCTGCACAGGGTTCTTCACTCTCCTTGATCTTCGCAGCTTTTCATTCATGGCTTCCATAGCCTTCTTTACACCAGGTGTTCTCATAGCTGGGATCCCAAGCTCCTCATCAAGGCTCATATCTGAGCCACTAGACTCTCCATCAACATGAGAATGCCCTGCAGAAATGTCAGGCATACCAAGGGGCTCAACCACTTTCTCTTTTCCTTTACGTGATGTACTAATCACATTTGCAGGGCTGGTATTATGACGCAGCCTGCCACTCCATGGTCTATCAATAGACCCACTAGATGAGGACTCTCCTGGTCCACTCAAAGACTGTGATTGCTGACCTGCATTCTGTGCAACCACACTTCCACTCACATCAGCCCCGACAGCTTCTTTTTCAGCAGCATACCAGCTGCTCATCTCATCAAAGACAACATCCCTGCTTACCCTCAACTCACGTGTAGCAGGGTTATAACACCTGTATCCCTTTTGCTCAAGGGAATATCCAATAAACACACATTTTTCAGCTTTTGGATCCAGCAATCTGGTTTTCTGCCAGTAAACCTCTCCTCTGGAGTTACATCATGTATGGCTGCAGTTGGAGTCCTGTTCATGATATATACTGCTGTAGAAACAGCCTCAGCCCAATAGCAATGCGGCATATTCTTCTCTTCCATCAATGCTCGCGCAATCTCAGCAATGTGCCTGTTTTTCCGCTCAGCAACTCCATTTTGCTGCGGAGTGTATCTGCATGTATACTGTCTCCGAATACCATTCTTCTTCAAATATTCAGAGAACTCATTGGAGAAGTACTCTCCCCCTCCATCTGACCTTAGGCACTTTACATATTTCCCTGTTTGCTTTTCAACCAAAACTCTGAAATTATGAAAGTGAGTGAACACCTCACTCTTCTCCTTCATGAAATATACCCACACTTTCCTCGTGTGGTCATCAATGAAAGTCACATAATACCTGCAGCCTCCCATAGATATGGTCTTTGTAGGACCCCATACATCTGAATGCACAACATCTAGTGCATTTCTACTCACATATTTGTTACGTGGAAACACATGCTTTGTTTGCTTCCCAAATTGGCATGCTTCACAGATTTTATGCATACCTTCCACTTTAAATTTTGGCAGCCCTGTCACAATTCCTTTTGTCTGCATAGACTTCAATCTCTGCACATTCACATGTCCAATTCTTTTATGCCATATGTCTGTGTCTGCAACAATTCCTGAACCATTTGCAAACATCGCAGCACTCATCTCAGGCATGTCTACATCCAACGTAAACATTCTGCCCACTCTGTTGCCTTTTGCAACCAACCTGTACTTGTCTTTAAAATCTTCAACATAACATCCATCAGGGTTAAACCGAACCTGCAAACCCTGCTCAATCATCTGGCCAACTGAAACCAGATTCTTTGTTATGTTCGGTACATGAAGTACATCAGCAAGGTACTTCACTTTGCCATCCTGCATAGACAATGGCACATCTCCAATGTGGGCAATTGGATGAGCAGTGTCATCCCCTGTTTCCACAAAACCTGGTCTTTCCGGGTTTTTCATCTCCTTGAACCACTCCCCATGACTCGTCATGTGGTTCGAAGCGCCTGAATCCACATACCATACATTATCTTTTTGTGCTGCATCAACATTTTCAGACATGGCATTCACAACATGCTGCATAACAAACAACCTTTCATTATCCTCATTATTTCTGCTTGAGGATGCATAGTTGTTTTGCTGCACTTTCCCATTTTGCATGTCAGCCTGCTTCTTATAACATTCTGATTGCACAGGTCCAGGCTTACCACAATAATAACATTCACGTGCATCATTATAATGCCTTTGCCAATTTCCACGGCCTCTTTGACTCCCCCTGCCTCTGAATTTGCCTCTTCCACCTGCATGTTGTTGTTGTTGTTGATTCTGGGACTATTGTTGTTGCTGCTGCTAATGGCCATAATTTTGATTACCTGTTCGACCACCTCCTTGACCGCGTCCACGGCCTCCTCTACCTCGTCCTCTTCCTGAACTCGTGTAGAAGGCCTGTTGCTCTGAACTGTTTTTACTTTGTGAAGACTGTTGGTCTTCACCCAAGTTCTTCTCTTCAATAATCAGCATAGACACCAAATCTGTAAAGTTGGGAATGTTTTCTCGAGTCTGGATAGACGTCTTGAACGCCTTGTATTGTGGCCCGAGACCACGTAGACAGACTTCCACCTTGTCATCATCATCTACTGACACACCAATAGATGCAAGGGATTCCACAATACCCTTTATCTTCAGCGCATAGTCATTCACAGACATGCTCGTTTTCTCCACAGTATGAAGTTCATTCTTCAACTGTATCTTACGTGCCTTGGTATTTGTTTCATAAAGCTTTACCAAGGTGTCCCACGCCTCCTTAGGGGACTTGGCATCCTGAATGTGCCCAATCATGGTGTCCTGTATACTAATGGATAGCCAATACATAACCTTCCTGGCTCCTTGGTTCCAGTCTTTAAACTCTTTCACATCTGCAGCAGTATATCCGGTATCTCCGGTGCCTCTTCATGCTCACCTTCTATGTAGTCCCAATAGCCTTTTCCCATCAGGAAATTCGTCAACCTGAACCTCCAAGCATGGAAGTTATTCTTATCTAGCTTCTCAGCCACAATCTGTGTTATGCCATCATTAGACATCTTGCCAAACACACAATTTCACCAGAAACTGCACTCTGGTTTTTCCTGCATAACTGTTGTATTTTCTGCACAGCGGTACTGCAGTCCACTCAAATGTCACAACCAATGACCTCAATGCACATACATACACCCAATGGCAACTGTAGACCTCTTTGCAGCACCCACAGTGTCTGCACAGTCAATCTGTCTTCCTGCAGTACTTAAAACAGAGTTCTGCAGAGAATCAATGACTTACCCGCAGTGCTCGGAATCGCCTGCTTTCTGAAAAACGGAGGTCCAGACGCGCCCGAAACGCGTTTTTGGCCCGAAAATTCAGTCCAAAGGAGAAAGCTCCCGTGAAGAAAGCTCCTCAATCAGAGATCGTTTGCCGGTGCCTCCCGTAGAGCTCCCGACAAGGGTGTAGTCACCAACACAATAGGGAAGAGTAGTTGAAGCTCTTACCCTCGTACCGCTTCCTGTGGTTCTCTTGCTTGCAGCTCAGCCCTTAGCACGAACCAGGCTCTGATACCATGAAAGGATGCAGGGGGGAAGAGAGCTTGAGCTCTTGCAAGCACACACACACACTCACAAAACCCTAATAGAGAACACACAAGGTGAGAGGCTGAAATCTTCTTCTTCTCTACTCAACACTTAACACACCATATACAAGAATAAGAGTACACGCAATATGAAAGGTACTCAACCAATACATACACGGGTTCTCTATAGTGTGAACCCGACTAAATGAGATGGCGCTATAACTATGCCAGTCTCTAGAGTGGCTATCACACAGCTTGTCATCCCACTGGCCGCATATCACCCAAGATCTCACCAACCATGCCAGTGGTGTAAGTGCGGGGCCTATCCCCCAGGCGGGTCATCAGTGGTGTAAGTGCGGGGCCTATCCCCCAGGCGGGTCATCAGTGTCCACCACCTCACTAGAGCTCAATATCTCAACAGCATAGACAATGGCACATCTCCAACATGGGCAATTGGATGAGCAGTGTCATCCCCTGTTTCCACAAAACCTGGTCTTTCAAGGTTTTTCATCTCCTTGAACCACTCCCCATGACTTTTCATGTGGTTCAAAGCACCTAAATCAACGTACCATACATCATCTTTATGTGCTGCTTCTATATTTTCAGACATGGCATTAACGACATGCTGCATAATAAACAACCTTTCATTATCCTCATTGTTTCTACTTGAGGATGCATAGTTGTTTTGCTGTAATTTCCCATTTTGCATGTCAGTCTACTTCTTATAACAATCTTCCTGCACATGTCCAGGCTTACCACAATAAAAGCATCCACGTGTATCATTATACTGTCTTTGCCAATTTCCACGACCTCTTTGACTCCCCCTGCCTCTGAATTGGCCTCTTCCACCTGCGTGTTGTTGTTGTTGTTGTGAATTGTGGGACTGCTGGCCATAATTCTGATTACCTGCTCGGCCACCTTCTTGACCGCGTCCATGACCTCCTCTACCTCGTCCTCTTCCTGAACTTGTGTAGAAGGCCTATTGCTCTGAACTGTTTTTGTTTTTGTGAAGACTGTTGGTCTTCACCCAAGCTCTTCTCTTCTATTATCAACATAGACACCAAATCTAGGAATGTTTCAGACACCAAATCTAGGAATGTTTTCTCGAGTCTGAATAGACGTCTTGAACGCCTTGTATTGTGGCCCGAGACCACGTAGACAGACTTCCACCTTGTCACCATCATCTACTGAAACACCAATAGATGCAAGGGATTCCACAATACCCTTTATCTTCAATGCATAGTCATTCACAGACATACTCTTTTTCTCCACAGTATGAAGTTCATTCTTCAACTATATCTTGCGTGCCTTGGTATTTGTTTCATAGAGTTTTACCAAGGTGTTGCACGCCTCCTTGGGCGACTTGGCATCCTGTATGTGCCCAATCATGGTGTCCTATATATTGATAGAGAGCCAATACATAACTTTTCTGGCTCCTTGGTTCCAATCCTTGAACTCTTTCACATCTGTAGTTGTCGGATTGATGTCCAGTATCTCCGGTGCCTCTTCATGCTCACCCTCTATGTAGTCCCAATAAACCTTTCCCATCAGGAAATTGGTCAACCTGAACCTCCAAGCATGGAAGTTGTTCTTATCAAGCTTCTCAGCAACAATTTGGTTTATGCCATCATTTGACATCTTGCCAGGACACAAATTTACCAGAAATAGCACTTCAGTTTGTCCTGCACAAACTACTGTATTTTCTGCAGCGATACTGTAGTACACTCAAATGTCACAACCAGTGACCTCTATGTGCATACATACACCCAATGGCAACCAAATGTAGTACACTCAAATGTCACAACCAGTGACCTCAATGTGCATACATACACCCACTGGTTGTGACCTCAAATGTATGCACATTGAGGTCACAACCAGTGACCTCAATGTGCATACATACACCCAATGGCAACTGTTGACCTCCTTGCAGCACACACAGTGTCTGTACAGCCAATCTGTCTTCCTGCAGTTCTTAAAACAGAGTTCTATAGAGAATCAATGACTTACCCATAGTGCTCGAAATCGCCTGCTTTCTGAAAATGGAGGTCCAGACGCGCCCGAAACGTGTTTTCAGCCCAAAAATTTTGTCCAATAGTTTTTGATAGTTGCCCTATAGCTTTACTCCCCCGAAGAAAGCTCCTCAATCAGAGATCATTTGCTGGTGCCTCTCCTATAGAGCTCGCGAGACAGGGTGTAGTCGCCACAACACAAATAGAGAAGAGTGGTTGAAGCTCTTGCTCTTGTACCGCTTCCTGTGCTTCTCTTTCTTGCAGCTCAGCCCTTAGCATGAACCAGGCACTGATACCATGAAAATATGCAGGGGAGAAGAGAGCTTGAGCTCTTGCAAGCACACGCACACTCACAAAACCCTAATAGAGAACACACAAGGTAAGAGGCTGAAAATCTTCTTCTTCTTCACTCAACACTCAACACACCATATACAAAGATAAGAGTACACTGATATAAAAAGGTACTCAACCAAATACATAATAGGGTTCTCTATAGTGTGAACCCAACTAAATGAGCTGGCGCTATAACTATGCCATGGCTGTCACATAGCCTATCACATAGCCATGGCGCTATAACTATGCCATGGCTGTTGAGATATCGAGCTCGTTTAGTGAGGCGGTGGCCACTGATGACCCGCCTGGGGGATAGGCCCCACACTTACACCACTGGCATGGTTGGTGAGATCTTGGGTGATATGCGGCCAGTGGGATGACAGGTTGTGTGACAGCCACTCTAGAGACTGGCACAGTTATAGCGCCAGCTCATTTAGTCGGGTTCACACTATAGAGAACCCGTGTATGTATTTGGTTGAGTACCTTTCATATTGTGTGTACTCTTATCTTGTATATGGTGTGTTGAGTGTTGAGTAGAGAAGAAGAAGATTTTCAGCCTCTCACCTTGTGTGTTCTCTATTAGGGTTTTGTGAGTGTGTGTGTGTGCTTGCAAGAGCTCAAGCTCTCTTCTCCCTTGCATCTTTTCATGGTATCAGAGCCTGGTTCGTGCTAAGGGCTGAGCTGCAAGCAAGAGAACCACAGGAAGCGGTACGAGGGTAAGAGCTTCAACTACTCTTCCCTATTGTGTTGGTGACTACACCCTTGTCGGGAGCTCTACGGGAGGCACCGGCAAACGATCTCCGATTGAGGAGCTTTCTTCGCGGGAGTGAAGCTATAGGGCAACTATATAGTCCTTCGGACTGAAATTTTCGGGCCGAAAACGCGTTTCGGGCGCGTCTGGACCTCCGTTTTTCAGAAAGCAGGCGATTTCGAGCACTGCGGGTAAGTCATCGATTCTCTGCAGAACTCTGTTTTAAGAACTGCAGGAAGACAGATTGACTGTGCAGACACTATGGGTGCTGCAAAGAGGTCTACAGTTGCCATTGGGTGTATGTATGCACATTGAAGTCACTGGTTGTGACATTTGAGAGTACTGCAGTACCGCTGTGCAGAAAATACAGCAGTTGTGCAGAAAAACCAGAGTGCAGTTTCTGGTAAAATTGTGTGTTTGGCAAGATGTCTAACGATGGCATAACACAGATTGTGGCTGAGAAGCTGGACAAGAATAACTTCCATGCTTGGAGGTTCAGGCTGACTAATTTCCTGATGAGAAAAGGCTATTGGGACTACATTGAAGGTGAGCATGAAGAGGCACCGGAGATACCGGATATAAATCCGACTGCTGAAGGTGAGCATGAAGAGGCACCGCAGATGTGAAAGAGTTTAAAGACTGGAACCAAGGAGCCAGGAAAGTAATGTATTGGCTTTCCATTAGTATACAGGACACCATGATTGGGCACATTCAGGATGCCAAGTCCCCCAAGGTGGCGTGGGACACCTTGGTAAAGCTCTATGAAACAAATACCAAGGCACGTAAGATACAGTTGAAGAATGAACTTCATACTGTGGAGAAAAAGAGCATGTCTGTGAATGACTATGCGTTAAAGATAAAGGGTATTGTGGAATCCCTTGCATCTATTGGTGTGTCAGTAGATGATGATGACAAGGTGGAAGTCTGTTTACGTGGTCTCGGGCCACAATACAAGGCGTTCAAGACGTCTATTCAGACTCGGGAAAACATTCCCAACTTTACAGATTTGGTGTCTATGCTGATTATCGAAGAGAAGAACTTGGGTGAAGACCAACAGTCTTCACAAAGCAAAAACAGTTCAGAGCAACAGGCCTTCTACACGAGTTTAGGAAGAGGACGAGGTAGAGGAGGCCGTGGACGCGGTCAAGGAGGTGGCCGAACAGGCAATCAGAATTATGGTCAGCAGCAGCAACAACAACAGTCCCAGAATCAACAACAACAACAACAACACGCAGGTGGAAGAGGCAAATTTAGAGGCAGGGGGAGTCAAAGAGGCCGTGGAAATTGGCAAAGGCAATATAATGATGCACGTGAATGCTACTATTGTGGTAAGCCAGGACATGTGCAGTCAGAATGTTATAAGAAGCAGGCTGACATGCAAAATGGGAAAGTGCAGCAAAACAACTATGCATCCTCAAGCAGAAATAATGAGGATAATGAAAGGTTGTTTGTTATGCAGCATGTCGTGAATGCCATGTCTGAAAATGTTGATGCAGCACAAAAAGATAATGTATGGTATGTGGATTCAGGCGCTTCGAACCACATGACGAGTCATGGGGAGTGGTTCAAGGAGATGAAAAACCCGGAAAGACCAGGTTTTGTGGAAACAGGGGATGACACTGCTCATCCAATTGCCCACATTGGAGATGTGCCATTATCTATGCAGGATGGCAAAGTGAAGTACCTTGCAGATGTACTTCATGTACCAAACATAACAAAGAATCTGGTTTCAGTTGGCCAGATGATTGAGCAGGGTTTGCAAGTTCGGTTTAACCCTGATGGGTGTTATGTTGAAGATTTCAAAGACAAGTGCAGGTTGGTTGCAAAAGGCAACAGAGTGGGCAGAATGTTTACGTTGGATGTAGACATGCCTGAAATGAGTGCTGCGATGTTTGCAAATGGTTCAGGAGTTGTTGCAGACACAGACATATGGCATAAAAGAATCGGACATGTAAATGTGCAGAGATTGAAGTCTATGCAGACAAAAGGAATTGTGACAGGGCTGCCAAAATTTAAAGTGGAAGGTATGCAGAAAATATGTGAAGCATGCCAATTTGGGAAGCAAACAAAGCATGTGTTTCCACGTAACAGATATGTGAACAGAAATGCACTAGATGTTGTGCATTCAGATGTATGGGGTCCTACGAAGACCATATCTATGGGAGGCTGCAGGTATTATGTGACTTTCATTGATGACCACACGAGGAAAGTGTGGGTATATTTCATGAAGGAGAAGGGTGAGGTGTTCACTCACTTTCAGAACTTCAGGTTTTTGGTTGAAAAGCAAACAGGAAAATATGTAAAGTGCCTAAGGTCAGATGGAGGGGGAGAGTACTTCTCCAATGAGTTCTCTGAATATTTGAAGAAGAATGGTATTCGGAGACAGTATACATGTAGATACACTCCGCAGCAAAATGGAGTTGCTGAGTGGAAAAACAGGCACATTGCTGAGATTGCGCGAGCATTGATGGAAGAGAAGAATATGCCGCATTGCTATTGGGCTGAGGCTGTTTCTACACCAGTATACATCATGAACAGGACTCCAACTGCAGCCATACATGATGTAACTCCAGAGGATAGGTTTACTGGCAGAAAACCAGATTTATCTCATCTGAAAGTCTTTGGATGCATTGCATATGTGCATGTGCCAGATGAGCTGAGAACCAAGATGGATCCGAAAGCTGAAAAATGTGTGTTCATTGGATATTCCCTTGGGAAAAAGGGATACAGGTGTTATAACCCTGCTACACGTGAGTTGAGGGTAAGCAGGGATGTTGTATTTGATGAGATGAGCAGCTGGTATGCTGCTGAAAAAGAAGCTGTTGGGGCTGATGTGAGTGGAAGTGTGGTTGCACAGAATGCAGGTCAGCAATCACAGTCTTTAAGTGGACCAGGAGAGTCCTCATCTAGTGGGTCTGTTGATAGACCATGGAGTGGCAGGCTGCGTCATAATACCAGCCCTGCAAATGTGATTACTACATCACGTAAAGGAAAAGAGAAAGTGGTTGAGCCCCTTGGTATGCCTGACATTTCTGCAGGGCATTCTCATGTTTATGGAGAGTCTAGTGGCTCAGATATGAGCCTTGATGAGGAGCTTGGGATCCCAGCTATGAGAACACCTGGTGTAAAGAAGGCTATGGAAGCCATGAATGAAAAGCTGCGAAGATCAGGGAGAGTGAAGAACCCTATGCAGAGATTTACATATGATGGTTATGTGGCACATCACTATGCATATATGGCAAAGGTTGTGCAGGTTGTTGAGCCCACATGCATTGATGAGGCTGTTGGAAATGTGTGTTGGGAGAAAGCTATGGATGAGGAGATGGGTGCACTATATGGAAATGAGACTTGGGATTTAGTGCAATTGCTTGAAGGCAAGAAAGCCATTGGATGCAAGTGGGTGTACAAAGTTAAACATAACAGTGATGGAAGCATAAACAGGTACAAGGCTAGATTGGTAGCCAAAGGATATGCACAGACATATGGGATTGATTATGAGGAAACTTTCAGCCCAGTTGCCAAGATGGCAACGGTGAGAGTTGTGGTAGCAGTGGCTGCGTCAAAGCAATGGTCTTTACATCAGATGGATGTAAAGAATGCATTCTTGCATGGGGATTTGCAAGAAGAGGTGTATATGTTGCAGCCACCTGATTATGAGGATGTGGGTCACCCCGAGCATGTTTGCAGGTTGAAGAAAGCCTTGTATGGCTTAAAGCAAGCACCAAGAGCATGGTCTGACAAGATTTCTGAATATCTTGTCACTATTGGCTTTCATGTAGCCAATGCAGATTTTTCATTGTATGTGACATGGTGATAGAGGAGTTGTGCTTGTTGTCATCTATGTAGATGACTTGATCATTACGGGGGACCATGATGCAGAGATCTTTGATGTAAAGATCTTGCTTAGACAGAAGTTCGAGATGAAGGATCTGGGGGAGCTCAGATATTTCTTGGGCATTGAGGTGATTAGGTCACCACATGGTATTGGATTACTGCAGAGACAGTATGGCTTGGATATGTTGTCCAAGTATGGTATGACAGGCTGTAAGTCTATTTCTGTGCCATTGGATCAGAATGGCAAGTTGAGTGCAGATTCAGGAGATATCTTGGAGGATCCTACTATGTACAGGAGCATAGTAGGAAGTTTGATCTACATGACGATCACCAGACCAGATTTGAGCTATGCTGTTGGGTTGGTGAGTCAGTTTATGCAGGTTCCACGGAAACCGCATTTAGATGCAGTGAGACGCATACTGAAGTATGTGAGGTCTACTTTGCATTGTGGACTATTCTATGAGACTGGGACAGAGATATGTGTACATGGGTACACAGATGCTGATTGGGCTGGTAGTATCTCAGACAGAAGATCTACTAGTGGATTCATGTTTTCTTTGGGGAGTGCTGCTGTGACTTGGAGCAGCAAGAAGCAGCCTACGGTTGCTCTATCGAGTACAGAGGCCGAGTACAGAGGAGCTGCTATGGCAGCATGTGAGGTAGCTTGGTTGAGAAAGCTACTTGCAGATTTGGGTCTATCAGTGGATAGACAAGTTGTCATTTTCTATGACAACATTAGCAGTATACAGTTGGCCAGGAACCCAGTCTTTCATGCTCGTACAAAGCACATAGAGGTCCACTACCACTTCGTCAGAGAGAAGGTCTTGGCAGGAGATCTTGACCTTGTTTATGTCAGCACAGAGGATCAGGTAGCTGACATCTTCACCAAAGCATTGGGTACAGAGAAGCTCCGCAGATTCAGGGCTTCACTTGGTGTACATGAGATGGAGTTGAGCTCGAGGGGGAGTGTTGAGATATCGAGCTCGTTTAGTGAGGCGGTGGCCACTGATGACCCGCCTTGGGGATAGGCCCCACACTTACACCACTGGCATGGTTGGTGAGATCTTGGGTGATATGCGGCCAGTGGGATGACAGGCTGTGTGACAGCCACTCTAGAGACTGGCATAGTTATAGCGCCAGCTCATTTAGTCGGGTTCACACTATAGAGAACCCGTGTATGTATTTGGTTGAGTACCTTTCATATTGTGTGTACTCTTATCTTGTATATGGTGAGTTGAGTGTTGAGTAGAGAAGAAGAAGATTTTCAGCCTCTCACCTTGTGTGTTCTCTATTAGGGTTTTGTGAGTGTGTGTGTGTGCTTGCAAGAGCTCAAGCTCTCTTCCCCCTTGCATCTTTTCAATGGCTGTCACATAGCCTGTCATCCCACTGGCCGCATATCACCCATGATCTCACCAACCATGCCAATGGTGTAAGTGTGGGGCCTATCCCCCAGGCGGGTCATCAGTGTCCACCACCTCACTAGATGAGCTTGATATATCAACACTCCCACCTAGAATCGCGCATATTAAAAACCCTTAAAATTGAAAATTTTTAAATTTTTCCCAAAAGTGTGTTTTCCCTCTCAAACTTCCCCCCAACATACTCTAGGTTTGGAAAGCTCATTTTGAACCTCTTTCTTTCTCTTCTAAGCTCTCCATTGTTGCAAAAACTCCATACCTCTCAAGCTCTCCCTCCTTGTCAAGCTCCCTCAGTCTCAAGCTCCCTCTCCCTCTTTCCTCCTTTTCTAAGCTCTCCATTGCTGCAGAAACTCTAGCCCTCTCAAGCTCTCCCTCCTTCTCAAGCTCCCTCCCTCTCAATCTCCCTCTCTCTCTCTCTCAAGCTTTCTCCCTCTCCATTGCTGTAGAAACTCTATCCCTCTTTAGTCTACTCTAGGTTCAGGAAGCCTATTCTCAAACTCTAACCCTCTTTTTAGCTTTCCATTGCTGCACTGAAGACCCTGAACTTTCTCTTTTCTCCACTCCTCTATTGTAAAACAAGCTTTTCTTTTCCCTTCTTCTCTTTTCTTACCACCATGGCCTCTTCCAGTAATGTGAGAAGACCTAGGGAGAAGGTGGAAGAGCTTGAGTTGCATAACACAAGAGATGAGAATGGAGTTTGGGCTCCAACAAGATTTAGGGTTGGGGCTTGGGTCTACATGGAGCCAAGCTCTAAGGGACCACATTGAGTGCATCAACTGGGGAATATGCTACATCATTGGAAGGGGCGACTACAAGGCTTCAAGCATACTAAGAAGGAAGGACTGGTTGCCATAGTGCAACATGTGTATACCCTTGGATAAAATATTTTGTAGATGAAGATCAACATGAAGTAAATGTCACAAGAGGGGCAAAAAATGAAGACATTATAACAATTTTAGATTAGATAACATGTTTGTAATTTTGTAGCAGGCTCTTTTTTAACCAATCTTTATTTAATTGAAATCTTAATATTTTTACAAACTATATATTTTTTGTCTATAACAGTCTAGTGTGAAAAGGCCAAACTTTAAATTTTAACTATAAATAGCCAAAGGTGCCTTCTTTCTCATTTTCACGTGGTGAAGTCAATATTAGGTAATTTGGGAAAAATCTCACATTTTGGGAATCAATTACTCCATATAGTTTTGGACATATCTTAAACATACTAACTCCAAATTTGTCGGAGATCATAGATTTAGATTCTAGTCTTCAAGATCTTTCCGATGATATGTCACATGAGGGGGTTTCGACAAACTTTTGGACAAGTTCATGCTCCCATTTTTCAAATGGGAATGGGATTTTTCCCAAATTATCTAATATGGTGTTGGTGATAGAAACCAAGCACGAGCTCACACTATCTCTTTGCATTCACATGGCTACCCACTTTGACAACTTCTGTGAGTTCCTCTCCACCACCCCGTGGACATTATGAGATGCAGATTGCATACATGGAGCAATACTTGGCTCCCCACTCCATCTCCTTTCCCCATTGCCCTAATGATCGATGGGTGCCTGTTAAGCTGCTTCAGTACATTCAACAATATGCCCGCCCCTACATCGAGTGCCTTGAACACTTCATCCACATCTGCATCCCCACAGGAGCTTACTGTACCTTCAATAAGCAGGAGGTGAAGAGGTTGGGAAAGGGCAATTTAGGAACAAGGTTCCTCTCGTGGCTCACCACTTTTGCGTTCCTCATCAGTGCGATGAGGATTTGGATGAGGAGGTAGAGATGCTTGCATTGCAGTTGGCAGGGCATTTGAGGGATGACAAGGAAGTGAAGGCAATAGGACGAGTGCTAGTGTGGAAGAGCAGCATGCATCAGGGTGCACACAGCTGAACAGCCCACTGTAGTAGAAGATGCGAGGCCATCTTCTACTACAGGCAATAGGACGAGTGCTAGTGTGGAAGAGCAGCATGCATCAGGGTGCACACAGCTGAACAGCCCACTGTAGTAGAAGATGCGAGGCCATCTTCCCCACATGAGGAGAGCAAGGTGCTGCCAGAGCTTGAGATCAATCTCTTGAGCACCATTGTGGTAGAAGGTGAAGAATACTTATTTCTTCATGACTTTGAAAAGGCAGTTGGCTTGAGAATGGATGAATGCTTGGGCATTATATGCACACGATGTGAGGTGGATAGTGCTATATTACCCCTTGGAGAATCTATCGCAGAGACAGTTGCTTTGGTCAAGGAAACTGTGGTTGAGACCGCGGAGCAAGCCCTAGTTCCAGAGGAGGAATTCACAACCTTACAAGACAAGCTAGAGGCTGAAAAGGATACCCTTGCGCTTCTGGAGTGATGGAGGAGACCAAAGCACCAAAAAAGGATGAGGCTAAGTCCTTGATTGACCTCTTCGCCCCCACCAGCACTTTGGCAAAAGAAGACATTGAGCAAGAGGTAATAATCGACCTTGTACGACCTAGAAACATTTGTAATTATATATAGGAAAATATTTTGATTTTTCCTTTGATTGCAGAGGGTGGTTTAAATTGACGCATTTGCTGGGAGAGGCGGCAACAGCAGAGACCAGGCCAAGGTCCATGGACATGATGCTACGTTGGCGCACTATCTTGATCGACTTCCTGTTGGATGGCATCGCCATTATCCACCACAGGGGCTACACCCCTCAATCTGCCTTCACTCTCTTCTTTTTGAAAGCCCTCTCTAAGGTGCTCTATGTAGCCTCTATGGCACACAGCACCAAATGTATAGTTCTGATTTAAAAATCCCTTGCCTTCGATGTTTTTGGTTCTGGATTTAGGGGTAAGCTTCTTGCTTGTATAGGTATAGCCAAAAGCATAGGCATAGAGGATCCTCAAGAAATAGCCCAATCACTCCTTGAGCACACTCTCTAATAACAAGAGAAGAAAGCTCAATATTGTAAGAAAGCTTTTGTAAAGATAATGTATCACTTCTTATTATGAATACAATACAATTTTTACAAACTTATTTTCATCAAGTATATCATTGTTTTCTCTAGTTTGTACCATCAATGTTTTTGTGAATGCATAAAAAATGACCCTGGGAGCCTGGGGGAGTAGTGCTAGAACAGTGTGAGTTTTGAGCCTGCACCGTTGCTGTAGAGCCCAAATTTGCACTGTTTTGGCACAGCTTCCCTAGCCCTTCAGGAGCAATTCTGATGCATTGGATGACAAACAATGTAATTTTACATATGATTAAAGCTATTTTTATCTTATAAACTATTGTTTCTCACAACAATTAGTGTACTCAACTTCATTATAAATGCATCACAAATGATCTTGAGTGGCTGGGGGAGCAGTGTTAGAACAGTGCAAATTTTGAGCCTGCACCGTCTCGCTGCTATAGAGCCTAAATTTGCACTATTCTAGCATAGCTTTCCCAGTCCTCCAGGAGCAATTCTGATGCATTGGATGATAAACACTATATTTTTACACATGATTAAAGGTGTTTTTATCTTATAAACTACTGTTTCTTAACTTCATTTTAAATGCATCAAAAATGATCCTGAGTGGCTAGGGAAGCAGTGCGCCAGAATAGTGCGAATTGTGAGCCTGCACCGCCGCCGCTGCAGAGCCTAAATTCGCACTGTTCTAGCATAGCTTCCCCAGTCCTCTAGGAGCAATTCTGATGCATTGGATGACAAACAATGTAATTTTACATATGATTAAAGCTGTTTTTATCTTATAAACTATTGTTTCTCACAATTAGTTTACTCAACTTCATTATAAATGCGTCAAAAATGATCCTCAGTGTGGCTGGGGGAGCAATGCCAGAACAGTGCAAATTTTGAGCCTGCACCGCCGCTGCAGAGCCTAAATTGGCATTGTTTTGGCATAGCTTCCCGAGTCCTCTAGGAGCAATTCTGATGCATTGGGGATGCTAAACATTATATTTTTACACATGATTTAAGGTGTTTTTATCTTATAAACTATTGTTTCTCACAATTAGTGTGCTCAACTTCATTATAAATGCATCAAAAATGATCCTGAGTAGCTGGGGGAGCAATGCTAGAACATTGCGAATTTTGAGCCTGCACCGCCGTCGCAGAGCCTAAATTTGCATTGTTCTTGCATAGCTTTCCCAGTCCTCCAGGAGCAATTTTGATGCATTGGATGACAAACAATGTAATTTTACACAAGATTAAAGCTGTTTTTATCTTATAAACTATTTTTTCTCATAATTAGTGTACTTAACTTCATTATAAATGCATCAGAAATGATCCTAAGTGGCTGTGGGAGTAGTGCCAGAATAGTGCAAATTTTGAGCGTGCATCGCCGTTGTGCAGAGCCTAGATTCGCACTATTTTGGCATAGCTTCCCCAGTCCTCCAGGAGCAATTTTGATGCATTGGATGATTAACATTATCTTTTTACACATGATTAAAGGTGTTTTTATCTTATAAACTATTGTTTCTCACCACAATTAGTGTGCTTAACTTCATTAATAAATGCATCAGAAATGATCCTAAGTGGCTAGGAGAGAAGTACCAGACCACTTTGATCTAATGCATTTATTAGTGCTCCACATCTAGCCTTTGTGTGGCAGCAAAATGAACCCAAAGCATGTCACCACACTATGTGGATCTATTCTTCTGATGGCCCAATTAGTTTTATTAACAACACTCTCCTTGCATATAATCTCCTCTTCATGTACATTTGAAGAGGTAGGTCTCTTCCCACTAAAACTGGTTGTCTACCTGTAACATAAATGTACTCCGACCTATGAACTGTCATGCTCCATCACTGCAAGAGGAGTGGCAGAGCCTCTTCTCCTTCTAATTTGGGTTTGCTCCATTGATGGCCTTTTCATTTCAGGTGTCTAAAACCCAGCCTCTTCTATAACACTATGGGCAACATCAACTAGTCTCTTTATCGACACATTGCTTGAATCTCTTGTCATCATCCTCTCCCTTAGTTTGTCCAAAGTAGGTCCTGTTCACAAATGTTTGCCAAACATGTAGGCATTGTAGTGTGCAATTTGAAGCATAGACGTTGCCAGGTCTAAAGCAGTGGCCTCATATAAGCTTATGTGTTTAGCATATCCATGAGTAGCCCTCATACTTGAATGCTTTGTCTCTATAGAAGGAACAAATCATGTGTCCTTATGAATGATCCCCCTCATTGGAAACTCGTATATCCCACCATGCCAACCATGTCCCAAGGGCAAACAACTCACCATCTTTTACATGCATAGGTGTCCACCACTTCTTTAAAGAATCTTTACAAATCTCTGCACTAGCATCCGATGTCACTCTCTTCTAGTTTCTACACAATGTTGCTTATGCTCTTCTTGAAAAGGAGGCCTAATGCATTTCCTTGTATGCTCTATCATGCTCATTTCCTAATGAAAACCACATGTTCTCTCTTTACCCTCCATCGCATTATCAGATCCACCATTATACATTGTTCTAACTGTGCAAGCCAATTTGCACCCGCTCCATCTGCCCCATAAAGCCTCTAAATTCTAGCAAAGTGAATCCATTTTTTAATATTTGATGATTAATGAGCTGCCAAAACTCTTTTTGTGCACCAGTGTCTTCAAGCTTAAATTTACATGTAGCAATTGTGAGAAGCTCTCTGATGAAAGGGTCTTACACATGGGCACCCATGGTAGACCATCCCTTAACCCGGTGGACATGGTCAAAGTGCAACCATTTTTTCCCCAAGCTACCACTTGGCCTCATTCTATTCACTAAGTCAAGCCTTGAACCTGGACCAACAATAGACATCTTGAAGACATGAGGTTGCTGATCATTTGAGAGTTGTCCAGGAAAAAGGATACTCTATAGAAATGGATATCTGCACTGCCGTTTCAAATCCAACAATGAATCAAGCCCACATTCCACTTCTTCTAATACATATCTAGCTCATTGCATGGATTTTTGAATCCTCCTTCTTTGTGAAAATGGTGTGATTGTCTAACAACTTCAATATTTTTTTAGAACATGAAAGGGTTCTTTCTTGCACAGTCTGATACCGTTTCATCTATTTTATTTTTTTTACCTTCTTGACTGCTCCCCTCATCAATAGGATGCTCATGAACCCCCACATGCACTGCACATCTTGAAGTATGTTCATGATCATGCAGAATGTAGTAGTAAATGAAAGCTTTACATTGTGCAACATAGATTGGTATCTCACCATAATGAATGCATACATGATACTAGGGAACCACACTCTCTATCAATTGGACCCACTGGATATGTTTTTTTGAATTTTTCTTTCCATTGCATTTCATTGCATAGTTTTGTCTGGTCGATATAAGGACAATCTAAATTGCAACACCTCCACACTATAGAGAACCCTAGTATGTATTTGGTTGAGTACCTTTCATATGGTGTGTACTCTTATCTTTGTATATGGTGTGTTGAGTGTTGAGTGAAGAAGAAGAAGATTTTCAGCCTCTCACCTTGTGTGTTCTCTATTAGGGTTTTGTGAGTGTGTGTGTGCTTACAAGAGCTTAAGCTATCGGACATAATTTTTTGGGCCGAAAACGCGTTTCGGGTGCGTTAGGACCTTCGTTTTTCAGAAAGCAAGCGATTTCGAGCACTGCAGGTAAGTCATCGATTCTCTGTAGAACTTTGTTTTAAGAACTGCAGGAAGACAGATTGGCTATGCAGACACTATGTGTGCTGCAAGGAGGTCAACAGATGCCATTGGGTGTATGTATGCACATTGAGGTCACTGGTTGTGACATTTGAGTGTACTACAGTATCGTTGCAGAAAATGTCACTGGTTGTGACATTTGAGTGTACTACAGTATCGTTGCAGAAAATACAGTAGTTTCTGCAAGACAAACCAGAGTGCTGTTTCTGGTAAATTTGTGTGTCTGGCAAGATGTCAAATGATGGCATAAACCAGATTGCTGCTGAGAAGCTTGATAAGAATAACTTCTATGCTTGGAGGTTTAGGTTGATGAATTTCCTGATGGGAAAGGGTTTTTGGGACTACATAGAAGGTGAGCATGAAGAGGCACCAGAGATACCGAAGATCAATCCGACTGCTTTCTGTAGATGTGAAAGAGTTTAAGGATTGGAACCAAGGAGCCAGAAAAGTTATGTATTGGCTCTCTATGAGTATACAGGACACCATGATTGGCAGGATGCCAAGTCCCCCAAGGAGGCGTGGGACACCTTGGTAAAACTCTATGAAACAAATACCAAGGCACGTAAGATACAGTTGAAGAATGAACTTCATACTGTGGAGAAAAAGAGTATGTCTGTGAATGACTATGCATTGAAGATAAAGGGTATTGTGGAATCCCTTGCATCTATTGGTGTTTCAGTAGATGATGATGATAAGGTGGAAGTCTGTCTACGTGGTCTCGGGCCACAATACAAGGCGTTCAAGACATCTATTCAGACTCGAAAAAACATTCCCAATTTTACAGATTTGGTGTCTATGTTGATTATCGAAGAGAATATCTTGGGTGAAGACCAACAGTCCACAAAACAAAAATAGTTCAGAGCAATAGGCCTTCTACACAAGTTCAGGAAGAGGACGAGGTAGAGGAGGCAGTGGACGCGGTCAAGGAGGTGGCCGAACAGGTAATCAAAATTATGGCCAACATCAATAACAATAACAATCCCAGAATTCACAACAACAACAACAACAACACGCAGGTGGAAGAGGCCAATTCAGAGGCAAAGGCAGTATAATGATACACGTGGATGCTTTTATTGTGGTAAGCCTAGACATGTGCAGGGAGATTGTTATAAGACGTAGGCTGACATGCAAAATGGAAAATTGCAGCAAAACAACTATGCATCCTCGAGCAGAAACAATGAGGATAATGAAAGGTTGTTTGTTGTTATGCAGCATGTCGTTAATGCCATGTCTGAAAATGTAGAAGCAGCACATCAAGATGATGTATGGTACATTGATTCAGGTGCTTTGAACCACTTGACAACTCATGGGGAGTGGTTCAAGGAGATGAAGAACCTTGAAAGACCAGGTTTTGTGGAAACAGGGGATGACACTGCTCATCCAATTGCCCATGTTGGAGATGTGCCATTGTCTATGCAGGATGGCAAAGTGAAGTACCTTGCAAATATACTTCATATTCCGAACATAACAAAGAATCTGGTTTGAGTTGGCCAGATGATTGAGTAGGGTTTGCAGGTTTAGTTTAATCCTGATGGTTGTTATGTTGAAGTCTTTAAAGGCAAGTGCAGGTTGCTTGCAAAAGGCACACAACAAAGTGGGCAGAATGTTTACATTGAATATAAACATGCCTAAAGTCACTGCTGCAATGTTTGCAAATGGTTCAGGAATTATTGCAGACACAGACATTTGGCATAAAAGAATTGGACATGTGAATGTGCAGAGAATGAAGTCTATGCAGACTAAAGGAATTGTGACAGGGTTGCCAAAATTTAAAGTTGAAGGTATGCAGAGAATATGTGAAGCATGCCAATTTGGAAAGCAAAAAAAGCATGTATTTTCACGTAATAGAAATGTGAGCAGAAATGCACTAGATGTTGTGCATTTAGATGTATGGGGTCCTACGAAGACCATGTCTATGGGAGGCTGGTACTATGTGACATTTATTGATGACCACACAAGGAAAGTGTGGGTATACTTCATGAAGGAGAAGGTTGAGGTGTTCACTCACTTTCAAAATTTCAGAGTTATGGTTGAAAAGCAAACAGGGAAATATGTAAAGTGCCTAAGGTCAGATGGAGGGGGAGAGTACTTCTCTAATGAGTTCTCGGAATTTTTGAAGAAAAATGGTATTCGGAGACAGTTTACATGTAGATACACCCCGCAGTAAAATGGAGTTGCTGAGCGGAAAAAGAGACACATTGCTGAGATTGCACGAGCATTGATGGAAGAGAAGAATATGCTGCATAGCTATTGGGCTGAGATTGCGCGATCATTGATGGAAGAGAAGAATATGCCGCAAAGCTATTGGACTGAGGCTGTTTCTATAGTAGTTTACATCATGAGTAGGACTCCAACTGTAGCCATACATGATGTAACTTCAGAGGAGAGGTTTACTGGGGTAGAAAACCTGATTTGTCTCATCTAAAAGTTTTTGGATGCATTGCATATGTGCATGTGCTACCAAATGAGTTGAGAACTAAGCTGGATCCAAAAGTTAAAAAATGTGTGTTTATTGAATATTCCCTTGAGAAAAAGGGATACACATGTGTTATAACCTTGCCACACGTTGTCGTGATGTGTGCGGTACAGCCAGGAAAGTACGAGACTTCTAGCTGTGAGAGTGGGTACCAAATCTAACAAGGAAACTCACACACAAAATTTCCTAAGGAGTATTGAACATCACCATTTTCAATGACATATACATGTGTCGATCCACCTCAATACATCCTTGAATTCATCCTGATGATTGCACAAAATTGCATACCAAGTGTTTGTTCCATTACTCATTGACTCCTTTCTCCAAATCCTTTGAACCATTCACATGTAGGCATAACAAAACCTTCAAATTTTTCCCATATACATGTGACCATTTACATTCTTTACATCCAGTGCCATCAAAACCATCATTTCAAGATGCTCTTTATCACCTGAAAACCTGCCTTAATATTCTAACATCTCACAAGCAAAATAACATAGCATATGTACCACATAATCTTGTGATTTTTGAAAGTTCCCTATCTTGCATTCAAAAACCCAGCTAAATAGAATTTGAAATCCAAGCTTCATGGTTCTCCAAAGTAATAATAAAAAAAAAAACTTATACAAGACCTCATTCGAAAGCCTTTTGAGGGAAACCTTAGAAAAAAAAGCATTCGCTTATCTCTTTAAAAGAAAAGAAACGAATTTCAGATTTCGCTTCTTTTCTTTTATTCGCCACCTTGCTGTAGGCGTCAGGGCAGTGTTACATGTAGTATGAAGGTTTTTCTGAGAATCATATCCTCTTATTACTCTTCATTTCCTCTTCAGTTTGAGACCCAGGACATCATGAGCAGTCGCCGTCCTCAAGAAATTGCAAGCACTGGTCTTTTTTCTCTCTGGTTATGATTTCTGCACACTGGTTTCTTTTCGCCCCCACACTCTGGTTATGTCCCCTCTTTTTCCCGCAAGAGATGCGGCGTTGCATCACCTTTTGCAGCTTAAGAATCGGCCTTCCATTTTAAAAAAGGCTACGCTTGTTTATTGCTTGCATTTCTTCGAGAGATTTCCCCAAGGTATTACACGTAAGCTGGCGGGTGATTTCCTCAAAGTATTACACGTAAGCTGCCACCGCCAGATGTATCATATTCACTCCCTTCATTACCAATATGGAGAAGCAAGTATGCATGTTCATCCGTCGACACCAATGATGCCCAACATGTAAGCGGTTACATCATGGTGCTCAGCCTCTTGTACGAAGGCCTCATCATTTTCATAAAAGGGACCCATCAACGACCTCTTCCTCCCCCTCCTCCTGTTCATCTTCATCCTCCGGGTGGCTTGCAAGCGAGAGACCAAGCTCAAGTGGTGGTTGCACTGAAGCCAACTCAGACACATCCTCTTCCTCATCTTCCTCATTAACATACTCATAGTCAAAGCTGCCACTGCCAGCTCTGGACCAACAAGCTGAGAGAAGCTCTTTTTGATGGCTCGACGGACTTGGATGAGTTCTCACAGCACTGGCTCCCACTGAATTTCTTTTAACTCATCTAGCATCAAACCTTTGCGTTTCCATACATGTTAAGAAGGGTGTTCCCTACTACAAGGTCCACCATATGCATAAAACTCCATAATTCACACCACACTCATGTACAAAAACTCCTAGATCTGGCTCTGCCTCAACTCATCTTATTGAACCTCATTTACAATATGAACATATGTACATGGCATCATATAATGACTCGTCATGGCACTTAACTCATTCATCTGGATTTGTATTTGATGGCCTCACATGCATGGTTTCACACCATAGACGTGCCATGGCACGACATCCACCCCCTCTAAACCTGCACATCCTCTGGTATGTGCCAAATCATCATCAAGGTCCACATATAACTGGATGTCATCTTCATCTTCTGCATTACCAGGAAGATCATTCTCTTCCTCTTCAACCATATCCATACTACCACTGTCAAGCCTCTCATTCTGAGTCTCTTGTGAATCAAAAGGATCACTATCATGCCTTCTTTTAAATATCTTGATTCTTTTGCCTGCTACAAGATTCTTTATTTGTGTTCCATCAAGCTCACACAGAGTATACGTGGCATTTCCATGCACATGCTTGACAATGTAAGGGCCAAACCATCTTTTTGCAAATTTTCTTTGAACAGTGAATTGGTTGTCAAGGCTACTATCATACATTAGAACCCAATCACCTTCTTCAATAGGCTTTGGCCGGAGTTTGTGTCTTCTATCAAACCTTTCTTTATTTTTCAGCCTTGCATCTTTTAAGCGAGCTTTAGCAAGCTCTACATCTCCAGGCCTCCTCTCCAACTGTCTTATTCGCAATGCAAGGAGGTCATCTCTGCTCAATCCTTCCACCCAAGGCAATACATTCCAAGTTAGAACTACTTCTTCAACTGGCATCACTGGCTTCTGACCATACATCAATTCTGTAGGCATGTATCCTGTCACTGAGCTATGAGTTGTACGGTCAGCCCACAAGGCATATGGTAGCAGCTTTGGCCACTCTCGCATTCTTTCTCTGCATGCCTTAGCCAAACCTTTAATGATTGGAGGATGTCCTCGCTCACTTTTTCCATTGCCCTCAGGATTGTAAGCACATGTTAGGGACAGTTTGATACCAATTCTAGAGAAGAATTCCCTTACTTCTTCAACATCTAGCTCACCCCTATCAGCTGTTATTTTTCCAATACAACCATATCGGCAGATCACATCTTCCAAGAGAAATTTGCATACTGTTTCCGTACTCTTTGTTCTAAGAGCACGTCCTTCTACCTGATTTGTCAAATCTTCTCTTGCAAGTGCTATATACCGCATCTGCCAAATTCCCAAAGGCATTGTAACTAGATCCACTACCCATTTATAGTGCATGGTAGGTGGGTAGGTCGGTTGCAAGCCATCACGATGCCGCACATTTGAGTACATTTGGCATACCATGCATGCTTCCACATATTGGGAAATATCCTTGTACATTCCTTTCCACCAATATTTTTCCTTTATTTTGGTAAAGGTGGCCCACACACTTCTATGTCCAGCCCAGAGACTCTCATGGAATTCTTTCACAAGCTTTTCTTGAGTCTCTTTATCACATATGACTCTCTGTGGCATAGCATTCCTCTGCTTAGGATGCTTCCAGAGGTACACATCCTTTAGGAAATAACCATATGCTTTTCTGCGGATTCTCTTAAATTCTGAGTCAGACCAATTTTCTTGCCTTGTCAGAGTACTCAAATATTGACCAATAAGCAACCAATCTCCTTCATATATTTCCTCAATAAAAGACTCAAGTGCATTTGATAGGCAAATATGGTCCCCTTTTGCATATGCTGTAGTATAGAACTTTGTACCCACATCATCAATGTCACTAATCATCTCTTTCTCATCTTCATACCTGGCTCTTGATAGCATATCTGCAACTGGATTATCTTTTCCCGCAATATGCTCAAACTCAGGATTTAGTGACTTGATATAAGCAATCCACCTAAGCATAGCAATATCTGGAGTGGTACAACTTGCTATCATCCCAAGAAGTGGCAAGCAATCAATTTCCACAAGTACAGATGCCCCAATAAGATATTCTTTTTCACATTTTAGGGCAGTGACTATTCCCCATAACTCTCTCTTTTGATCTGTGGATACTTTCGTTGCCGAAAGCTTAATACCTTTGCTCCAAATCTAATTACATACCTATGATCATCCTCATCATCTTGCCCTACTGCCCATCCTATCCCAGTAGGACTAGTATCAACTGTAACAATCACAGGCCTGCCACACTCATAATCTGCCTTTCTCAGAGTGGGTGATGATTGGAGCAAACATTTCAGCTTCCGCATAGCTTTAATATGTACTGTACTCCACAGAAATTTTTGATTTTTCCTCAAAAGTTGATAAAGAGGATCTGCTACATGTGCATAATGTGGGATCCAAATAACATAAAAGACACATGCTCCAAGAAATCTCCTCAGCTCTGTAACATTAATGCATGTTTCTTTCATTCTTTGTATTGCATCTATCTTGGCTGGACAAGGTCGGCGTCCACTAGTACTACAAAGATGTCCCACTATTAGCACTTCACCAACTCCAAACACTGATTTCTGCCCAGATAAAGTAAGATTCACTTCTTCAAGCCTGGATAGAATCATGTCACAATCCTTTATATGATTTGCCACAAACTTACGGCACCCCTTTGAATCCAAATCCTCATCTTTGTCTTTCTCATCACAGCCCTTTATTGGCACATAATCCAAAAATGGCATAGTTTTTTGTGGTATGAAGTCTCGTAAGACTTTATTCATTCCATTCATCATATGTGCCACTGAGTTGGTGGCTCCCTGTGGTAAGGTACACATCCTTACTAATCCCAAAGGAGTTCTCATTGTGGTCAAGTCCCTGCTTTGTATATCCAGTTGGAACTGATCATATCCCGAATACAGATCACCCATAGAGTATATAGCTTTCCCTGCAAATGCCTCTGCAAACTCATCCACAATTGGACCTTCTCCCACATTCCTGATTGTGACTTTGTTTACAGGTTGCATGTCTTGAATAAAGCGCAATGTCCCATTTTTCTTTGGTACAGTAAACCATCTGTTGGAATATGGGGCACATGATGGCTCCAAGATTCCCATCCTGATCTTTTCTTTTAATAATTCCATCAACTTTGGCAAGAGAGCCTTTGGTACTGGAATTGGCCGCAGGTTCCAGGGCACATGTGGAACAGTAAAGATTACCATTGGTGCTGTTACACTTGGATCAACACAGCCTATCTCATGCGGCTGAAAAGCAAAGGCTTTCCCATGTTTTACAAGCATCTCCTCAAAGCATTTCCTTTCAACTGGCAACAGAAAATCCTTCTCACCAATCTTCAGCTCTTTTAGAGTTTCTTGAGTAAATTTATGCCCAATTTTCTTCGGATCTCTAAGATTTGGTTGCATAGAAGCTTCATCTATCTTCTCCTTGCTTCCTGGTGGCAAGGGCAAGGCAACTGGTTTCACCTTCTTTGCAACCGTTTTGTACTTTGTATCAACATGAGCATCCATCTCGCAATTCATGTTTTTACATTCCACCCCCTCGAATTCTTGGATTATATCATACATCTTCACAGATGACACCTCTATCATTTCATTTCCACCCTGTAAGCATGCTCTTCCCATATCAAAAAGCACATCCATAGTATCTACAAATGACACCTCATCAAGCACCCCTGAAATAAACTCATTCTTCCCAAAAAGACCACACTGCTCAAAACTTTTTTGTTTATTTTGTATATGTTTTCGCATGCCACGCTTCAAATCCTTGCTTTTTACAAAAACCAATGACCCATAGCTCGAGAATCCCTGAAAATTTGTTGAAAAGCTATTTACATTGATTGAGTCCTGCGAGAACTCATTTCCCCTTGTACCATTGGAATCCCGCTTTACAATGGCACCTGGCCAAAATCCCTCATCTCCCTGTAATTCATGAACTCTCTGTTTATCTTTGGGAGTGACTGTGCCCGAAGAGACTCACGATTCCTTTCATGATTAATGCAAACTGTCAAAAACTGAACAGCTTTTTTGCCATCTTTACTCCTTATTCTTGCGTATGCTAAACCATCATCCAAAACCTTTGTTTCCATCCTTACAGCTGTAATGTAGGGTTGCCCAAGAATGAGGGGATACGACGACATCTCCTGAACAAAGAAGTTTTGATCATCTTTCACATCCCCTATAGTTACCCTTACATTTGGACATGCTGCATAAAGCTCTCCGGATGAGTTATTAGCTGCCTTAATCATCCACCCATGATCCACATCCATTGGCCACTTACATTTGTTGTAGAGATTTTTAGCCATAAGATTTATTTCAGACCCATGATCAATTAGAGCGACATATGGCTCTTCCAAATCACCTATCTTGACAAGGGTTTCAGTGGTTGCTCTTGCCCAATGGCTCCTGGAGTAATGACTCTTTGTAAGAACTTCTTTTTCATCATCTTCTTCCACAAAGCGCACTTGTCGTGCCCCATCAGCAGAGTGATTACATTCCACCACATTTTCTCTCTCTTCCTTTTTCTATACCTGTACTCCATGAGTCTTGGAAGTGCTTGCCTCCCCTTGTGATGGAATAGATTCAATTATGGACTGCCTTTTCCTTCGTATAATATCAATTATCTCATCATGAAATTCTTTCTTTGCAATCCCCAAGACTTCCCCTAGTGTGAATTCCACCCTGCTGTTTAGAATCCTCTCTTCAAGCATCTTTTTGAGATCTGTTGTAGCTTCAATATCAGATTGAAGCTTGTAGAGTGGACTTTTCCCTTTACCCTTCTCCTTCATTTTTGCTGGCACTTCCTCCATTGAAACACCCTGTGGAGGTCTGCTATGCTGTGGAGGCATATGTGATGGCCCAGGATCCTTCTTCTCACTTCCACGTGTAACTCTTTTTGATGGCCCTCCTTCCTCATTTTCCCTTTTACGCTTCTCCTCTACCTGTGCCTCATTATTTTGGCATTTGGCAATATAGGCATGAATAGATAAAGAATCCACAGGCTCCTCCCAGCCAGTCTCAAGACGTATACAATCACCTGCTTCATGCAAAGCTTGCTTTGACACTTTCTTTGACGCAATTAATTCCATTGTTGATGGCCAAAAATCCTCATTCTCATAATCCTCATCATTCTCAAATCCTTGATTTAATTGACCAACCTTTAATCCATAGGTTGCTGCCTCAACCATAGAAATGGCATGACTAGCAGCCATATCCTCTACCAGCTTTTTCATCCCTCCTTTCCCAAAGTTTGTACTCAATGGAAGACCAGTCTCTGTAAGATGGATTTTCCCATCTTTGAAAAACACAAGTTGATTTTTAAGAGCTTCTTTATAGCTAGCACAATCCTTCTTTGCATGTTCTGGGTCATCACACCATATGCATCTATATGTAAACCCTTCTTTGCTTTGAGGCCTTTGCATAGAAGCCTGCCCCAATGGTAAACCTTTTTCTTCAATCCTGGACATCTTCAATTTTAGGTCACGCATACCCTTGATAAGCTCATCCATCGGCCCATCTACCTTTGGAATTGTAGCAGCTGATTTGGGTAGATTCTCAGGGGTAACAGCAGTTATGGGGGTTGCAGAGCCCATCACCATTTTATCCCTCCTCCGCTGCCGCTTTGCTAACATAGTGACTGCATCCTCAACATCATTCCAATCACTCTTTAATCCCTGCTCTGTATCCTTATCCTCAAGGAGGATTTCCAATTTCTCCTGGAGATCTTTCCCAGCCGCTTGTAAGAAGAGCTCTGTTTTTTCTCTGTCTAAAGTTGCACGCTCTATCCTTGACAGTTGGGCATAGCGCTTCTCAAACTCTCTTAGCAATTCTGTGGCAGAAATTCCCATTTTAGATTTTGTGACCCATTCCAAGAAAGTTAGTTTGGTCACTCGCTCAGAATCCTCCATAAAATATTCATCCTTTAAAGCAAGCTTGAACTCTTCCCAATTTCTGCCACCATGTGCTGTCTGCAATCCTCTTATGCGCTCTCTTATTTCAGGAACACATACCAGCTCGAAACTTCGAACCATATCCTCCTCAGTCACCCTGTTTAGCTCCATCTCCTTTATATAATTGCGCAGGTACTTTGTAATGTCCTTCCCATCAAATTGATCCATCTTTTTCACAATTGATTGTAATGCTTTGGTCGTGGAAATTTGTCCTCTTTCAGCAGCTTGTTGTTGTTGCATGTACATGGTAAACATCTGAAATATCTGCATAACTCCGGGGTAAAAATGAACCCCCTGACCCTCAGAATTCTCAGCCATAGCTTCCCTATATATTTCACCACACTCTCACCCCAGCAGTTTCACGTCGGGTTCACCAAAGCTGTCGTGATGTGTGCGGTACAGCCAGGAAAGTACGAGACTTCTAGCTGTGAGAGTGGGTACCAAATCTAACAAGGAAACTCACACACAAAATTTCCCAAGGAGTATTGAACATCACCATTTTCAATGACATATACATGTGTCGATCCACCTCAATACATCCTTGAATTCATCCTGATGATTGCACAAAATTGCATACCAAGTGTTTGTTCCATTACTCATTGACTCCTTTCTCCAAATCCTTTGAACCATTCACATGTAGGCATAACAAAACCTTCAAATTTTTCCCATATACATGTGACCATTTACATTCTTTACATCCAGTGCCATCAAAACCATCATTTCAAGATGCTCTTTATCACCTGAAAACCTGCCTTAATATTCTAACATCTCACAAGCAAAATAACATAGCATATGTACCACATAATCTTGTGATTTTTGAAAGTTCCCTATCTTGCATTCAAAAACCCAGCTAAATAGAATTTGAAATCCAAGCTTCATGGTTCTCCAAAGTAATAATAATAAAAAAACTTATACAAGACCTCATTCGAAAGCCTTTTGAGGGAAACCTTAGAAAAAAAAGCATTCGCTTATCTCTTTAAAAGAAAAGAAACGAATTTCAGATTTCGCTTCTTTTCTTTTATTCGCCACCTTGCTGTAGGCGTCAGGGCAGTGTTACATGTAGTATGAAGGTTTTTCTGAGAATCGTATCCTCTTATTACTCTTCATTTCCTCTTCAGTTTGAGACCCAGGACATCATGAGCAGTCGTCGTCCTCAAGAAATTGCAAGCACTGGTCTTTTTTCTCTCTGGTTATGATTTCTGCACACTGGTTTCTTTTTGCCCCCACGCTCTGGTTATGTCCCCTCTTTTTCCCGCAAGAGATGCGGCGTTGCATCACCTTTTGCAGCTTAAGAATCGGCCTTCCATTTTAAAAAAGGCTGCGCTCGTTTATTGCTTGCATTTCTTCGAGAGATTTCCCCAAGGTATTACACGTAAGCTGGCGGGTGATTTCCTCAAAGTATTACACGTAAGCTGCCGACGCCAGATGTATCATATTCACTCCCTTCATTACCAATATGGAGAAGCAAGTATGCATGTTCATCCGTCGACACCAATGATGCCCAACATGTAAGCGGTTACATCATGGTGCTCGGCCTCTTGTAAAGCTCTAGCGAAGGCCTCATCATTTTCATAAAAGGGACCCATCAACCACCTCTTCCTCCCCCTCCTCCTGTTCATCTTCATCCTCTGGGTGGCTTGCAAGCGAGAGACCAAGCTCAAGTGGTGGTTGCACTGAAGCCAACTCAGACACATCCTCTTCCTCATCTTCCTCATTAACATACTCATAGTCAAAGCTGCCACTGCCAGCTCTGGACCAACAAGCTGAGAGAAGCTCTTTTTGATGGCTCGACGGACTTGGATGAGTTCTCACAACACTGGCTCCCACTAAATTTCTTTTAACTCATCTAGCATCAAACCTTTGCGTTTCCATACATGTTAAGAAGGGTGTTCCCTACTACAAGGTCCACCATATGCATAAAACTCCATAATTCACACCACACTCATGTACAAAAACTCCTAGATCTGGCTCTGCCTCAACTCATCTTATTGAACCTCATTTACAATATGAACATATGTACATGGCATCATATAATGACTCGTCATGGCACTTAACTCATTTATCTGGATTTGTATTTGATGGCCTCACATGCATGGTTTCACACCATAGACGTGCCATGGCACGACAACGTGAGTTGAGGGTAAGCAGGGATGTTGTTTTTGATGAGATGAGCAGCTAGTATACTGCTGAAAAAGAAGCTGTTGGGGCTGATGTGAGTGGAAATGTGGTTGTACAGAATGCAAGTCAGCAATCACAGTCTTTGAGTGGACCAAGAGAGTCCTCATCTAGTGGTTCAGTTGTGATAGACCATGGAGTGGCAGGCTGCATCATAATACTAGTCCTACAAATGTGATTAGTACATCACATAAAGGCAAAGAGAAAGTGGTTGAGCCCCTTAGTATGCCTGACATTTCTGCAGGGCATTCTCATGTTGATGGAGAGTCTAGTGGCTCAAAGATGAGCCTTGATGAGGAAATTGGGATACCAGCTATGAGAACACCTAGTGTAAAGAAGGCTATGGAAGCCATGAATGCAAAGCTGCGAAGATCTGGAAGGGTGAAGAATCGTGTGCAGAGGTTTACCTATGATGGTTATGTGGCACATCACTATGCATACATGGCAAAGGTTGTGCAGGTTGTAGAGCCCACATGCATTGATGAGGCTATTGGAAATGTGTGTTGGGAGAAAGCTATGGATGAGGAGATGGATGCACTATATGGAAATGAGACTTGGGATTTAGTGCAATTGCCTGAAGGCAAGAAAGCCATTGGATGCAAGTGGGTGTACAAAGTAAAACATAATAGTGATGGAAGAATAAGCAGGTACAAGGCTAGATTGGTAGCCAAAGGATATGCGCAAACATATGGCATTGATTATGAGAAAACTTTCAGCCCAGTTGCCAAGATGGCAGCAGTGGCTGCGTCAAAGAAATGGTCTTTACATCAAATGGATGTAAAGAATGCATTCTTGCATGGGGATTTGCAGGAAGAGGTGTATATGTTGCAGCCACCTGGTTATGAGGATGTAAGTCACCCCGAGCATGTTTGTAGGTTGAGGAAAGCCTTGTATGGCTTAAAACAAGCACCAAGAGCATGGTCTGACAAGATTTCTAAATATCTTGTCACTATTGGCTTTCATGTAGCCAATGCAAATTTCTCGCTGTATGTGAGACACAGTGATAGAGGGGTTGTGCTTGTTGTCATCTATGTAGATGACCTAATCTCATTACAGGGGACCATGATGCAGAGATCTTTGATGTAAAGATCTTGCTTGGATAGAAGTTTGAGATGAAGGATCTGGGGGAGCTCAGATATTTCTTGGGGATTGAGGTGATTAGGTCACCACATGGTATTGGATTACTCTACAGAGATAGTATGGCTTGGACATGTTATCCAAGTATGGTATGACAGGCTATAAGCCTATCTCAGTGCCATTGGATCAGAATGGCAAGTTGAGTGCAGATTCAGGAGAGATTTTGGAGGATCCTACTATGTATAGGTGCATAGTAGGAAGCTTGATCTGCATGACAATCACCAGGCCAGATTTGAGCTATGTTGTTGGGTTGGTGAGTCAGTTTATGCAGGTTCCTCAGAAGCCACATTTGGATGCATTGAGATGCATACTGAGGTATGTGAGATCTATTTTGCATTGTGGACTATTTTATGAAATTGGGACAGAGATATGTGTACATGGGTACACAGATGCTGATTGGGCTGGTAGTATCTCAGATAGAAGATCTACTAGTGGCTTCATGTTTTCTTTGGGGAGTGCTGCTGTGACTTGGAGCAGTAAGAAGCAGCCTACGATTTCTCTATCCAGTACACAGATGCTGATTGGGGTGGTAGTATCTCAGATAGAAGATCTACTAGTGGCTTCATGTTTTTTTTGGGGAGTGCTGCTGTGACTTGGAGCAGCAAGAAGCAGCCTACGGTTGCTCTATCCAGTACTACAGAGGCCGAGTACAGGGGTGCTGCTATGGCAGCATGTGAGGTAGCTTGGTTGAGAAAGCTACTTGCAGATTTGGGTCTATCAGTGGATAGACAAGTTGTCATTTTTTGTGACAACATTAGCAGTATACAGTTGGCCAGGAACCCAGTTTTTCATGCTCGCACGAAGCATATAGAGGTCCACTACCATTTTGTCAGAGAGAAGGTCTTGGCAGGAGACCTTGACCTTGTTTATGTTAGCACACAGGATCAGGTAGCTGACATTTTCACACCAAAGCATTAGGTACAGAGAAGCTCCACAGATTCAGGGCTTTGCTTGGTGTACATGAGATGGAGTTGAGCTCGAGGGGGAGTGTTGAGATATTGAGCTCATCTAGTGAGGGGGTGGACACTGATGACTCGGCCTCGGGGATAGGCCCCACACTTACACCACTGGCATGGTTGGTGAGATCATGGGTGATATGCGGCTAGTGCAATGACAGGCTCAATCAAGAAGTGGTAGCTATCTGGTTCACATATAATTTGCAGGCATAAACAATTATGTTTTAGTATGTGCCATCTAATGCATTGAGAGTTATGAGGAGATTGTGCTCCATAACATTTTTTGATTCTGTAAGTCATGGTTTATTTTAGTGGACGAGAAAGGGTTTCCTTTACCCCTCAACAAAGGATAGGCCATTTATGACCTCTCAATTGCCATTTATGGTGGCAACTATACTAAATGGATTACTATGGACCATAGAACGACTTTTCCATTCATGGCCCATTAATTGCCACTAACCCAATATAGATAACATCTAATCTTGTGAATAATGTTGTACTATACATCATATAAGTTTACTACTTGTTCGATTCTAGCCGATTCTACTCAGTACGTGTGTAAGTTAGTCTTTAGTAGTAGTCTAGGTTAGTAGTTAGTTAGTAGTTCTAGTTTAGTAGTTAGTCTTTAGTCTAGTTTAGTAGTTTAGTTTTAGTTCTAGTTTAGTTAGTCTTTAGTCTTTAGTCTTTAGATAGTAGTTTAGTTTAGTTTAGTTATTCTTTACTCCTCCCTCCCCTTAGTCTTTAGTCTCCCATCGTTTTTTTTACTCCTCCACTTCCCTTACTCTTCCATACCCTCTCTTGCTCCTCCACTCCCCTTAATCCTCCCCATATCCTGCCTTACTCATCCACTACCCTTACTTCTCCAGCAGAGTGGGTCACAGGTCGCACAATATCCTCCAGTAGCATGGGTCATGGGTCAAATGATATCCTCTGGTAGCGTGGGTGGGTCACATGACATCCTCCCCAGCAGGCAGAACAGGTGGGTTGCATGACATCCTCTAGGTTAGTCTTCTCTAACCTCTTTTGTGCATTCCAATGTGCCAAAAAAAGGGTAGAGAGGGCTCCCTGGAGGCCACGATATTGCGGCCTCCTAGGAGCCCTCTTTGGCCATATTTTTGGCCCATGAAAGGGCAAGGTTAAGCACCTTAAGATGTGATTGCATGATGAACTTTCTACATCAAGGATGATGGCTGTGAGTGTGAGAGTAGGTGAAAAAATGGGCAAAGGGTGCTTTTGAGAGGCCCCAATATCGCGGCCTCCCGGGAGCCCCCTCTGCCCAATTTTTCACTTTCATTTCCCTTAACTTAAGCATCAAATGCTATGAAATGAGTGAATGCTAAACTGAATTGATGGAATGATTGAATGATTTCTTTTGCTTATACATATGTGAGGAACACCAGTCGGCTAGCAACAATCCCCATTGTCTGGCTATGCTTCACTTCAACCCCCTTTGCTCATTTTTTAGTGTAAGATTCCTCCCCAGCCTCTCAAAATGTCCAGCATCTTCCCCTGTAATCAATCCCTCTTCAGAAATATAAAAGACCTTGTTTCTAACTGTTTTAACCTAGAGAGAGAAAATATTCTAGAGAGAGAATATTCAGATTTTTAATATTTTTGGATAGAAAATTATCTCATCTTATTAAAATAAGTTCCCCTGAAACAAAAATTCAAAAAGAACTTTCCAATGTGCAATTGGAATTAATTGGAAATGGGTATAAAGGACCTTAGCCTAAGGGTCTAGATTTTCAGAAATTTTTGGATTATGGTCAAATTAAGGTTCCTATGGGCCAATAGCATCAATCCATGTGTAGGGAGGAGATAAATCCAATTTGTAAAAGAAGAAACCCAAAAATGAGTAAATGCTCACATAAGATGAAGAGTTGACTATGTACAAGGTTTATTAGTAAGAAACTATGAGCAATATTAAAAATATGAGATATTTTGGGTATCCAAAAATGAGTAAATGCTCACATAAGATGAAGAGTTGAAAATGTACAAGGTTTATTAGTAAAAAACTATGAGCAATATTAAAAATATGAGATATTTTGGGTATCCAAAAATGAGTAAATGCTCACATAAGATGAAGAGTTGAAAATGTACAAGGTTTATTAGTAAAAAACTATGAGCAATATTAAAAATATGAGATATTTTGGATATAATGATTCCATTTTGACACATATGTAAGGAAGGGGAGTTCTTTAAAGGAGGTGCATATTTCACATGCTTGAATGAGTTTTAAACTCAAAAATAATGTGATATTTTTATCTCTCCTCTCTCTTGAACCAAACCGAATCAGAATGGAACCAAACCGAATTAAAAAGTAACCAAACTAGGTCCAAATCTAGTCCAAATTCAACCAAACTGAATTTGAAAAATTCTAGAATTCAGTTAGCTTTGGTTAGAGCTTCCCTCTCCTATAAATAGAACATGAGTCCTTTGAAAAAAAATAGAAGAATTTTACTGTACTAGAGTTATGCTGAAATAATGCTAATTTCTACTATTCTCTAAAATTCTCTCCAAATTGAAGAAATTGGAGCTTCCCTCTTTCTTCAATCCCCATTGGTGGCTTGATCTTTCTATAATTTCTCAATGCTTCTCTCTTCTCAACCCCTCTCAAGCTTGAGAAGCTTAATTGGAATGGTTTTTGAATGCTATTGAAGTTAATTGATGAATGGTAGTGAAGAGTTACATATTTTGATGAATGCTATTGAAGTTAATTGATTAATGATAGTTAAGAATTACATAAATTTCTATTTATGCTTAATTCAAATGGTTTTTATGTAAATTCTCTCTCTCACTCAAGAAATGGTCATACTCATGACCCATTCTCAATCCAAATGAAGCTTTTCATAAAGCTTTTCCTTAATCCAAGATTAATCTATGCTTGAGGCCAAATTAATGGCTTTTTTCTATGCTTTTAGTTTATGTATATTGATGATTCAATCCATTATGGATTAATGATCCAATTAGGGATCATTCTAATTATTTCCTTAATGATAAGCTTTATCCCTTAGAAAAATTGAGATTTATCAGTTATTATGGCAGTGAAGCTATGGCAAAATTTTTATAAAAATTACGCATAAAATAATTTCATTCAAAGCATGAAAAAGGACTTCCTACCATATTCTAGGAATTATCATCCTAGATTAATTGAAAGATATTCATTGTAATTCTAGAGAAATTGATTTTTATATTATCATAATTAGATTTCATGCATAGAGGTATGCATAAAAGATTATTATTTTAATGTAAAAGTGTTACTTTTATCATATTGAATTTCATGCATAGAGGTATGCATAAAAGATGATTATTTTATTATAAAAGTGTTACTTTTATCATATTTAAATTTCATGCATAGAGGTATGTATAAAAGATAATTATTTTATTATAAAAGTGTTACTTTTATCATATTTGGATTTCATGCATAGAGATATGCATAAAAGTTGATTATTTTATTATAAAAGTGTTACTTTTATCACAATTGAATTTCATGCATAGAAGTATGCATAAGAGTTGATTATTTTATTATAAAAGTGTTACTTTTATCATATTTGGATTTCATGTATAGAGGTAGGCATAAAAGTTGATTATTTTATTATAAAAGTGTGACTTTTATCATATTTGGATTTCATGCATAGAGGTATGCGCATAAAAGTTGATTATTTTATTATAAAAGTGTGACTTTTATCATATTTGGATTTCATGCAGAGGTATGCATAAAAGTTGATTATTTTATTATAAAAGTGTGACTTTTATCATATTTGAATTTCATGCATAGAGGTATGCATAAAAGTTGATTATTTTATTGTAAAAGTGTTACTTTTATCATATCGGATTTCATGTATAGAGGTATGCATAAAAGATATTCTTTTTATACTAAAAGTGTGATTTTCATCATAAATGGATTTTATGCATAACTTAGATGCATAAGAGAAATTCTTTTATTCTAAAAGTGTAATTCCTACCAGATTGAATTTATGCATAAGAATATGCATGCACGTGCGTCGTGGAAGGTATTAGAACAAGGAGTAAGAGTTGTTTTCTGAAACCGGACATGGATCTGGTTGATTAACCTTGCTACGGATGAGTCCATGGCTCTTTTATATGGATCTGTGGGTTGATCTTGCTGATCTTCCACGGAGATTCCATTCTATTATATGAATATATTGCCGGTTACTATGAGCTAGGAACTATGGAAAAGGCCCCTGAGTGAACAGGTGGTGAGCGTTCTGGTTGCCAATGATGCCATAAGTACACCGATAAATGAATGACGGGAAATAAGGATTCAACCAGAGACTTTGAGGATTGTCATCAGTGACATAATGATTTCATTAAAGGATTGTTTGAAAGTTAATTGATGCTGAGAAAAAGGCAATTTCATATTGGGTGTGTAAGTGGTGTGACTAGTTTTATGTTTGTATGAACTTCCGGCTAGGGGGCCTAGGAACTCTTTTCCCTGGTACCCGGGACAAAACCTAACCAAATTCCTAATTGAATCCCATCACTACAGTGGTTGGGAGGTTGGCTAACCCATGGGACTGGATGGGGTTAGGCTGGACTGATGGATCCGTAAATCAAGACTCAATTTCTGTTATTACTATAGATGAAGTAAATCCCGGATAGTAATTGTTCTATGGATAGGAATCAATGGCTGTGCCTCTTAATGGGGAAAAAAGCGTTGATCCCAATGATCCAAGTGCAAGTTTCGTCCTTGATTGACCAAGTACCTTTAAAGGTGCAGTCGGATCAGTTTGATCAGTAATGGTCTTGACGACGTTAGAGTAAAAAGTTATCCTGGAGGAATCGCCCGTGCTTTCCGGATAAAGGAAGTTTTTTCGGGTTCGGTTTTGGAAAAACTGACAGATTAGTCTTTTGTCCGGATATCCGTGGACGAGGCCCCGAGTGTGGGACCCTGGCCCGTGCAAGAAAGGCTACTTCCGCTGCTAGCACCCCGAATCCGTTGCGCGGTGGAAACAGGGATCTCACATTTAGGGCCCTTCAAAGAGGCTTAACACTCTTAACACTAGTTCTGTAATTGGACACTTAAGTGTCCTGAGACACTAAAGTGTCTAGCATTTTTCTTGAATTTTTGTGGGCAATCTATTAAGAGTTTTGAAATGCTTAACATCCATAGATGTTCCTCAAGACCCAAAAAATCCTTGAGATTTTTTAAATTGCACTTTTCTTAGCTTTTGCAAGGTAATATTTTAATTTTCTTAGACACATGCTGATAAAACGCATGATTTTTGCTGTTTTCAAAATAGTAGTAATTTGGACATAACTTTTAGAAGGGACATAGTTTGATCATGAAACTTGGCTTGATGGAAAGCCCATGATGTAAACTAAATCCTGGAATCATCAAACGATAATTATTGGATAAATTTTTGACTCACTAATATTGAAATGACGTTTTTTATACAGGTGGAGCATGAATTTTTCTCCTTCCATATGCAAGCTAATAATGTAAAACTTGAGGTGCACCCATGTTACATAGGTTAAATACTACTTTGTTTTGAATTTTCCAAAACTTTAGAGCCACTTTTTGGGCCTCTTCTCATACATGGCCTTTTGCGCAACCTGTTTTTAATACATAAAATGTCTAATTATTAGCCTAATTTTGATTTTCATCAAAGGGAAAAGCTATGTAAGTGCATTATTTGTTGTAACTATAGGTGTAGACTACTTGTGCAAGCATAGTTATGATTAGTTTTTGATAAAAGATGATCAAATTTTACATTTTTATTTTTTACAGTTTTTTTAGAACTAGGCGATAAGAACCTACTTAAGTGGAGGCTAAGTTAGTGTCATACACATCAAAATATGGCTTATTTATCTCATCTCAAGCATGAAAACCAATAATCAACATTCTCATTGATAGGGCTACATTATTTTTTAGTGGCGTGATTGAGTTTTGATAATACGCGTTACTTTTGCTGATTTTATGCAACTTTTTTGGAAAAAAATTTAGGAAAGGAAAATGATTTTTTTGGTGAACTTCTACCTCCTTGGACTAATGTATGCTATCAAAATATCTTGGGAAAAATGCTATCGATATCATTGCATTTTTTTTTTGAGAGAATGATGCTTGCATATTTTGAAAAATCCTGAAAAATGTTCATTTTCAAGACATATGCTACTTTGTTGCTTATGTACTTCTAAATAAAAAGGCATTTTATATGTTTAGCATTTTTTACATAAGCATAGGGTTATGTTCTACATGCCCAATGAAGCATTTTGGTTTCTAAAGCCTACATTAGGAGTTTGATTTTTTTTCGCAACCCCCAAAAAAGGACACTTAAGTGTCCTGTTTTGATACCAAACTAGTGTTAACAAAGAGGAGGAGGTAGGATGTCGTAACAATGCAGCAAGGTAGGGGTGGTGTGCCCATCTTGTGAAGTAGTGCCAACATGTAAGAGAAGGTGATTGTCCTATATGGATACATCACGATGTAGTAAAGAAGTGATGGCCAACATGGCTAAGCAAGATGGAGGTGGCCCCATCATGGCTAAGTGAGTCAGGGCCAGCTATGTCAAGGCATGGCTTTGTTATGCCAATAAGAGAGAAGAAGGTGACTCATGCCAAGCTTAGCAGCAGTAGCAGGTGACACTGGCTAACATGGCACCATGTGGCCAGTGTAGCATGCAGCACTACAACATGCTACAATGGTCACTCTTCATTTTCTTGGCTGAGCTACGTCACCATGCAACACTACAGCATGGTGGCGTAGCTCAACCAAGAAAATGAAGAGCAGGCAGTCGAGTCATGAGGCGTAACCAAGAGGAGGTGAAGGTTGCACTAGCTATCTCTCAACAATGTTAATAAGCAAGGGAGGTGTGGTGACATGTAGAAGTTCAACAACAATAAGAGAAATGGCAGTGCTGGCTAAGATAGAGCCCAATGAAGAGAAGGAGTGTGAAGACACTATGTGGTGCCAAGCTCAATCGAAGAAGTGTTGGGCTACTGTGGGCAGCACAATTAAGCAAGGAGGTGTGCGCAACTCACTATGCATAGTGTGATGACAAAACAACCAATAGGCCTTGACTTGATGAGGGCATTGTCACCTATATAACTTGCTTTGATGAAGATCACCATCATTGAAGCAAGTCCTGACATGACCATCCAAAAGGTGCTAAAATTTATACATTTTTGTTAGCTTTTGAAAAAACCCCACCTACCAATTATTTTTGTTTTTTAAACCTCGCCCCCTCTCTCACCCACTTTACCTTCAAAGCCTTAGCAACCTTGGCTTTTATGAGCCCCTTGAAGGTGAAAAACAATGGGCAAAGGGGGCTCCTAGGAGGCCGTGATATCATGGCCTTCGGGGAGCCCCCTCTGCCCATTTTTTTCACCTTCATGGGGCTTAACTTAAGCATCAAGTATGTAATGCTTAGCCTCTTTGAAGGGCCTTTAAAAATGAGCAAAGGGGGGTCCCAAGAGGCCGCGATATCGCGGCCTCCCAAGAGCCCCTTTTGCTTTTTTTTAGGGCCATTCAAAGAGGCTTACATAGGATTGATGAAAAATATTAGGGCATAATCGAGGCATTGTTTAGGCCTTTTGAAGGGGGAAAAAATGAAGGCTTTTTTTCATATGTAATTCTTTTCTACAGATGGATATGGGAAAAAGTACCACTCTTCCTTTAAAGACGAGAAGGAGGGGCAAAGACAAAGCCTTAACACCTCCAAAGAATATTGGGAGAAAGAGAAAGCCTCCAATTTGTGCAGACACTAAGGAGGTTGATCATGGTGGGAATAGATATGAGATGGAGGCTTCTAGAGGCACAGAGGACACATCTACAAATTTCCATAATTAAATGGAGGGGACATGAGATAGACTCTTTCATTGAGGACATTAGCTTGGATCTTGTGGGAGGGGGTGACATCATTTCTAGATGCAGGTTACTCAGTTCAAATGAGTGCCCTAGAATCCCCTTGTGTATACTCATTACCTATGCTAGAGTAAGGAGATTGAGAACGAGGTTGGTCAAGACCTCAGGCTTTGCTGCGTGAGCCATCCTTTGAATACTCCCCGCCAGTTGATTGTAACCAAACTTCCCTTAGAAAAACATATACCAAATGCTCCTTCCAGCATTCTGGTGCCAGCATTCTGGCGTAAGACAGTCCTTTAGGAAAATTGGGTTTCTATGCAAGTTTTCAGTTTGATTTTCTTTTTAATACAAGGAGTATTTCTTAAATCAGTATCCCCAAAACTTCTTGATCGGAGTTTAGAATTCCATACCAGAATTCCTCGAATTCTATAACCTTGATCCCCAAAGATTAATTCAAAGGGTCTCAACTTAGTTTTAGATTTGGCGGAGTTTTGAGTGTAATTTTCAAACTGGTCACACCTTCTTTCCTCGAAACTGATGAAAGAGTTTGGTCTTGGTCATAGTCTGATTCAAGGTTCGAGTCGGATAAGATTTTTCCTGAACTATCTTTCTCAAAAAGGTTTAATAATTCAGTTACTATTTTAGTGAATTTCTTTCTAAATTAGTTACGAATTCCAATGAGGAATAAATTAATCATTTATCTGAATATTTCGATCTCGATAAATATCTTGAATTTTCTTTTTACAATCCGTGTGAATATAAAACGATAGAAATTTCTCTCTTAGAGTATTTACTTACTCAATTATCAAATACTCATAGAATTTAAGAGAATTCTAATTTTGATATAAAAAATTCTTTATGCATCTATTTATGCATAAAAATCAACTTCAATGGGAATAACACTTTTATAAAAAAATCCTTTTATGCATCTATTTATGCATAAAATCAAATTTAATAGGAATAACACTTTTAAAATAAAAAAGAATTTCTTTATGCATCTATTTATTCATAAAAATCAATTTTTATAAGAATAACGCTTTTATAATAAAAAAATTTCATTTATGCATCTTTCTATGCATAAAAAATAAATTTAATAAGAATAACATTTTTACAATTAAAAAAATTTCTTTATGCATATTTCTATGCATAAAAATCAAATTTGATAAGAATAACACTTTTGTAATAAAATAAATTCCTTTATGCATCTTTCTATGCCTAAAAATAAAATTTAATAAGAATAACACTTTTGTAATTAAAAAAATTCCTTTATGTATCTTTCTATGCATAAAAAATAAATTTAATAGGAATAACACTTTTGTAGTAAAAAAATTCCTTTATGCATCTTTCTATGCATAAAAATCAAATTTAATAAGAATAACACTTTTGTAATTAAAAAAAATCCTTTATGCATCTTTCTATGCATAAAAAACAAATTGAATAAGAATAACACTTTTGTAATAAAAAATTTTCCTTATGCATCTTTCTATGCATAAAAATAAAATTTAATAAGAATGACACTTTTGTAATTAAAAAAATTTCTTTATACATCTTTCTATATGCATAGAAATTAAATTTAATAAGAATAACACTTTTATAATTAAAAAATTCCATTATCATGCATCTTTCTATGCATAGAAATCGAATTTAATAATTAATATCAGTGATATCCATGCATATTCATAGGTGAATATGTACATGGAGTAATCAGAATATTTCTTTTAGATGCAAAAATGGTGGGAATTACTCTTTTGGAATAACTTAAAAACAAACTTTCTTTTTCTCAAAATTCTAGAAAATTTTGCCATAACCTCCTTTGTATGGCTGACTATTTCTCATTTTTATCTTTTGTAAGAAAGCATTATGGGCCCAAGGCCATGGACAACTAGTAAGTAGGTGTGAACTCTTGGGTGGAGTATAAATACCAATGTAAATGGGATTATGGGGCATTCATGATAATGTTATCTGTTCCAAGAATCAATGGTGAGCTTCTCCCGTGAGATGCTAAGTGGTGACTCCTTCATGAGCCACTCCCTTGGTGAGGGACTAACCCACCCCTGTTACTTTCTTTCATTGGTATCAGAGCCTGGCTTTTGATCCATGATTTTTAATTTTTTTCTTTTCTTCTTCTCATTTCGTGAAATTTCTGCTTCATTTGATTCATGGGGGAAGGGGATATGGCTAAGGTAGAGTTTGTGGTTCAAATCTGAGCACATGGACCTATTTTTTTTGAATGAGTGGACCAAATTGGGAAAAATTTCTAATCTTGATTAGCAGTTGTTAATCAAAAATGTTTTTTTGTTTGGGAGCTTTCTTGCAAACCCTAGCCATGGAATCTCAACATGAGCAAAGGGCATTGAGTCTCTCATGTATCTAGCAATGTTTTATGAAGTATTTCACCTATTTTCCATGAGCAATGGGGCTCCCAATGTGGCTGAAAATCACTACCAAAGCTACCCACGTTTTTCACCAAAGTGACCCTAATCTTCATCTCCTTCAACAAATTCAAGCATTAAGGCTTCCCGGGTGACATTGGTGAGTTGCTCCATCACTTCCTTACAATTTTGAAGCATTCTTTCAAGCTATGGAGTGAATTAGGGTTTTATTACACATAAAACCCTAATTTTCAGAAATTGGACTTTAATCATGGCCATTCATGCTGCTCTTTATGCATTATGAATGCTTGAATGCTACACATAGCCATTCAATGCTATGCCTTGCATATTGGCATAAGTGAGCATAGATTTTGACACATTTGGGGGATTGAATAAAATGTTTTGGGTTGGAAGCCCACTTTTTGGTGACACCATTTTCCATTGCCGGTTGCACGTTTTTGGTCATAACTCTCTCATACGAACTCCGTTTTTGGAGTTCTAGTACTCAAAACGACCGGCTCGTTGTCCTCTTTGAGATGAGCTATAGGTCTTGAGGTGCAGGATTCAGCAAGTGCTCTCTGTTTTCACTTTTGTACTGGATTTTCTAGTCCCGAGCAGGAACTCGCGCCCAGAACACGACCCGAGATCACCGCTCCGTGACACTTGGATGTTGTTGATGTATGTGGAAATGTATTGACATTGCCATGAGTGGATGTGATGAAGGAAGCACTATGAACCATGTATTATGATATGAATGAGCATGAGTCATGCTATAAATCAATTGTAAGTCAACTCTACTCATTCATTGAGCTTGTAACTCACGATTTTATTCCTAGAATCTAGAATGAAGTAAGGGTACCTTGGCATTTGGAGGAGAGGTCAAGGGGAGAATGTCTTGAATCTTCCTTGCCGTTAGTGCCGGGTAACGCGGTAAGGAAGAGGATTAGGTACTTGGTGGTAAAGAAATGGCCTCAACCTTCACCTTGGATGTGGTGAAGGGGTGAGAAGTGCTTGGCCGGGAGATCGGCAAGCATCGACGCGCTTCATCGACCACTTCATTCGACTTGAGCAAACAAGCAAATCCTCTACATCGACTTCTTATGCAAAAGGACAAAATTGATGCCATAAGGTCACATGCTCAAATGGAAAAATGATTGAGGATTGATTTGCTTACAGTGGTCAAATGCATAAGGATTTTAATACTTGATTGAGATGCTTTGATTTGATTGAGATTTGGTGCAAAAAGAGGGGAGACCATGGTAAAATTTTTGTAAAATTTGCCTACTTGCAGCCAGGACAAATCCTTGAATTTCTAGGGTTTTTCAAAAGCTTTTCAAATCTGTCCTGAAAGCTCTTCAATCTACCCGAAAACCTCTTTTAAACAAGCTAAAGATCACCCAAATCGGATAAGAATTGAGCGGTAAACATCAAGAGTTGACTTTCAGCCGGTATAGTTGACTGGTCAAAGGCTGTTGACTTTTTCAGATCTATTTTTGGGGATTCTTATTCGTCTCGTCAAGAGCTTCGCATCGATATAAAGATCACCCAAATCGGATACCGTTTGAATAGAGAAAAAAAAAATCAAGTAAGTGGTCTTTGCAAGGAGGGATCAATTACGCGCATGGAAATGACTAGAGGAGGTCAAAACAAGGGAGCCCGGAATGAAAATGATCAAAGACAACCGGAAGCAATGATGGCAACAAGTTCATCAACGAGGAATGAAGAAAGTTCAACCATAAAAGCACCATCTCCAGATGAATCTCAGCCAGTGGAAATGCCTCAATCTTTGGGAACTACTCCGCTAACAGTGGACATGATGTTAATGGCTATGGAGAGTATGTTTCAAAGGATTGAAAATAACCAAACAAATCGGCAACAACAATTTGGTGAACACCTCATGGAACGGTTCGACAAGCGACACCACTACCTGGATGACGTGATGCAAAGAGGGTTAAAAGACTTGGAGAAAGCCATTAGTGCATTGGCTCCTCTCAAGCTCAACCAAGAAGCCGATATGAATGCAATGGATGGTGTACATTATGATGCCAAACATGATGGAAAGCCTTCTATGCCAGAAGAGAACAAAGTAAGACAAATGATGCCACCTCAAATGATGCCACATTCTTCTTACATGGACAAGGGCAAGAGACCTATGGGTGATGCTTCTTATGAGAGATCCAATGCCAGTATTCCAAGAACTTCATCCTTTATGCAAGATGCAAGAAGAGGGTATGAACAGAAGGGATTTAAAGATACAGGTGATTGGCAAATGGAAGATGAGCAAATGCATAGACACTTGGGTGAAGGAAGAGGATTTGATGATCCAAGAGCACGGCAGAGGGGTTCAAGAATGCATGGTGATTTTGACAATGCTGTGAAGGACAAAATCATATTTAATAAGTTCAAAGGAGAATCAAATTCTATCGAAGACTTTGAAGAGTGGGCAAACAAGATGGATCTCTACTTCGAAATCAGCCCAAGGAGCGAGATTGCCAAAGTCTACTTCGCCTCACTTCATCTTGAAGGTTTTGCTCACACTTGGTGGAGGAGGAAGCAATCTCATGGTTATGTCATCACTACTTGGGAAGAATTCAAGAATGACATGGCAGAAGAGTTTACTTCTCGCATGCAAAGGGACAATCACATTGTGGAATGGAACAAGCTAGAGCAAATCACTACCGTGAAGAAATATTCTCATAAGTTTCTAAAGCTTCTATTATACTTGGATGACTTTGATGAGCATTATCTTGTTGTCAAGTATATAAGGGGCTTGAAAGTTCCTATTGGTGGTGATGTCAAGTCTCATGAACCCGCCACTTTGAAGAAGGCAATGATGCTTGCAGAAATTCATGAAGAGAAGTACTTGACAAAGTGGGCTAGCAAAGGGAATATCAAAGGGGAAGTGATCACAAGGACTGACATGGGTTCTCATGCAAACACAAGACCTAATCTTCCAAGATTTCCTATCGTGTATGGTAGAGGGTCTAATAGACTTCCATTTAAACCACCATTTATGTCCAACAAAGCTACATACAATGAGTCCAAAGCAAATGGGGGTTCAAAAAGCAAGGTTATCAAGGAGGACCGTTTGCATGAAATGAGGCTCAAAGGTCTATGTTTCAAATGTGGAGAAAAATGGAACAAGGATCACTTCAAAGTATGCAAATCCAAGGATATTTCCATAAGCTACATTATCACTGATGACAATGCTAATCATGAGGAGGAGGAATTCCTTGAATGCAATGATGCCTTAGGATGGGGAGATCCTCACGAGGGTGGAGGTTCTCGTGATGATGGTTTTGATGAAGAAAATCCCGAGTTTCCTTTTGATCCGGGTGGGAAACTAAAGTTTGCTCATGACAAAATGGATGATGGGATGCCTCTATGCATGTGGAATGAAAACAATAGTGCACATACTACCTTGTGTACAATCTCTCATGATGCTTATGCGGGAAGTAAGGGTGCCAACACATTGAGATTGAAGATCAAGGTGAATGGGAGAACAGCATATGCACTCATTGATACTGGAAGCACGCATAGTTTTGTCAATAAAAGGTCTTTGAACACTCTCAAAATGCAACCAACTTCTTTACCAAACAAGCACATGGTGCAAGTGGCCAATGGTGATTCAATGGGTTGCAATATGAAGTGTCAAAGTACAGAATTGGAGTTGTCCAAGAGCTACTCTTGCAAAGTTGATCTTTTGGTGATTGAGTTGGGACCAATTGACATAGTACTTGGATGTGATTGGCCGTCCACTTTGAACTCTTTTACCATGAACTTACAGAAAAGTTTCATGAGTTTTGTGCATCATGTAGGGGTTATTACATTGAATGGAATGCAAGGGTCCAAGCTCTTCATGATCAATGCTACTCAAATGAAGAAAGAGTTCAAGAAAGAGGGCTATGTTTATGTACTACAGCTTTGCAAAGAGGAAGATAATAGCAAAAAGGATTGCATCGAAAATGTGGACATGGTTAAGCTACTCAAGGATTATGAAGATGTGTTTATCATGCCAAAATCAATGCCGCCAAAGAGGAGTGTTGATCACGCTATTGATTTGGAACCAAATGCCAAACCAATCAACAAGCCTCCCTATCGTTTGTCAAAGGTTGAAAAGGAAGAGGTGGCAAAGCAAGTCAAAGAACTCATTGACATGGGATGGGTTGAACCAAGTCAATCTCCTTTTGCTTCTCCGGTGCTACTTGTGAAGAAAAAGAATGGTACTTTCCGCATGTGCATTGATTACCGTGATTTGAATAAGATCACCATCAAAAATCGTTTTCCAATACCAAGGGTGGATGATCTTTTGGATGAGTTGAAGGGTGCCACATGCTTTTCAAAGATTGATTTGCGTTCCGGATACCATCAAAAAAGGATGAAAAGTGGTGATGAGTTCAAAACAGCATTTCGTACAGAAAGGGGTCTTTACCAATTCATGGTTATGCCGTTTGGATTATGCAATGCACCGGCAACTTTTCAAGCATTGATGAATAAAGTGCTTCAACCTTTCCTCTACAAGTTTGTATTGGTCTTTTTCGACGACATACTTATCTATAGCAAACATGAGGAAGTGCATTTGAAGCACGTGAAAGAGGTTTTGGAGGTCTTGAGGCAAAACAAGTTGTATGTTAAGGAGACAAAATGTACCTTCATGGCACATGAGGTGGAATATTTGGGTCACATTGTGAGCAAGGATGGCATTTGTGTGGATCCAAAGAAAGTGGAATGTATTAGGAATTGGCCGGTTCCTTCAAACACTACTCAATTGAGGGGATTTTTGGGGTTATCTTCATTCTATAGGCGCTTTATTGCCCACTATGCAGAAATTGCAGCCCCAATGAGACGGACAAATTGAAGAAGGAAACCTTCTTTTGGGATGCCATTGCCAACAAAAGCTTTGAAGATATGAAGAAGATGCTCACATCAGCACCTATTTTGGTATGTCCAGACTTCACCAAACCTTTCACAATAAGGGCGGATGCAAGTGGAAGAGGGATTGGTGTGGTACTTTACCAAGACCATGGAGTCATTGCTTATGAAAGTAAAAAGCTGAATGACAAAGAAAGAGAACTCCATGTGTATGAGCAACAGATGATTGCTATACTCCATGCTATCAAGAAATGGCACCATTACTTATATGGGAGTCATTTTTATGTGAGAAGTGATCATAGGGTGCTGAAGTATTTCCTCACACAACCCAATTTGTCTCCTAAGCAAAGAAGGTGGGTAGCAACACTACAAAACTATGATTTTGAAATCACATACACAAAGGGCAAAGAAAATGTGGTTGCCGATTCCTTGTCTCGTATGTGGGCCTGCTCATTGTATGCTATTTCTGAGGTGCATAAAGATTGGATCATGGAGATACAAGAAGAGTACTTGTTTGATGAAGAAACCTCACAAATAGTGCAGAAATTACAGCAAGGTGTATGTGAAGAGTTACCCCATTATGAGCTGAAAAATGGTCTCCTCTACTACAAAGGAAAAGTCTACTTGGTTCCTACTTCATCATTTATCAAGAAGATCATGGAAGAGATGCACTGTACTCCTATGGCTGGTCATTTGGGTGTCTACAAAACCTTTGATGCAATAAGGAAAAGTTTCTTTTGGAAGGGGATGTGGAAGAGCATTCATGCTTATGTAAGTGGGTGCCGGTCATGTCAATTGAACAAGGATCCTACACATAAACCGGGAGGTTTGCTTCAGCCATTGCCCATTCCCGAAGGCAAATGGAGTCATATATCAATGGATTTCATTACTAACCTTCTGCGCACAAAGAAAGGGTGGGACAGCTTGTATGTTGTGGTGGATAGATTGATCAAATTGGCCCATTTCATTCCTTCCACCAAGGTCACATATTCAGCCCAAAATGTTGCCAAGCAATTTGTTGATGGGGTTTTCAAGTTTCATGGTATGCCGTCACAAATTGTGAGTGATTGCGATGTCAAATTCATAAGCACTTTTTGGAGAACATTGTTTGAATATATGGGAACCAAGCTTACTCCAAGCACCGCCTATCATCCCGAAACCGATGGTCGAACAGAAAGAGTAAACAAATGGGTGGAAACATATCTACGCCACTACTGTCATGATACTCAAAGCACATGAGATGATTGGTTACCTTTGGCTGAGTTTGCTTACAACTCAACATATCATGTGAGCATTGGCATGTCACCCTTTGAGGCTTTATATGGTTACAAGGTCAATTTGCCTATGTTGGTGGGTACATATGAGACTTCTAACCATAATGCCAAGGAGGAAGCTGAAAGGATGCAAGCTTTGTTGCAACAATGCAAAAGTAATTTGAAGGTTGCACAAGAGAAAATGAGACAATATGCCAATGTTCATCGAAGACCATTGGAATTCAAAGTGGGAGATTGGGTTCTTTTGAGAATACCAAAGTCAAGATATGCGTCTTTGAAGGGAAGCACCAACACCAAACTAGCTCATCGCTATTATGGTCCTTATCAAGTGATACGAAGAGTTGGGGAGGTTGCATATCAACTCTTACTTCCATCTACAACAAAGATTCATGATGTGTTTCATGTCTCTCACTTGAAAGGATATGTGGGTATGATCGATCAAATGGTTGATGAGTTACCTCCAATGAATGAAGAGGGAATGATTGAATACATTCCAGAAGCTATCTTGGGTACAAGGAAAAAGGTACTTCGCACTCGTACCTTGGTGGAGTATCTTGTTCAATGGAAAGGTTTACCTAAGGAAGAAGCTTCATGGCAACCTATTTTAGCATTGGAGGGATATGAAGCATTGATAGAGCAATATGGGTTGGTGTAAATTCAGCCACATGGAACATTCTTCTCCAAATTTGGGGTATTCATTTGAGGTTTCGAGGACGAAACCATTGGGGAAGGGATGGTTTGTAAGAAAGCATTATGGGCCCAAGGCCATGGACAAATAGTAAGTAGGTGTGAACTCTTGGGTGGAGTATAAATACCAATGTAAATGGGATTATGGGGCATTCATGATAATGTTATCTGTTCCAAGAATCAATGGTGAGCTTCTCCTGTGAGATGCTAAGTGGTGACTCCTTCATGAGCCACTCCCTTGGTGAGGGACTAACCCACCCCTGTTACTTTCTTTCATCTTTCTTCTCTTAACTTAATTAACCCAATTTAGAATTATAGAACTCTAATCTACACAATTTTCTAAATTCAAGAGAGTAAACAATAAGAAGAGTTTAATTAGTCACTTAGTTAATCTTTCTAGGGTTAAGAAAGGTTGGAATGTAAAGAAAAGAAGGGGGTGGCCTTTTCATTAAGGCATAGCTTTTGAATTTAATTCAATCATCTACAAAACATAAAAATCAAGAAAACCATAGATTTTTCATTAAAATTCGTAAACAAAGTAAGAAAATTAGCTTACATGGAGCTTGTAAGCTCTCCTTTGGCTTGAGGGATTGAGGGTTCTACTATTGTTTGAAGCAATAGTGGCCACCAATTCACTTTGGAGAGGATTAGGCCAAAAACAATTAAATTATTAAAAAAATCAATGTAGATGGCTCCAGGAGAGGAGTAGAGTAATAGTGCATAAACACCATTAAGCTTTTACAAAGGGGGAGGCTTCTATTTATAGGAAAAAGTGAGCCTCTAACCAAGCAAACTGATTCTAGAATTTTCCAGATCAGTTTGGTCAATTTTTGACCATTTTTGGGTCAGTTCAGCTTACTTTTTGGATCTAGTTTTGAAACAAGAGAGAGGAGAGATGAAAATATCTCATTTTAAAATTGGGAGTAATGATGAGAAAAAGGTGCCTACTTCATGAGGGGAGATCCCCACACTGAGGTGTCAAAAATGCATCATTTCCTCTACATATCTCATTTTTAAACTAATATCTCTTAATTTTTAACTAATAAACTTTGTACTCAGTCAACTCTTCATCTTATGAGAGCATTTACTCATTTTTGGGTATTTTATTTTATTATTTGGATTTATCTCATCCCAACACTTGGATTAATCCTATTGGCCCATAGGAACCTTAATTGGACCATAATCCAAAAATTTCTGAAAATCTGGACCCTTAGGCTAAGGTCCTTTATACCTATTTTCAATTAATTCCAATTGCACATTGGGAAATTTCTTTTTGAATTTCTGTTTCAAGGGAAACCAATTTAGACACTAGGAGGATTTTTATATCCAAAATATCTCAATTTCAAATTACCTCCCTCTAGACATTTTCTCTCTCCAAGCCAAAACAGGGTAAAATAGGATCTTTCTTTTATTTCAGAGAGGGGAATAATTATAAGATCATAAGGGAAGGTTCTTACACCTATACACCTCAAAAGCTGGAGGGAGGAATCTTACATATATTGAGTACATGGAATATGGATTACATGGTCTATCCCATAATGACTTGCTTTTGTTCATTTTGAGGATTAGTCTTTATTGAATACGTATTCAAAACTTCCATGAGTGAATGGAAAGGACCAATGATCATCCTATATTTTTGTTTATGTGAAGACAATATGTAAAAATCAATTACAAATAGAGTTTTACACAACGTTTCTCAAAAGCATCTCTCGAATTCTAGGCTCACTCGAACACAATCTCTCGAGTTTCGACTTACTCCCTAATACATAACCTAGCAACATGACCTGGGGCTTCTCTTCTCCATGGATGTCATACCAAAGTAGGAATCCATGCTATATTCCTCGGCGACTTCATCTTCTTCATCACTTATCTTGACATCCTTGATTGAATCAGCTTGCTCATGAAAGCCCTCTCTCTTCTTCAAAGACTTGGTTTCCCGCCTAATGTAAGGCTTTAGCATAACTATCACATATGTGTTTGACCACTCTCATTTTCCATAATGGCTCCAAAGCCTCCACAAAACACATTAAATGCAAGTGGTCGTGCACAATATCCATACTATCAAACAGATCAAGGTAAGCAAACCAAACATCCTCATACCTAATCTAGAAATTAACAATCAAGTCTCCATCACGGTGCAACTTGATGTTTGTGAGGTGTGTCCAAGCCTCTTTTCTGCCTCCATCCAGTGAAAACCTGTGAAAGCAAAGCCCTAGAAAATAGCTTCCAGCTATTATATACCTAATCTGGTAGGTCTCAACACCAAAGAAACATCCCTTGATCCATATCATCTCTAACCCCTGCATGCCTACACTCCCTCCTAACATGATGAATAAATGCATGAATATCCTCAGGCCCATGCCTTTAAAAAATGTGTGGCCTCTCATCAATAAATCCCTGCTGCCTAGTGTTAACAAAATGTAAACTAAAGGGTGCTTCAGAGCCCTCCTCGGTGGGGGCACCAAAGCAATAATGTGTTCGAGAGAACCTGCCTCTATAGCCTTGTCCAAAAAGCACACCATCATGAGGAGGAAACTACCACCAGCACCACAACCCAGCACAAACACCAAATCAAGGCACCAGTACACTCACCTGATCACCACTAATTTCTAGCTGACTCAATGGGAAACCTCAACACCCTCCCAACCTCCCTATTTGATCCAACTGCCACCTCTAGCTATCCACTCAAGCTAGCACTGACTTCCAGCACCTCTGATCATACACCTAAAAGCCTCTCCTAACCTCAACTGACATCCAGTTGACCAAAACATTCACCAACTGACACATAACTATCTAATTCTACCTCTAAAATCTTCCCCTTTGTTCCCAGTCAGAAACTTATCTTCCAGGCTCCTCTACAATCCTCCAATGTCAACTAGCCTTATTTCCACAACCCAAGGTCCTTCTTGGATATCCTGCGGTAGACCTTCTTCTGACTGAAGTGGACTCAATTCTTCCTCAGAACCCTCAAAGTGTCCTCTAATACACAAAGGCCATCAAACACCTCTAGATTTGAAGGGATATCATATTATAGGATCTCTGTTGACTATAGTTGACACATAGTTGTCCCCAAACTAACTTTCCCTGACCACCTAATTAAACTGATATAGTTGATGTAGGCATCCTCTCCTCTATGTCAGCTAGCACTTCTATACCCTCTAGACACTCAAACTAGACAAGAAACCTACTTTGTGGAGACTCAGCAGCTGACTATAGCTACTTCCATAGAAACACCAACAGACCACAAAGCCTTTTGACTGTTGACAGCTAACCTCTGACAAACTTTAACAGTCAATTGGGACTCACAAACACTTCCCCTCAACTCAAATAAGTCAAAACAAGGTCCCTACACTATCAGCTGACTATATCTGGTCCTAATCTAACTATGGTTGACTCTTACACAAGTTAACAAACTCAGTTTAGACTCACGCAAGGTTAGCTCTTCACTCACAGCTTTTCCCTTAGTAAAACTCTATCCAAACAACACTAATAGAACCAAAACAAGAGAACTTTTCAATTTCACACAATCTAGCCTTCTGCGAGACGAATATAAAAGAATTGTGCCACTCTCAACAAATCCGAAGAATTAGGGACTGAACAAATCAAGGGAACCCCACACAATTAACCTCAATAGAAACCAATCTTATATTCTCAACTCTATTAAGATCAACAAAAACAACAGGAACTATAGAAATAGCTCGCAGGTTTCAACCATTGAATACAACTAAGAGTTGTTTTGAGAAAATATTTGATCTAGTCCAAGTTCCAATAGTGATGCAATTTCAGAGGTCCTGGGACACCACCTTCCAAACAAAAATCCCTATCATTCCTATAACCCTTGCTCTGGAAAGATCCAAGTCTCCTCTAACAGTCCCCATGTCGCCTTCTCAAACAAAACAACTGATTTCAACAAGCTACACATAACTTCCAAAAAACTTGATTTTATTTTCTTCAAAAACAAAACTCTCTCTCCACACCTCTCCCCTCCACCTCTTCACACAATGCGCTCTTTCTCCCCATGCACACCTCAACTATTCTACCCAACCTAGTTGGCTATTCTCCATACAATAGTCCTCCCTCCACTTAACAGCAGTTGATACGACAACCAGTTTACTAATGCGTAGGTGACCATGCAACACTCTCCTACCTTCTAGGGTTCCTAACCATACACAATGTGTTTTTTTTCTTTCTCTTGGGGTTGGGGCATACCCCTTGGGCACAAAAGATCCTATCAATGTGTATTGGCATCACGTAATAACCACATCACTTGATATGAAGTGCAAAATGGAAGAAGAGAAGCCAATCTTGCGGGAGGTTCAACATGAAGGAGAATCAAAGGGAATAATGTCCTTGAAAGATTATTTAAGCGACTGCAAAGCAAAACACTTCAAAATTGCATTTGTGTCTTGGGAAAAAGCAATCTTTGGTCATAGCATTGGCTCAGCCACAACTCATGTGTACAGCAAGACACACCTTATATAGGTATGCTTAGAATAGGATACTTCATTCCATGAGCTTGTGCTGAAATCCCCAATATGGGATTGATCATGGTGATAAACACAAGATTAAGCATAAAGATTAAGGTGGATTAAACCACACAAGAAGCTCCAGGACTAGAGAGAGAGAGAGAGAGATTGCACACTCAACAATAGCTCTCTTGCATTCACTATGAACCATTACAAGGAGGCTTCTAATATAGATAGCCCTCATCTCACTTTACATGTGTGCATCTATGTGGCACACTCTTTTCCACTCTTTGTTATGTGGCATTCTTACCTTACCACAATATCTTGCACCTCTAGGGTGCGTTCACACACTCAACCAAATAACCTATTCATTTTACATTACGCATTTCAACACCCCCTTCTCAATGTAAACTTGGGTGTGTGCATAAAATCTCTCGATTTGGCCAACTCATCTCTCACCCCCAACAATTTGGCATTACCAATCTCAACACTCCCCCTCAATGCAAATTAGAGTGTTCAACAAGTGTGTGTGTGCATGTGCCTAGCTGAAAGATCCATGCCCCCTCTGTGCAATGAAATTGGGGGTGCTAACTGCAGAAGTAGCACTTCTTGCGCAGGGCAGAGCCTCTCACCACTCGGGGCCTTGGCCATGGATATCCGGAAAAGAGACTAATCCCTCGGTTCTTCCAAAACCAAACCCAGAAAAACTTCCTTCACCCAGAAAGCACGGGCGATTCCTCCATGATATTTTTATTCTAACATAGTCAAGAGCCTTAACTAACCAAACTGATCCAACCGAACCTATAAGTCACATGATTAGATCAAGGAAGAGACTTGCACTTGGATCATAGAGACCAACGCTTTTTTCCTCATCAAGAGGCACAGCCGTTGATTATTTTCCATAGAACAAGGACTATCCGGTATTTACTTCATCTATCGTACCATAACAAAATTGAGTCTCATTTTAGGGATCCATCAGTCCAGCCAGTCCCATGGGTTAGCCAATCAAGCCCAACCACTATAGTGATAGGATCCATTTAGGAATTTGGTTATGTTTTGCCCCGGGTACCATGTTGAGATATCGAGCTCTAGTGAGGCGGTGGACACTGATGACCCGCCTGGGGGATAGGCCCCGCACTTACACCACTGGCATGGTTGGTGAGATCTTGGGTGATATGCGGCCAGTGGGATGACAGGCTGTGTGACAGCCACTCTAGAGACTGGCATAGTTATAGCGCCAACTCATTTAGTCGGGTTCACACTATAGAGAACCCGTGTATGTATTTGGTTGAGTACCTTTCATATTGTGTGTACTCTTATTCTTGTATATGGTGTGTTGAGTGTTGAGTAGAGAAGAAGAAGATTTTCAGCCTCTCACCTTGTGTGTTCTCTATTAGGGTTTTGTGAGTGTGTGTGTGTGCTTGCAAGAGCTCAAGCTCTCTTCCCCCCTGCATCTTTTCATGGTATCAGAGCCTGGTTCGTGCTAAGGGCTGAGCTGCAAGCAAGAGAACCATAGGAAGCGGTACGAGGGTAAGAGCTGCAACTACTCTTCCCTATTGTGTTGGTGACTACACCCTTGTCGGGAGCTCTACGGGAGGCACCGGCAAACTATCTCTGATTGAGGAGCTTTCTTCGCGGGAGTAAAGCTATAGGGTAACTATACAGTCCTTCGGACTACAATTTTTGGGCCGAAAACGCGTTTCGGGCGCGTCTGGACCTCCGTTTTTCAGAAAGCAGGCGATTTCGGGCACTGCGGGTAAGTCATCGATTCTCTGCAGAACTCTGTTTTAAGAACTGCAGGAAGACAGATTGACTGTGCAGACACTGTGGGTGCTGCAAAGAGGTCTACAGTTGCCATTGGGTGTATGTATGCACATTGAAGTCACTGGTTGTGACATTTGAGAGTACTACAGTACCGCTGTGCAGAAAATACAGCATTTGTGCAGAAAAAATCAGAGTGCAGTTTCTGGTAAAGTTGTGTGTTTGGCAAGATGTCAAATGATGGGATAACTCAGATTGTGGCTGAGAAGCTGGATAAGAATAACTTCCATGCTTGGAGGTTCAGGTTGACGAATTTCCTGATGGGAAAAGGTTATTGGGACTACATAGAAGGTGAGCATGAAGAGGCACCGGAGATACCGGATATAAATCCGACTGCTGCAGATGTGAAAGAGTTTAAAGACTGGAACCAAGGAGCCAGGAAGGTTATGTATTGGCTTTCCATTAGTATACAGGACACCATGATTGGGCACATTCAGGATGCCAAGTCCCCCAAGGAGGCGTGGGACACCTTGGTAAAGCTTTATGAAACAAATACCAAGGCACGTAAGATACAGTTGAAGAATGAACTTCATACTGTGGAGAAAAAGAGCATGTCTGTGAATGACTATGCGTTGAAGATAAAGGGCATTGTGGAATCCCTTGCATCTATTAGTGTGTCAGTAGATGATGATGACAAAGTGGAAGTCTGTCTACGTGGTCTCGGGCCACAATACAAGGCGTTTAAGACGTCTATTCAGACTCGGGAAAACATTCCCAACTTTACAGATTTGGTGTCTATGCTGATTATCGAAGAGAAGAACTTGGGTGAAGACCAACAGTCTTCACAAAGCAAAAACAGTTCAGAGCAACAGGCCTTCTACACGAGTTCAGGAAGAGGACGAGGTAGAGGAGGCCGTGGACGCGGTCAAGGAGGTGGCCGAACAGGTAATCAGAATTATGGCCAGCAGCAGCAGCAACAACAACAGTCCCAGAATCAACAACAACAACAACAACACGCAGGTGGAAGAGGCAAATTCAGAGGCAGGGGGAGTCAAAGAGGGCGTGGATATTGGCAAAGGCAATATAATGATGCATGTGAATGCTACTATTGTGGTAAGCCAGGACATGTGCAGTCAGAATGTTATAAGAAGCAGGCTGACATGCAAAATGGGAAAGTGCAGCAAAACAACTATGCATCCTCAAGCAGAAATAATGGGGACAATGAAAGATTGTTTGTTATGCAGCATGTTGTAAATGCCATGTCTGAAAATGTTGATGCAGCACAAAAAGATAATGTATGGTATGTGGATTCAGGCGCTTCAAACCACATGACGAGTCATGGGGAGTGGTTCAAGGAGATGAAAAACCCGGAAAGACCAGGTTTTGTGGAAACAGGGGATGACACTGCTCATCCAATTGCCCACGTTGGAGATGTGCCATTATCTATGCAGGATGGCAAAGTGAAGTACCTTGCAGATGTACTTCATGTACCGAACATAACAAAGAATCTGGTTTCAGTTGGCCAGATGATTGAGCAGGGTTTGCAGGTTCGGTTTAACCCTGATGGATGTTATGTTGAAGATTTTAAAGACAAGTGCAGGTTGGTTGCAAAAGGCAACAGAGTGGGCAGAATGTTTACGTTGAATGTAGACATGCCTGAAATGAGTGCTGCGATGTTTGCAAATGGTTCAGGAGTTGTTGCAGACACAGACATATGGCATAAAAGAATTGGACATGTAAATGTGCAGAGATTGAAGTCTATGTGCAGACAAAAGGAATTGTGACAGGGCTGCCAAAATTTAAAGTGGAAGGTATGCAGAAAATCTGTGAAGCATGCCAATTTGGGAAGCAAACAAAGCATGTGTTTCCACGTAACAGATATGTGAGCAGAAATGCACTAGATGTTGTGCATTCAGATGTATGGGGTCCTACGAAGACTGTTTCTATGGGAGGCTGCAGGTACTATGTCACTTTCATTGATGACCACACAAGGAAAGTGTGGGTATATTTCATGAAGGAGAAGAGTGAGGTATTCACTCACTTTCAGAATTTCAGAGTTTTGGTTGAAAAGCAAACATGGAAATATGTAAAGTGCCTAAGGTCAGATGGAGGGGGAGAGTACTTCTCCAATGAGTTCTCTGAATTCTTGAAGAAGAATGGTATTCGGAGACAGTTCACATGCAGATATACTCCGCAGAGCAAAATGGAGTTGCTGAGCGGAAAAACAGGCACATTGCTGAGATTGCGCGAGCATTGATGGAAGAGAAGAATATGCCGCATTGCTATTGGGCTGAGGCTGTTTCTATAGCAGTATATATCATGAACAGGACTCCAACTGCAGCCATACATGATGTAACTCCAGAGGAGAGGTTTACTGGCAGAAAACCAGATTTGTCTCATCTGAAAGTCTTTGGATGCATTGCATATGTGCATGTGCCAGATGAGCTGAGAACTAAGCTGGATCCGAAAGCTGAAAAATGTGTGTTTATTGGATATTCCCTTGAGCAAAAGGGATACAGGTGTTATAACCCTGCTACACGTGAGTTGAGGGTAAGCAGGGATGTTGTCTTTGATGAGATGAGCAGCTGGTATGCTGCTGAAAAAGAAGCTGTTGGGGCTGATGTGAGTGGAAGTGTGGTTGCACAGAATGCAGGTCAGCAATCACAGTCTTTGAGTGGACCAGGAGAGTCCTCATCTAGTGGGTCTGTTGATAGACCATGGAGTGGCAGGCTGCGTCATAATACCAACCCTGCAAATGTGATTACTACATCACGTAAAGGAAAAGAGAAAGTGGTTGAGCCCCTTGGTATGCCTGACATTTCTGCAGGGCATTCTCATGTTGATGGAGAGTCTAGTGGTTCAGATATGAGCCTTGATGAGGAGCTTGGGATCCCAGCTATGAGAACACCTGGTGTAAAGAAGGCTATGGAAGCCATGAATGAAAAGCTGCGAAGATCTGGGAGAGTGAAGAACCCTGTGCAGAGATTTACATATGATGGTTATGTGGCACATCACTATGCATATATGGCAAAGGTTGTGCAGGTTGTAGAGCCCACATGCATTGATGAGGCTGTTGGAAATGTGTGTTGGGAGAAAGCTATGGATGAGGAGATGGATGCACTATATGGAAATGAAACTTGGGATTTAGTGCAATTGCCAGAAGGCAAGAAAGCCATTGGATGCAAGTGGGTGTACAAAGTTAAACATAACAGTGATGGAAGCATAAACAGGTACAAGGCTAGATTGGTAGCCAAAGGATATGCGCAGACATATGGGATTGATTATGAGGAAACTTTCAGCCCAGTTGCCAAGATGGCAACGGTGAGAGTTGTGATAGCAGTGGCTGCGTCAAAGAAATGGTCTTTACATCAGATGGACGTAAAGAATGCATTCTTGCATGGGGATTTGCAAGAAGAGGTGTATATGTTGCAGCCACCTGGTTATGAGGATGTGGGTCACCCCGAGCATGTTTGCAGGTTGAAGAAAGCCTTGTATGGCTTAAAGCAAGAACCAAGAGCATGGTCTGACAAGATTTCTGAATATCTTGTCACTATTGGCTTTCATGTAGCCAATGCAGATTTCTCGCTGTATGTGAGACATGGTGATAGAGGGGTTGTGCTTGTTGTCATCTATGTAGATGACTTGATCATTACGGGGGACCATGATGCAGAGATCTTTGATGTAAAGATCTTGCTTAGACAGAAGTTCGAGATGAAGGATCTGGGGGAGCTCAGATATTTCTTGGGCATTGAGGTGATTAGGTCACCACATGGTATTGGATTACTGCAAAGACAGTATGGCTTGGACATGTTGTCCAAGTATGGTATGATAGGCTGTAAGCCTATTTCTGTGCCATTGGATCAGAATGGCAAGTTGAGTGCAGATTCAGGAGAGATCTTGGAGGATCCTACTATGTACAGGAGCATAGTAGGAAGTTTGATCTACATGACGATCACCAGACCAGATTTGAGCTATGCTGTTGGGTTGGTGAGTCAATTTATGCAGGTTCCACGGAAATCGCATTTGGATGCAGTGAGACGCATACTGAGGTATGTGAAGTCTACTTTGCATTGTGGACTATTCTATGAGACTGGGACAGAGATATGTGTACATGGGTACACAGATGCTGATTGGGCTGGTAGTATCTCAGACAGAAGATCTACCAGTGGATTCATGTTTTCTTTGGGGAGTGCTGCTGTGACTTGGAGCAGCAAGAAGCAGCCTACGGTTGCTCTATCGAGTACAGAGGCCGAGTATAGAGGAGCTGCTATGGCAGCATGTGAGGTAGCTTGGTTGAGAAAGCTACTTGCAGATTTGGGTCTATCAGTGGATAGACAAGTTGTCATTTTCTGTGACAACATTAGCAGTATACAGTTGGCCAGGAACCCAATCTTTCATGCTCGTACGAAGCAGATAGAGGTCCACTACCACTTCGTCAGAGAGAAGGTCTTAGCAGGAGACCTTGACCTTGTTTATGTCAGCACAGAGGATCAGGTAGCTGACATCTTCACCAAAGCATTGGGTACAGAGAAGCTCCGCAGATTCAGGGCTTCGCTTGGTGTACATGAGATGGAGTTGAGCTCGAGGGGGAGTGTTGAGATATCGAGCTCTAGTGAGGCGGTGGACACTGATGACCCGCCTGGGGGATAGGCCCCGCACTTACACCACTGGCATGGTTGGTGAGATCTTGGGTGATATGCGGCCAGTGGGATGACAGGCTGTGTGACAGCCACTCTAGAGACTGGCATAGTTATAGTGCCAGCTCATTTAGTCGGGTTCACACTATAGAGAACCCGTGTATGTATTTGGTTGAGTACCTTTCATATTGTGTGTACTCTTATTCTTGTATATGGTGTGTTGAGTGTTGAGTAGAGAAGAAAAAGATTTTCAGCCTCTCACCTTGTGTGTTCTCTATTAGGGTTTTGTGAGTGTGTGTGTGTTCTTGCAAGAGCTCAAGCTCTCTTCCCCCCTGCATCTTTTCATACCAGGGAAAAGAGTTCCGAGGCCCCCTATCCGGCGCTTCAAGCAAACTTCAAGATAGTCACACCACTTACACACCCAATATGAAATTGCCTGTTTCATAGATTCAGCTGTGAAACAATTTGTATGAAAAGAGTTCCGAGGCCCCCTAGCCGGCGCTTCAAGCAAACTTCAAGATAGTCACACCACTTACACACCCAATATGAAATTGCCTCTTTCACAGATTCAGCTGTCTTTAAAACAATCTTTTAATAAAACCATAGTATCATTGATCATAATCCTCCAAAATATCCAGGTTGAATTCTAATTTCCAAATGATTCTTTCATCGGTGTACCTATGGCATCATTCGCACAACTAGAACGCTCACCACCTGTTCACTCAGGGGCCTTTTCAATAGTTCCTAGCTCATAGTACCCAGAAATATATTCACTTATAAAAATCCAGATGGACTCCCCATTGAAGATCAGCAAGATCAACCAACAGATCCATATAAAAGAGCCATGGACTCATCCGTTAAGGACAAGCAAGGATAATCAACCAGATCCATGCCCGAGTGCATAAAGCAACTCTAACTCCTTGTTCCATTTTCTTTCTCGATGCACGTGTGGGTATCTTCGGCGACCCAGAGCCCGAGCACTGTATGGTCAGCATCCTCTAGGTTCCTTCGCAAGTCACCTAGCGCTTCACTCATAGGCTGCTTCCTTGTTCCCTCATCCACCGTACTGAAACTTACCATTTAAATCGAACGGAGGCTGGTCAAGACCTCGGTCGACCTTCCTACACGAGATGTCCTCTGTTGACTCTCCGTTAGCTATTGTAACTTTATCAATTAGGTCTCCACGACCTCATTCACAAGATGGTCAAAATGCTTCCCTAGCATTCCTTGACATAAAATAGTCATTTAAAAACAGGTTATAAATATAGTTTCATGTCAGCCTTCTTAAAAAGTATGTACCAAGCCCGAATCATGTGCTTGATGATGAAATCTTAACTTCTTCAACAACCCAAGAGGGCAGATGGAACTCCAACTTGAAGAAATCCTTGATGTTCAAGAGAAGGTTCTCAAGAATAGAATTCTGAGAGAATTATTGGTTAAATGGAAGTTCTATCCTTTTGACGATGCCACCTGGGAGAAAGAAGCCGAACTCTTGCGGGATTACCCCCAGTTTGCAAGATCAGGACATCTCGCATTTTTCAAGTGGGAGAGAATGTAAGATTCCTCCCCATCCTCTCAAGAAGTCCAGCATCTTCCCCTGTAATCAAACCCCTCTTCAGAAATATAAAAGATCTTGTTTCTACGTGTTTTGGCCTAGAGAGAGAAAATCTTCTAGAGAGAGGTGATTCATTTTTTAAATATTTTTGGATGGAAAAATATCTCATCTTATTAAAATAAATTCTCCCAAAACAGAAGTTCAAAAAGAATTTCAAAAGATGCATTAGAAATAAATTATAATCTGTTCAAAAGGCCTTATCCTAAGGGTCCAGATTTCCTAAAAATTTTAAATTAAGGTTCCTATGGACCAATAAGATTAATCCAAATGTAGGGAGGAGGTAAATTGAAGAAATAAAGAAAATACCCCCCCCCCCAAAAAAATGAGTAAATACTCACATAAGATGAAGAGTGGACTAAGGACCAAAGGAAATACTAAAAAAATAAATTTTTGACACCTCAGAGTGGGGATTCCCCCTCATGAAGCAGGCACCTTTTTCCCATCATTGCTTTTGAATTTTAAATCAATAAAATTAGATATTTCATCTCTCCTCTCTCCTAATTCAAAACTGGATCTAAAAAGTGAACTAAACTGACCCAAAAATGGTCAAAAATAGACCAAACTGATCTGGAAAATTATAGAATCAATTTGCTTGGTTAGAAGCTCACTTTTTCCTATAAATAGAAGCCTCCCCCTTTGTAGAAGCATAATAGTGTTCTATGCACTATTACTCTACTCCTCCCCAGAGCCAAAAACAATGAATTTATTGATAATTCATTAGTTTTTGACCATTTCCTCTTCACAAAAGAATTGGTGGCCACTCTTGTTGCAAACAAGAGTAGATCGCTCAAACCATCAAGCCAAAGGAAAGCTCACAAAAATTCATGTAAGCTAGAAATCCTACTTTTTCTTTATTCCATTTAATGGTTTTCTAATTTTTGTTTTCTTTAAAACGAAAAATGATGTTATGCCTTGTTGGAAAGGCTTTCCCCCTCTCTTCATTCTTGAATTCACCCTATCCTAGATATGTAATCAAATTCTTAGAATTAAACTTTTCATATTGTTTCTCTTTAAAAAGTGGAATTTAATTAGTTTAGAATGCTTTAAACCATTTGGGATAATTTCTAAGTAAACTTGAGAATGAAAAAAAATTGAAAAATGGTCAGCCATACAAAGGAGGTTATGGCAAACTTTTCTTAAATTTTGTGAAATAAGTTTTATCTTTTATTATTCAAAAAGAGTAATCCCCACTATTTGTGTATTCTAAAAGTGTTATTTTTATTCTATGCATAGAAAAATGCATATTAGAATTTTTTTTATAAAAGTGTTATTTCCATTAGAATTAATTTCTATGCATAGAAAGATGCATATTGGATAATTTTTTTATTATAAAAGTGTGATTTTCATTAGATTTAAATTCTATGCATAGAAAGATGCATATTGGATATTTTTTATTATTATAAAAGTGTGATTTTCATTAAATTTAAATTCTATGCATAGAAAGATGCATAATTGGAAATATTTTTATTATAAAAGTGTTATTTTTACCAATATTGATTTTTATGCCTAAAGTGATGCATAAAAGAAATTTTTTAATCATAAAAGTGTTACTTTCACCAGTATTGATTTTTATGCATAAAATGATGCATAAAAGAAATTTTTTAATTAAAAAAGTGTTACTTTCACCAATATTGATTTTTATGCATAAATAGATGCATAAAAGAAATTTTTTTAATTCTAAAAGTGTTACTTTCATCAAAATTGATTTTCATGCATAAATAGATGCATAAAAGAATTTTTTTATTATAAAAGTGTTACATAGATGCATAAAATTTTTTTTATTATAAAAGTGTTACTTTCATCAAAATTGATTTTTATGCATAAATAGATGCATAAAAGATTTTTTTTATTATAAAAGTGTTACTTCATCAAAATTGATTTTAATGCATAAATAGATGCATAAAAGGATTTTCTTTTATATAAAAGTGTTATTTCCATAGAAGTTGGATTTTATGCATAAATAGATGCATACAGAATTTTTATATCAAAATAAGACTTCTCTTTAATCCTATGTTTTAATCCCATGAATATTGGTAAATGAATAAGTTAATACTCTGTGAGAGAAAATTCTACTTCCGCTGCTAGCACCCCTTAATTCGTTGCGCGGTGGGGGATAAGGATATCATAGTAGCTGGTATCAAAGCAAATTGGCTAATGAGGATCAGCCGAGAAGCCAAAAATGTCAAAAATTTATGAAGACGCAGTAAAGGATCGTAATTTTGTGATAAAATTCATGTAAATTGATATTCAAACTAAAATTCGTAAATTGGTAATTGGGTCTTCAGATGGAAGTACCGCAATTGTATGGAATACCTGACTTGCTTGAGGCCTAGACATGATGGTATTTACCTTATAATTCCAAGGACAGTGACTACCTGTATATACCGAGGGTATAACTGCAACTCTTTACTGGCAGTATACACAAGTAAATCTAAGACTTGAAAATATAAGCATTAATACTGTCCAGATGATGAATTCGAATGTGGTTGATATAATTTTAATTTTTGGTTGAGAACTGATGAGTTGATTGGGATTCTTATTGAAAAAAAATGAAGATTCTTGAATTTTGGTTGAAATGTAATAAACTAAGCAAAACCGCAATGAAGATGAATGGGACGAGTCCCTGTGATGATGTTCGTAGCTGGAATGACGTTAATGACTATGAGATTAGTGGATTGTGCTGACAGATTGCTGTTGTTAACACTTGACCCAGTGGATCAAGTTAAGGGATGTCAAATTAAAAATCAGTATAATTATAAATTTCCATGTCCGACTGTTCAGATAGAAAATTCGGTCTAATGGACCATTATTGTGATAAGGATTTGAATGTTACGATCTGAGTGAATTATTATTTGATGATGAGTTTTATATAAGGGATCTTTATCCCAGGATTCTGTTGGGTTCTCCAGACTATAGGGAACCCCAGAATCAGTTGGAGCTTAAAGAAATCAATTGTCCTCTAATATTGCGAGATGAGGACATCTCGCATTTTTTAAGTGGGGTAGGATGTAAGATTCCTCCCTCTCGCTTTAAATGAGGTGTGCAGGTGTAAGAACCTCCCCTTCTGATCTTATAATTATTCCCCTCTCTAAAATAAAAGAAACATCCTGTTTTACCTTGTTTTGGTCTAGAGAAAGGTTATTCAATTTTTAGATATTTTTGGATGGAAAAATATCTCTTCTTATTAAAATAAATTCCCTCGAAACAGAAGATCAAAAAGATTTTCAGAAGGTGCATCTGTTCAAAAGGCCTTATCTCGAGGGTCCAAATTTTTGAAAAATTTTAGATCAAGGTTCTGAGGGGCCAATTAGATTAATCCAAATGTAGGAATGAGATAAATAGAAGAAATAAAGAAAATCCCCCCAAAAATGAGTAAATACTCACATAAGATGAAGAGTTGACTAAGGACAAGGATATTAGTTAAAAAAGAAGATATATTTAGAGAAATGATACATTTTTGACACTTCAGTGTGGGGAATTTCCCCTCATGAAGGAGGCGCCTATTTCACATGTGTGGTTGAGTTTTAAACTCACAAATAATGAGATATTTTCATCTCTCCTCTATCCTGCTTCAACTAGATCCAAAAAGTGAGCTAAATTGACCTAAAAATGGTCACAAATTAACCAAACTGATCTAGAAACTTCTAGAACTAGTTTGCTTGGTTAGAGGCTCACTTTTTCCTATCCCCCTTTGTAAATGGTTGATGGTGTTTTATGCACTGTTACTCTACTCCACCCCAGAGTCAAGAACTATGAATTTCTTAATAATTCATTAAGTTTTGACCATTCCCTCTTCTAAAGAATTGGTGGCCACTCTTGTTACAAACAAGAGTAGATCCCTCAACCTATCAAGCCAAAGGAAAGCTCCCAGAATTTCGTGTAAGTTAGAAATCTTACTTTTTCTTTATTCTTTTAATGGTTTTCTAATTTTTTTTGTTATCTTAAAATGATAAACAGATGCTATGCCTTGTTGGAAAGGCTTTCCCCCTCTCTTCTTTCTTAAATTATGCCCTTCTTTATCCTAGTTAAGTAATCTAATTGTTGGAATTGAACTTTTCATATTGTTTCTCTTTTAAAAGTGAAATTTGATTAGTTTAGAGAGCTTAAAACCATTTGGGGATAATTTTTAAGTAATTTTAAGTTAGGAAAAATAAAAAAATGGCCAGCCATACAAAGGAGGTTATGGCAAAATTTTCTAAAATTTGGTGAAATAAGTTTTATCTTTTATTATCCAAAAAGAGTAATCCCCCACCAATTGTGTATTCTAAAAGTGTAATTTCGATTTTATGCATAGAAAGATGCATAAAGAATTTTATTTTTATTTCAAAAGAGTTATTCTCATCAATTTTCATTTTATGCATAGAAAGATGCATAAAGAAATTTATTTTTATTTCAAAAGAGTTATTCCCATCAATTTTCATTTTATGCATAGAAAGATGCATAAAGAAATTTATTTTTATTTCAAAAGAGTTATTCCCATCAATTTTTATTTTAGGCATAGAAAGAGGCATAAAGAAATTTATTTTTTTATTTCAAAAGAGTTGTTCTCATTAAAATTGAATTTATGCATAGAAATATGCATAAAAGATTTATTTTTATTTCGAAAGTATTATTCTTCTTAAAATTGAATTTATGCATAAATAGATGCATAAACGGATTTTTATAAAAGTGTTATTCCCCACTAAAGTTGTTCTTATGCTCTCTCTTTCCTAAAGAATGGTCATTCCTATGACCTATTCTATATTCAAATGAAGCTTCTCATGAAGCAATTCTCTAGTAAAAAAGTAATTTCTATGCTTGTCTAATTGAGGCCAAATAAGTGGCTTTTTAATACTTTGATGCTATTTAATTTATGGAAAAATTAAGAATCAAGCCCATAACTGGATATTGATCCAATTAATGGTTATTCTAATCATAGGGATATTACTAAACTTTATGCTTTCAAATTATTGAGATTTATGAGTAATAGCAGCAGAGCTATGGTAAAATTTTAAAAAAATTAACACAAATCATTTTCATTCATAATATGAAAAGAGGACTTCCTACCATATTCTAGGATTAATATCCTAGATTAATTGAATGATTCTCATTATAATCATGGAAAAATTTTATTTTTATGTTTATATATAATTAGTTAATTAGAAAAAAGAGGAATTTCTAGTAATCCATTTTTTTGTTAAAAGAGTAATCCCCATGACAATGGAATTCCATGTATTCCAATGAAGTAAGAGAAAAATTGTGATGCTAGAATAATGTATATTTTATTTAAAAATTAAAGAAGGATTTTAGTTAAATTTATCTTTTTTTTAATAGATAAGTTTAAAAGATTGAAAGCAAAAATCCCACCATATTGGAATTCAAATATTTAAATGAGGAAGGTATAATTCATAGTGTAAAGGAATTAATGGAGATTTTTATTTAAATTTTAAGAGAAAATTTAGTTAAATTTATCTTTTTGCATAGATAAGTTAAAATGATGAAAGAGGAATTCCCACCATATTGAAATTCAAATGTTTAAATGAGAAAAGTGGAATTTCTAGCTTAATTGAATTAATGGATATTTTTATGTAATTTTTAAGAAGAATTTTAGATAGATTTGATTTATGGTAAAAGAGGAATTCGCATGATAATTGGATTGCACTCACTTAATGAGGGATTTGAATTAAATTTTAGTGTCAAAAGATGAATTTCCACCATAATTCTACCTAATGAATTAAGGTTGAGAAACTATGTGATAGAAGGAATATCTTTGGATATTGAATTGGTAAAATCACTAAATGGATATTTACCTAAAACTAGATGTTTATTTGAAGGGAATCCTTGTAGAACTAAACCGAATGAATTTGGTTAGACTACGAGAAGGACGGATAGTAAACCTACTTGTCCATCTCGTGATCTGAATCAAGTAAAAACTTTGTGGACCAATTCCAGTTTCTAATCAAAGAATAGACTACCAGAACTAAACTAGTTTTTCCTGACCAAACTCACCAAGAATCTAGTTTGGACAATCAGACTGAATGATGGGTAGATCAAGGATCCTTATTTATGAAACTAGGAATTATGGAAAAAAAATTTGGAACCAATCTCAAATTAGAATTTTACTTGCATTGGAACCTCTATTTTTTTAAATTCAAAGGACTGTTTTATGCCAGAATGCTAGAGGAAGCATTTGGCTTATGTTTTTCTAAGAGAAGGTTCGTTGGAATAGCCGGCAGGAGTCGTCAAGGGACATCGCTCGCGGCAAAGCCTGTCGAGGTCTTGACTAGCCTAGGTACGGTTAAAATGGTGCGCTTCCGGTACGATGGGCGAGGATCGACAAAACGGTCCCTGAGTGAAGTGCTAGGACACCTAAGGAGAATCCTAGAGGGTTCTGACCAGGCGATGCACAGGCTCGCGCGGTTGCTAGGACACCCATGTGTACGTCGATGAAGATTTTGGATGGACTAAAAAAGGAAAGATTTTGGGAACCAAATTTTGATACTGGATCTCGTTGGTTGGCCAGCTGGTCTTCAACGGAGAGTCCAGAGGATATTGTTGTAATACAATGGACTCAAAATTTTAGAAAATGATGATAAAAAATATTATGATTTTTATTGAAGGATTGTTTTAAAGCCAGTCGAGTCTGTTATAAATGGCAATTTCATATTGGGTGTGTACGTGGTATGCCTACCTTAATTTTTGCATGAATCGCTGGCTAGGGGGCCTGGGAACTCTTTTCCTTGGTACCTGGGCAAAAACACAACCAAATCTTTATAAAGGAATCCCACCAATATAGTGGTCAGGTGGTTGGCTAACCCATGGGCCAGATGGGGTAGGCTAGATTGGAGGATTCCTAAGAAACAACTAGATACGAATAGTTACGTTAATTAGTTTAAATCCTGTGAAGACCTTGTTCTGTGGGAGGGGATCAGCGTGGATGTGCCTCGTAAATGAGGAAAAAAGCGGTGATTCCATGGACCAAGTGCAAGTCTCTTCTTGATCTGACTATGTGACTTTAGGTTTGGTCAAATCAGTTTAGCTAGTTAAGACTTTGACTCGTTAGAGTAATTCCCCGTTAGAAGATTTTCCCATGGCGGAATCTCCCATGCCTTCTAGGCGAGGGGAGTCTTCCAGGCCGGCGGGCTAGCCTCTCGTCTCGGACATCCGTGGGCGAGGCCCCGAGTGTGAATTCCCACCTCGCATGAGAGGCCGACGCCGCTTCCGCCGGTGGCAAGGCACCGCGGAGGCGGGGGCAGGGTCCTCACAGCAGCTGGTATCAAAGCTTTGTTGAAAGCTAATAAGGATAAACAAATTCTTATCAAAAATCGATAACAAAAACTCAACATAATGTATTTTGATTCCATAAGTCTCATTAATAAAGAATTTTTAATCAAAGAAATTATTTTTTTAGATGGAAGTTCCATACTTATCTGGTGTTCCTAACCTCACCCAGTCACAAGACATGACTGCGTTTGCCGTCGAGCATCTCATCTCTTCCACTGCATCTCAAATAAGCCGAGTCAGACTCGCACGCCATTTCGAGGATTTATATTTTCCTGACCCAACGGAGAGACGATAGCATAAGTGGTTTGCAAGGCAGTATGTCCACGTCTCTTGCGACCAGTGTGCAATGCTGAGGTAGAACCTCTCATTGGCCATGATTCTGATGAAGCTGAAAGTGGTACATGGCATCATTTTATATCATTAAACGCCTCAAAATTTTAGACTTTCATGCCAAATCTACAGACTCCTTAGTCGCTTTATTCCTAATAAGGAGAAGATAATAGTAAGAGAACGGTTGTATCAGGGCATGGCTATGACCTAGTACCGCTGTCTTAGGCGTCTCCTGAGGAGATTTGAATTTCTGGAGCCGATCTGCTCTATGTACATATTGCAACTTCTATATAAATAAAGAAATGTTTTTTGGAGAAAAAATCCCTATTGTATAAGTGATTGTTTTTGGACGAACTGATAAAGAAAAAAATCTGTTACCAGACATATGTCATAGATCTCCAATAAGATCATTTATCTTGTTTAAGAAATTGTTTTCCGAATCCCTTAAGTCTTAGGATCTCATGGATGATATCAAAATAAAAATTTAATAATATATCATTTTTGGCAAAATCATGAGACTAGGAAACCATGGCCGTCAGCCAGACTCTCTCTGTGTTGAAGATGATGAGCTTGACCCCGATGTTCGTAAGGCTCTTCATAGAACTCAGCCAAGACCTTTTAAAGGAGAAGGGGAGAACGTGGGCTAGGTTATGGAGAAATGGGTGGAAGCTATGGAAGAATATTTTGACGTCACAAGCTACAATGAGCGGAGCAAAATGGCTCTTGCCAGGCTGAAAATAGTGGAAACAACTAGGGTGGCATGGAGGAACCATTGTGACACCAACCGTCTGGACAAGAATACTCAGTCCTCGAACGACCTTAATAAAGTAGGGGAGCAAAGCCATTGAGGAATATCACCAGGCCTTCGCTCTTCTACTCAAATATTCACCCCTCTAGAAACTCATGGGGCCAGGTTCATTCGGGGAATGAACGAACCCTTGGACACAGTGGTCAAGAATGCCAAGCCAGTGTCCATGGCAAAAGCTGTCAAAATGGCAAAGGACTTTTCCAAATCCTTCATCATGAAAGTCCCGCCAAAGCCAGCTCCCTGATCCTTTAAAAGATTTCAGACACCGAGAAGTTCTTCCAACTTTCCACCTCTAAAGAGACACCAAGGTCCTAACCAAAATCTGGAGACAGGAAGCTTCAGAAATGAAGGAAGACCTTTCCCCCGAAGTACATTCTCAAGAACTCCGGCTCTCTCCAGAATGCAAAGGGAAGAGCTTCGAAGCAAGAACAAATGCTTCAGATGTCAGGGATTTGGGCACTAGCTCAAGGATTGTCCAACTCCTTCGGTGGGCCAAGGAAGCCAGGGTCCCAGAGTTCAGAGACCGACTCCTTCTTTATCAGTCCAATCTGGGTCCCCCGCGCTAGAATTAGGGTAACCCAAGAAGAGTCCAATCAGGGTCCCAGAGTTCAAAGACCAACTCCTTCTTTTTATTAGTCCAATCAGTGTCCCCCGCGCTAGAATTAGGGTAACCCAAGAAGAGTGCCAGCTGAGCCTGCAACCTCCATGCAAAGCAGTCTCCGAACTCCCTCCCAGAATTAGAATAACCAAAGAGAGAGAGTTCCACCTTAGACTGCAGCAGCCAGAGCAGTCACCATAGTTAAGGAAGTAGAGGAAGTGAAAGGACAGATCTATGTAGCAATAGAGCATCAGGGAAATAACCGTGAATTCTTAGTCCTCCAGACTCTAGCAGAGTACCAAGGTAAGCAATTCAATCTTTTGATTGATTCAGGCAGTACTCATTCTTTTATTTCCCGAGGATGTCTGCATAAATTAGTCCTAAATCAAAATTAGAGAAACCTATGCAAGTGGAATTAGCCAGTGGGAAGATTCTTTTCACTCACCTTGAGACTGACCTTATTCAGTTTAGCCTAGATGGGAACATAACATAGTGCCAGTTCAGAGTCCTACCCCTGGGAATATATGATGGAATCCTTGGAATGGATTGGCTCCAAATCAGGCTGACATTCATTGTCACAAAGAAACCATCTCTTTCCTTGACCTTCATGGGAATAAAGTTCAAGGAATTGGAATTTTCGGATCCCTAGTGCTACAATTAGTCACAGCTTCCAAATTATTAAAAGGGCTCAGGCAAGCTGTGTATGTTGTTAAAATGAATCCAATAGACATAAAATGCAAGGCTAAAGAACCAGAGTGGTTAAGTGAGTATGCAGATGTGTTTCCTAAAAAGCTGACTGAGATGCCTCCATCTCGTGAAGTAGATCATGAGATCGAATTAACCCCCAGAGCTCAGCTAGTAGCCCAAGGTGCTTACAAAATGCCAGTTCTTGAAGCCATAGAACTTAAGGAATAGTTAAGACAACTGTTAGATCAGGGATTCATCAGACCCAATGTCTCACCTTGGGGTGCGCCCGTTCTCTTTCAAAAGAAGAAAGATGGAACGTAAAGACTCTATATTGACTACAGAGGATAAGTATCCTATTCCTAGGATTGATGAACTTCTGGATCGATTAAGTGGAACCCAAATGTTCACAAAGATAGAGCTCAAATCCGGGTACTACCAGATCAGAATCAAGGAGCAGGACATCCCAAAGACAACATTCAATACTTGCTATGGGCATTATGAGTTCACAGTCATGCCATTTGGATTGACTAATACCCCGGTGACATTCAATCGTCTTATGCAAGATATTCTTAGAGAATACTTGGATGATTTTGTTCTTGTCTTCTTTGATGATATCTTAGTATACTCAAAGAATGTTGCAGACCATGAAGATCATGTGCGCAAGGGCTTGGAAATCCTAAGGAAACACCAACTCTTTGGCAAAGAAGAGCAAATGTTCTTTCTCTGTTGACTAGGTGGAATACTTGAGATTCATAGTGTCAAAAGATGGGATTTCTCCTGACCCTGCAAAGATCCAAGCAGTCGTAGAATGGCCAGAACCCAAGTCAGTAAAGGAAGTCAGAGGATTCCTAGGGTTAACCGGATGGTATAGGATCTTTATACCTAGGTATGCTCACATAGCATCCCCCTTAACTAACCTTCTCAAAAAGAGTACACTTTTTCAGTGGACTACAATAATGTGACAGAGTGCCTTTGACAAGCTAAAGACAACCTTAGTAACCAACCCTATCCAACATCATATTGGGGAATGTGGGAATTTCCCATAAGTTTGGGACTTGTGTCAAAAAATTGGATTTTCCATAACTTGAACACCGTTAATCCAAAATGAGCGCTTCTTGGCTCTTTAGATCCCATTTTTCAAGCGCTTTCCAATGATAGGTCACATGATAGGGTTTTGATAAACTTACAAGCATGTTATCCATGCCCTCCTTTTTTAGTACTCAAAAATGGGAATTGGGAGACTCCCAAAATCACGAATATGGTGTTATCCTTAAATTGTGAGATTTTACCAAACCCTTTGAGGTAGTTACTGACGCCAGTGGGTTTGCCTTAGGCAGTGCTCTGATACAGTAAGGTCATGCAGTGGCCTATGAATCCAGAAAACTCACAACACATCTCGTGTTTTTCAAGTGGGAGAGGATGTAATATTCCTCCTCAGCGTGAATAACAAATAAGCCTCTACTTCAATCCCTTGTAATCATTCTATGTTTCTGAATACAAGAAAATATTATTTTTCCTTGTTTGGCCTAGTGAGATAAAAATTTCTAAAGAGTGGTAAATCAATATTGCGATATTTTTGGATAAATAAATTCTACAGATATCAAAAAAATGTTTCCTTGAAACAGAAAATCAAAATAGATTTTCCAAGGTGTAATTGGAATTAATTAAAAATGATTTAGAAGACCTTATCATAAGGGTCAAGATTTTCTAAAAATTTTGGATTAAGGTTCCTATGGACCAATAAGATTAATCCAAGTGTTGGGATAAGATAAATCCAAAGAATAAAAGAAAATACCCAAAAATGAGTAAATGCCCACATCAGATGAAGAGTTAACTAAGTATTAGATTTATTAGTTAAAAACTATGAAGTATTAATTAAAAAAATGAGATATTTTGGAGTAATCATTCATTTTTGACACATTGGTAAGGAGAAGGGGGCCCTTCAAGGAGGCACCTATTTCACATGTGTGGATGAGTTTTAAACTCAAAAATAATAGGATATTTTTATCTCTCCTCTCTCCTAAATCAAACCAAATCAAAAAGGGAGCCAAACTGGTCCAAAATCTGTCCAAATACAGCCAAACTGAAGCTGGAAAAATCTAGAACTCAGTTGAACTCAGTTAGTGGCCTCCCTCACCTATAAATAGACCCTCATTCTTTTGTATTCTCATCTATGAACTAAACTATGCCGATATTACTCTAAGATAAGCTTATTTTCTATTATCCTCTAAAAACCCTCTACAAATTGAAGAGATTGGAGCTTCTCTCTCTCTTCAATCTTTCCTAGAGACTTCATCAACATACCAAACCAATTGATTGGTTGGGGGCCTCTACTTTGATCAAATAATCAAGCAATCTATAAGGTAAAATGTGGTTTATGGTCTTTTTTCTTTAATCTCCAAATGTTTCTCTCTTCTCAACCCCTCTCAAGCTTGAGAAGCATTCAATTGAATGGCTTTTGAATACAATTGAAGTTCTTTAATGAAATTGTAATGATAAAACACATAAATTTCCATTTATGCTTAAATTATAATGTTTTTTAAGCATTTCTCTCTCTCCCCCAAAGAATGGTCATTCCTATGACCTATTCTATATTCAAATGAAGCTTCTCATGAAACAATTCTCTAATCTAAAAGTAATTTATATGCTTGTCTTATTGAGGCCAAATAAGTGGCTTTTTAATGCTTTGATGCTATTTAATTTATGGAAAAATTAAGAATCAAGCCCATAATTGGATATTGATCCAATTAATGGTTATTCTAATCATAGGGATATTACTAAACTTTATGCTTTCAAATTATTGAGATTTAGCAGTAATAGCAGCGAAGCTATGGGTAAAATTTTTGAAAAATTAACACAAATCATTTTCATTCATAATATGAAAAGAGGACTTCCTACCATATTCTAGGATTAACCATCCTAGATTATTTGAATGATTCTCATTATAATCATGGAAATTTTTGATTTTTATGTTTATAAAAGAGAAATTTCTAGTAATTCATTTTTATGTTAAAAGAGTAATCCCCATGACAATGGAAATCCATGTATTCCAATGAAGTAAGAGAAAAATTATCATGCTAAAATAATGTATATTTTATTTGAAAATTAAAGAAGAATTTTAGTTAAATTTATCTTTTTTCTTTTAATAGATAAGTTTAAATGATGAAAGAGGAATTCCCACCATATTGGAATTCAAATATTTAAATTAGGAAAGTGTAATTCCTAGTATAAAAGAATTAAAGGAGATTTTTATTTAAATTTTAAGAGAAAATTTAGTTAAATTTATCTTTTTGCATAGATAAGTTAAAATGATGAAAGAGGAATTCCCACCATATTGGAATTCAAATGTTTAAATGAGAAAAGTGGAATTTCTAGCTTAATTGAATTAATGGATATTTTTATATAATTTTTTAAGAAGAATTTTAGAAAGATTTAATTTATGGTAAAAGAGGAATTCCCATGATAATTGGATTGCACTCACTTAATGAGAAAAAGAGGGATTTTAAGTTTATTCAAAAAAATAGGTATTGGTATTTAGTTAAAAGAAGAATTTTTATGATATCTAAGAAAAGAGGAATTTGAATTAAATTTTAGTGTCAAAAGATGAATTTCCACCATAATTCTACCTAATGAATTAAGGTTGAGAAATTATGTGATAGAAGGAATATCTTTGGATATTTAATTGGTAAAATCACTAAATGGATATTTACCCAAAACTAGATGTTTATCTGAAGGGAATCCTTGTAGAACTAAACCGAATGAATTTGGTTAGACTATGAGGACGGACAGTAAACCTACTTGTCCATCTCTCGATCTAAATCAAGTAAAATCTTCGTGACCAATTCCAATTTCTAATCAAAGAATAGACTACCGGAACTAAACTAGTTTTTGGTCACGAAGTTTTTACTTGATTCAGATCGAGAGATAGATAAGTAGGTTTACTGTCCGTCCTTCTCATAGTCTAACCAAATTCCAATTTCTAATCAAAGAATAGACTACCGGAACTAAACTTGTTTTTCCTGACCAAACTCACCAAGAATCTAGTTGGACAATCAGACTGAATGCTGGGTAGATTACCCTGATGAGAGATCAAGGATCCTCATTATGAAATTGGGAATTATGGAAAAAGGGTTTTTGGAACCAATCTCAAATTGAAATTTTACTTGCATTGGAACCTCCATTTTCTTAATTCAAAGGACTGTTTTACGCTAGAGTGCTAGAGGAAGCATTTGGCTTATGTTTTTCTAAGAGGAGGTTTGTTGGAACAGCCGACGGGGGACGTCGCTCGCGGCAAAGCCTGCCGAGGTCTTGACCAGCCTGCCAAGGTCTTGACTAGCCTCGGTACGGTTAAAATGGTGCGCTTCCAGTACGATGGGCAAGGATCGACAAAGCGGTCCCTGAGTGTTCACACATTCAAAATTGCTCAATTTTCACATTAAAAATTTTTGATTTGATAAAGAAACTCATATTAAAATCATATATCAAAGTTATACATGCCCAATGGTCAAATTGATTACAAAATTTTTTGGCCTTCCAATAAGGCTTTAATCTTACTTGTGCGGCTAGGACCTTGCACTGTATTCCAAGGGAGAGGGTTTGCTATTTTCTATGGGTCGGAGTTCCCAACAAATGAAGTAAAAGTACACCTTGACTGCAGTCTCCCTAGGTAGTTACTGCAAAAACAAAATAGGGCCATGCTCCTAAGTACTAACAATGCCTTGTCGGCATTCTTGGTGATGCCTTCTTCACACAAGATTTTTCTAAGTGCTTTGCACTTTAGAAGCTCTTTGGTTGTGTGGCTTGTGTAGTGGGCATGGACCATTTGGCAACACACTAAAGGTGAGAAGTTGCCTAGGTAGTGTCCAAGCATAGCATCTCTTCTAAACTTTTCTCGGGCTCCTCCTTTCCTCCATGTAAAGGAGTCGATAGGCAATGACATGTGAAACCATGAGTTTGTGAGTTTGTGTTCCCACATCTGACATAGTAGGAGAAAATCTACGCAAAGACAATTTACCCCTAAGTCTTTGTCTTTTTCAAGGACTTGCATCTTGCTGATGTCAATGTTTCATGAGACATATTGGGGCCCAAAGAAGGTGACGCACCCACCTATATCACCATTTAGTCTTCTATTGTTGTCAAACTCTTGCGTAGACACCTAACTATAAAAAATCTCTACTTCTTTGATCACGATCAGAGTAGAAGCAGGACAACTTCTTGACCAAGATCAAAGATTTTCAGGAGTAGCTTGCTAGTGTGGATGAGATATATCCTTATAGTACATTGGTGCCCACAGTTCTTAATGCATTGCTAGATTCTTATCAAAGTTTTGCCTCTACCTTTAGACTCATGTGATGAAGGGAAATCCAAATGCCCTTACATTTGATAAGCTGGTTTCAGTACTCTTGCAAGAAGAGCAGTCTAGGCAAAACAGATCTGTTATACGAGTTAGTGACTAAGATTTTGTTGCCAGTCAGAAAGGAAAAGGTAAAGCTTCTTCACATGGTGGCTATAAGCCAAAAACAAAATCCTCAGCAGGTAAGGATGCAGAGAAAGAAGGTGATAAGCCTAAAAATAAGGGCAAGTGTCACTATTGCAGGAAACCAGGTCAGGAGAAAAAGAAAGAGTTGAGCATGGTTGTGTGGCTGATGCATCTGTACCAAGTGGAGAGAAGAAGGAATCTATAAGTTTTGCTCAAGATGATTGGGCATGGACTATACATTGTAGTTATGACCCTTCTTTTCATGATGTCTGCATGTTAGTGGCAAAATCGGATGCTTGGTACTTTGACAGTACTTCACAAAAAAAATTGTTCTCATCTTTGGAATCTATCCCAAGTGCAGGAACTATCACATGTGCAAATGGTTCCTCATATCCTGTCAAAGGAGTTGGTAGAGTTGTGCTCACTGCTATAAATAGGGGCGCATTTACTCTTTCTAAAGTTTTATATGTGCCAAGCATTAAGAAGAACTGGTTGATAGTTTCAGCCTTAGCCTAATCAGGCTTGATGGTGAAATTTATGGATGACAGATGTACAGTTCAAGATAGAAATGATGGTTATTCTATCATTGCCTCAGGTACCTTGTTTCATGGCCTATACAAGATGGATGTATTTGAGAAGTTGCAGCATGATGCTTGCTCAGTTTCTACAACTTGTGCTATGATTGATGCAAAATTATGGCATGCAGGATTTGGCCATCTCAATGATGATAGTTTGTTATGCCTTCAAAGGCATGATATGGTGTCTGAGTTGCCAACTCTTGAGACCCCTGCTAGACATGTATGTAAGGGGTGTATTCTTGGTAAATTGCATCAAGCATCATTTTCAAAGAATGGATCTATGAGAGCTGTTAAGAAATTATAGCTTATACCTATGAGGACACCATCTATTGGGGGATATCTCTACTTTGTCACTTTTATTGATGATTACTCCAAATGCATCTGTACACATGGCCTATCTCGATCCTTTAGTCTTTCGAAATTTGAAGCTAGAGGTATCAGAAAAGTTACCACAAGGATAACTGGCTTGTGGCAGCCAAGCGTTCATAGCGACGTTGCTTTTTGATCCTTCGATGTTGGCTCTTCCTATCATTGCGAAGCAGAATTCGCCAAGTGTTGGATTGTTCACCCACCAATAGGGAACGTGAGCTGGGTTTAGACCGTCGTGAGACAGGTTAGTTTTACCCTTCTGATGAGCGGTGCCGCAATAGTAATTCAACTTAGTATGAGAGGAACCGTTGATTCACATAATTGGTCATTGCGCTTGGTTGAAAAGCCAGTGGCGTGAAGCTACCATGTGTAGGATTATGACTGAACGCCTCTAAGTCAGAATCCGTGCTAGACGCGGCGCTCTCTACCTCCCCGGTTGTTACCCGACTTATAGTAGGGGCGCTCGTGCATCCCCGAGAGCATGTGTTGAGAGCCTCCCCCAGTTGGAGAGAAGAAGGAATCTGTAAGTTTTGCTCAAGATGATTGGGCATGGACTATACATTGTAGTTATGACCCTTCCTTTCATGATGTATGCATGTTAGTGGCAAAATCAGACGCTTGGTACTTTGACAGTGGTGCTAGTAAGCACATTACTTCACAAAAAAAATTGTTCTCATCTTTGGAATCTATCCCAAGTGCAAGAACTGTCACATGTGCAAATGGTTCCTCATATCCTGTCAAAGGAGTTGGTAGAGTTGTGCTCTCACTGCTGTAAATGGGGGCGCATTTACTCTTTCTAAAGTTTTATATGTGCCAAGCATTAAGAAGAACTTGTTGTTAGTTTCAGCCTTAGCCTAATCAGGCTTGATGGTGAAATTTATGGATGATAGATGTACAGTTCAAGATAGAAATGATGGTTATTCTATCATTGCCTCAGGTACCTTTCTAAAGTTTTATATGTGCCAAGCATTAAGAAGAACTTGTTGTTAGTTTCAACCTTAGCCTAATCAGGCTTGATGGTGAAATTTATGGATGACAGATGTACAGTTCAAGATAGAAATGATGGTTATTCTATCATTGCCTCAGGTACCTTGTTTCATGGCCTATACAAGATGGATGTATTTGAGAAGTTGCAGCATTATGCTTGCTCAGCCTCTACAACTTGTGCTATGATTGATGCAAAATTATGCCATGCACGATTTGGCCATCTCAATTATGACAATTTGTTACGCCTTCAAAGGCATGATACAGTGTCTGAGTTGCCAACTCTTGAGACCCCTACTAGACATGAAGGTAAGGGGTGTATTCTTGGTAAATTGCATCAAGCATCATTTTCAAAGGATGGATCTATAAGAGCTGTTAAGAAATTACAGCTTATACATAGTGATGTATGTGGTCTTATGAGGACACCATCTATTGGGGGATATCTCTACTTTGTCACTTTTATTGATGATTACTCCAGATATAGCTGGGTATCCATTAAAGTAGAAGTGAGAGGTTTTTATGTGCTTTAGGCACTTTGTATCCATGGCTGAAAATGCATGTGAATGTAAAGTTGGCACCCTTTGTTCAAATCGAGGGGGGGGAGTATATGTCCAAGGAATATGGCTGAAAAAGGCATAAGGCATCAATGTACAGTGCCATACACACCTTAGCAAAATGGTGTGGCTGAGAGGAAAAACAGGTCTCTCATGGAGATGGCACAATGTATGGTGAAAGCCCAAGATTTACCTCATGGTTTTTGGTTAGAGACAACTATGTGTGCAAACTATGTGTTAAAAAAATGCCCTACCAAGGCCTTGCAGTCTAAAACTCCTTATGAAGCTTGGCATGGTAGGAAGCCTTCTGTGGCTCATTTGCGCATTTTTGGTTGTCTTGCTCATGCTCTTGTGCTTGAGAAACAACGTAGTAAGCTTGATGATAAGGCAATTAAATGTATATTTATGGGATACAGTTAAGAAATCAAGGGATATATACCCTACCATCCGGCCTCAAAGTGGATTTTGGTAAGTAGAGATGTTGTTTTTGTCAAAAACTCAGTTCAGCCCATGCTTTCATGTAAAAAAGAACAGAATGTATGCTTACAGGACATGTTTGATTCGCTCCTACCTTCACATAATGGAGGGTAGCCATATGTAGAGCAATTGAATGCTCAACAAAGTGTTGAAATTGCAGGTGCAAAATCAACCTTTTCATGGAGGAAATTATTGAGGATGTAGTCGATGAGGAGAGAGTAGCCATAGAAGAATCTAGGCATATGCCAAAATGGCTTGTGCAGACATTGAGGGATAGCAAGTTGGGAGCTCCTTTACCTAGTAGAACTCGTGTAGGTTCTCATCATGCAAATTATTCTCATGTGGATCATGTTCTCATTTCTGCTTTATGTAATGAGGAGGGACCTGTTTCCTTTGAGGAAGCACTGGATGATGATCATTGGATGCATACTATGCAGTGATAAGTATAACTCTATACTCAAGAATGACACTTGGTATTTGACAGATCTACCCCATGGCAAGAAGGCCATTGGTACTAAGCCATTGGTACTAAGTGGATTTACAAGTTAAAATGCAAAGCAGATGGTAGCATTGATCACTACAAGGCCAGACTTGTTGCAAAGGGGTATGCCCAGCAAAAGGGCATTGATTATGATGAGACCTTTGCACCCACATCTCGTATGACTACAATTAAGTGTCTCATTTCTTTGGTAGTACATCATGGGTGGAATGTACATCAGTTGGAAATTAAGACTACATTCTTGAATGGTGATTTACATGAGGAGGTGTATGTATCACAGCCTCCTTGTTTTACTGTGAGAAAGGAAAAGAGTCTAAAGTATGCAGGTTGAAAAAGTCTCTTTATTATGGCCTTACGCAGGATCCTAGAGCATGGTATGAGAAGATTCATGCATACTTGGTTGCAAATGATTTTTGCAACAGTCCAACAGAGAGTACCATCTATGTGAAGAGGAGTAAGGACACATGTTTTGTCATTGTTCTATATGTTGATGACATGCTGCTCCACGGGACCCGATATAGATCAAATTTCAGCCTTTAAGACTAATCTATAGTCATCGTTTGAGATGTCAGATTTGGGGGCCTTCTGTTACTATTTGGGGATTTAGTTTATACAGCGCAATGATGGCATTGTTATGCTACAGTATAAATATAAACAGAAGCTATTGAAGAGGTTTAATCTTGAAGATTGTAAATCTGTGGTGGCTACACCTATGGAGATAGGTACTCGACTTAGTCTTCAAGATGCTAGTTTGTAGTATCAGCAGGTTGTTGGATCCCTTCTTTATATGTACAACACGAGGCCAGATATACAGTATGTGGTCTCACAGCTGAGCATATTTATGCATAGCCCAGGTACAAAGCATTGGCAGGCAAAAAGCAAGTTTTTCGCTATTTACAGGCCACTTAGTATTTTGGGTTATTTTATCCAAAGGGGGGTGAGTCACAACTGCATGCTTTCAGTGATTAAGATTGAACTGGATGTTATGAGACACGAGTGTCCACTAGTGGGTTTTTCTTTCACCTTGGTGATTTATGTATATCATGGCTCAACAAGAAGAAGCCTACAGTGGCCACTTCCAGCCTGTGAAGCTGAGTACGGGTAGCTTTTATAGCTACTGTTGAGTGTGTGTGGCTCAGACGTCTTATGGCTGATTTGGGTGTTGGACAATCATCTAGCAGTACCATTTTCACTGATATCTAGAGTGCATTAGAAGTTGTGAGGAACCCAGTGTTTTATGATCGCACTAAGCACATTGAGGTACATTATCCCTATGTCAGGAAAAGACTCTCTGTAGCAGCAGAGATCAGCTTGGTCTATGTGCCTACACATGACAACATGGTAGATTTATTCACAAAGGCTCTTCCTCTCGTGAAAAGTTTGAATCTTTTTGTAAAGCTTTGGGCTTACTACCTTTTTAGGATTGATCATCCACACCATGTACATGTTCACATCATCACTCTAGGGGGGATTTGTAGCATTATATGGTAGGGATGTGTGTGAACACAGTTAGGACCGTCGGGGCACTTTTTCCCTCACTAGGAGGTTTTTTCCCCCGTGCATATGTACACCCTCTTCTCTACTCATTTTGGGGTGTGTACTTATCTTTTGTATCTCGCACACATTTGTTCATTCTAATCTAGTGAGTTTGTGTGCTCTCAAGCTTCTCTATCTTGTGTGTGTGCATTGTTGCAACCCTAACCCTGTACATACCTTGTACATGTTCACATCATCACTCCAGGGGGAGATTTGTAGCATTATATGGTAGTGATGTGTGTGAACACACTTAGGACCACCGGGGCACCTTTTCCCTCACTCGGAGGTTTTTTCCCCTGTGCGTATGTACACCCTCTTATCTACTCATTTTGGGGTGTGTACTTATCTTTTGTATCTGGCACACATTTGTTCATGCTAATCTAGTGAGCTTGTGTGTTCTCAAGCTTCTCTATCTTGTGTGTGTGCATTGTTGCAACCCTAACCCTAATTCCAATAATATAGGCATTTAATGTGGTCGACTTTAATTTAACAAAAAAGTTTACATGCATAAAACTCATATATTTTTAAGTGTACTATGCATAGAATCTAGTTAATCAAAAAACTTTAAGCCCACATAAAACTTTATGCACACAAATAAACCAATTTTAAATGGGCAAACGTAAGAAACTTATAATTTCATGCAAACGAATTTTATGTGTATAAAAGAGGCACAAAATTTTATGTATAGAAAAACTCTACAAATTCATTACATGAGATCTTGTACATTCTTATGCATGCTTGATTGAGATAACACGGGGAGGTTGTAAGTCAATGCAAGCCACCTATTATCTACATCTCTCTACCATCCAACCACCACAATAGTGAAGATACCATCTAGCCCAAAATGTAAAACTAGATACTCTCTGTTTGACAAGTTCCAAATCATCATTTACTATAGTGTGGTGCATGTCATTTTCATACACCATTATTGGAATATTAACTTCTTTCCTAGTCATGGTATCAGAGTCTAAGGGCTCCCACTCATTCTTAGTACTCTTCCACCATCTGTATGGGAACACCATTGTGAGATTTTGCTTGCCTATGTGAAACCTCACAATGTTCTTCTCCTTGACCATTAAACATTTATCAAGTCCCCTTGATGTTCAACCACCTTTGTGCCCCAACCTTTGGGAAAAAAACATATCAAGTGCCTCACTAGCACTCTTCTTGCAAACATATACAATGGGTGGCCTATGCACTACTACACACTTAAGGAAAATGAAAATAAAAACATAAAGTGGCATCATGAACCAAGCCAAGTTGGCTCTATGTGAGCCATATGTGCACTTCATGGAGACATGGACATCGACATGCAGCCTTCATCCAAATATTTCAATGGTGAAGTTGTCGGCGGCGGCGGGGAGAGTTCATTCTTAGCTATTTAGGGATGGAAGAGAGATAGGTTCAAGTCTTCCATAGCCATGTTGAGATGATGAAACAATGTAGGAGGCATTGTAAAAGAAAATCCCATCACCAAAACAAGTGTAGATGCTTTCTCTCCTACATATAAGATCTCTCCAAGTTCTACATGAGGTGCTTTGAAAGATCCTATCAAGAATTCTAGAGGTCTCCACTCCAACAAAATTTGAGGAAAAATATATGCAACATACATACGAAAGCCAACATTAAAAAAATCAAAACAACCAATAACAAATCGAAATCGAGGAAGCATATAATCAGCCAACAAGTTTGTACTTATAGTTTACTTTGAATTTTACATATTATATTGGCTCCAACCTCAGTAGTGATGGTGGATATACATGTTGAACTTTCACCAGACATTTGCCATTCGTTTTTGATTTGAAAATCAAGGATTCTGCTTTTCCAATGGTGGCTAGAAGATGAGATAAACCTTCTTGAAATATTATGAGAACCCCTTTCATAGATGGTTACATGATGGTAACCATGGTAGCCCATATTAGCTTGCTATATAGAGTACAAATCCATTTTCCATGATTGTCATGCACATTACGTAACCTCATGGACTCAATGATGGCTTTTGGTTTTCTTTTATTAGGAGGAACCATTATACTAGTTTGTATAACAATGTATGAGTGTTGCAGATTTAGAAGGGGTAGATGAAGGGTGCTACAGAGCCTGGTATGTGATACAAAAGGTTGAACTAGAATTTAGGTGTGTTGGAAGATGAGAAAGAGAGGTGGAATATGGCAGGGAGGAGCTTGAGAGAACAGAGGTTCTATTGTGAGAAAAACTCATGTGAGTTGGGGAGGAGCTAGATAGTGAAGCTGGGGAGGCTGAGGGCTAGGAGGGAGAGAAGGAGAGGTAAGGAGGGAAGCTGTGTGGGAGGAGGAATGAGGGAAGAGGGAGGGTTTGCTGAAAGGGAGGGAGGAGGGGAGGGAGGGAGGGAGGAGAGAGGGAGATGCTGAAAGGGAGGGAGGTGTGAGGAGATGCAAAAGAGGGAAAGTGAGATATATAAGAAAAGATAATTTTCAAATTTGGAAAGTGATATGTGTCATAGTTTCTTTCAAAAGTGACATCCTAGAATTAGAAAGTGACACTAGTATTAGCTTTCAAAAGTGACTTTTTAGCCTTTAAAAGTGACATTTTATAGGACCCAAAACTTTGAACACACCTTTTTAAGGTAAGGGACCACCCAATATGTTTTCCAAGTTGGCATCCTCCTCCCATTAGACCCTTTACTAATCCTCTTTTTAATCATGTGTTCTCTTAAAGGGCCACTAGAATATCTCAACCTTCCCCTAATGTGTTCATTGGGTAGATATCTCATTAAACATTGTCCTTTTTTGTAAGCACCAACGTCTAGGACTGCCGATCGATTGAGCAAACACGTTTTGAGTGGGAGAGGTGGGTTCGCTAGGACTACACTTTATGGTTATGGCACTATGAGTGACTACAGGGTCAGTAGAGAGATGATGTGGCATGCACGGTCATACAAATGGTTAGAACTGGTCACCTATCTCCCACATTGTAGGTGGGACATGCAATCGTGGTAGTGTTAGTATTGCCACTCAAGTCAGAGAGGATCCTCAATAGGTAGCTATGAGGTTCCAAGATGAGGAGGTGTTTGCAGTTTCCTCAGTCTCTAGATCAAGGAATAATGACTAAACTTGGAGTAGTTGGGCTAGCACTTATTATTTTCTATCAAGACGTATCTTCTAGTGAACTAAATCCAAAGTATCTAAGTTAGCACTTATACCTTGTACTTTGTTGTTCATGATTTATTCAGATATATCTTGGTGTTTTATGCTTTGTACTTTGTTCATCATAATATATTAAGATGGTTCTTTGTACTTTGTTGATTATAACATAGTGAGATGGTTCTTTGTACTTATGTGTATGCTTTATTTTAAGACATTTATGCATTTGTAATTTTTTTCCAAAATTCTTCAATCTCTCTCCCTCTCGCCACCCAAAAATCGTCACAACAGTAATAAAACTTTATAGACATGGTTGATGAGCCTAGCCCTACATTCTTGCAAAGTTTTAGCACCACCATTGAATGACTTTTGGTTGGTCAAGTGGGGCCCACTGCCCAAAATTGAAGTCTCTTAGTGCTCGAAAGGCTAGGAAAAATCCCATTCTTCCACATGCCATTTTGTACCCAATGTCGTGTGATGCAATGGAACTTTGCAAGCATGAAGGGTGGGCCTAGCCCCACATGCCTGCAAAGTTTCATCACCATCGGGCAATATTTGGTTAGTCAAGTGGGGCTGCCCAATGCCCAAATTGAAGTCTCTTAGTGCTCGAGAGGCTAGGAAAAATCATGCTCTTCCACATGCCATCATACCCAAACACCATCTGATGGTGATGAAACTTTGCAAGCATGGGGGGTGGGCCTAGCCCCACATGCGTGAAAAGTTTCATCACCATTGGGTGTGACATTTGTTTGGTGAAGTGGGACCCAAGGCCCAAAATTGATGTCTCTTAGTGCTTGAGAGGCTAGAAAAAAACCCGCTCTTCCACATGCCATCATACCCAATCATCATCCAATGGTCATGAAACTTTACATGTATTGAGAGCTAGACCTATCTTGCATGCATGCAAAGTTTCAGCACCATCCAGTGACGTTTGGTTGGTCTAGTGGGGTCCAATGTCCAAATTTAAAGTCTCTTAGTGTACTTGAGAGGGCACGAAAAATCTCACTCTTCTTCATGCCATCATACCCAAACATCGTTTGGATGGCAATGAAACTTTACAAGCATGAGGAGTGGACCTAGCCCCACATGCCTCCAAAGTTTTTTCACCATCAGGTGACATTTGATTGGCCAAATGGGGACCAGTGCTTAAATTTGAATTCTCTTAGTGCTCAAGAGGCTAGGAAAAATCCCACTCTTCTGTTGAAATTAGAGCAATGTGATGAGCTATGGTGGATCAAATACTAGAATCAACATCATTAACAAAGTGATTAACAAATAATTAAGATGTAATTAGTGAGTAATTAGTAAATAATTAAGACATAATTAGTGAGTAATTAGCAAATAGCTTAATGTAGGCATGGATAATCAAAAACTAGTAAATTCTCATTAGGCCAATGCCTCAATTTATAGAGTTTACATCCAAGCATCTAATCCCACTGATTTCTCCTTGATTCACTCCACCTCTCCCAGAATATCTCCACCTCTTTTGCTTGATTCTCTCCACCTCTTCACTTTTCCCAGAATATCCCCCAGAATATCTCCACACTTCCTAAATCTTCTCATGCTACCCTTTATTCTCTCCAAGTAGATTCTTCTCACCTTTTCATAGGTTCTTTCACATTTACACATTCTCTTTTACAGCCTCTAACCAAGGGCTTGTTCCCGCACACACCCTATTCACTTGTATATTTCAACATCTTCCACATGCCATCATACCCAAACATCATCCCCGAATGGTGATAAATCTTTGTAGGCATGTGGCGTGGGCCTAGCCCCACATGACTAAAATGTTTCATCACTATCCGCGAGATGATATTTGGTTGGTCAAGTAGAGCCTAATGCCCAAATTTTAAGTCTCTTAGTGCTCAAGAGAAGTCTAGGAAAAATCCCACTCCTCCACATGTCATTACACCCAAACACCGTACAATGGCGCGATGAAACTTTGTAAGCATGTAGGGCTAGGCTCAACCTCATGCGTGAAAAGTTTCATCACCATCATGACATTTGGGTATGATGACATGCAGAAGAGTGTGATTTTTCCTAGCCTCTTGAAGACTGCACTAGCTAAGAAGGATGCTCTCAGGAGTGAGCACCTATTGAGGCCAGCGATCTATGTAGTATGACGTGGAACAATCTACCCAATCACCATCCATACATGCTTCACAGAAGCATGCAAATCATCCCAATCACCATCCATACATGCTTCACAGAAGCATGCAAATCATCATGTGAAGCTCGTGGATCACTCAAGTTGGAACTCTTAATGGAATGCAATCCAAGGGTGCGTGCTATCACAATCATATGGGGCAGAGCTGTCGATACTGCTAGTATCCACACACAAAAGATTTGCTAACAATCCTGCATCACATGTCTCATGTAGGATGAGGCCACAATCTTGCGCAAATGCTGAGAACACCGTCGCCACTTGGTGTTGTGTATCTCTAAACCTCTCTAAATCAGGTCACAATTAATGATGTCATGAAGCAAGTTTCACACAAGCACTTACACCATCATGCTCACCCTTCTTGACCAGTCTAAAAGTAGCTCCAAATCACTAGTTTACTATATTACACATGCCACCTGTAAATACAAAAAATTTATCTTTGTTAGTGTTTTATAAAGATAATATATTTGAGATTTGACTATGTAGGGACTCTTAGAAAGTATAAGTACCACCTATAGAGCCAATAGAACTGTCGTACATGATGAACTTAATATATGCTCCACATCCATCACTGTTGCCATTTGACCCTGTGATGTCATTAAAAATCATCACTAATGTAGAAATGATACTCTCGAATAATTGTAAAGGCCCCGAACATGCTCTCCACTCCATCTATATGTGCCTTTGCATGTTAATAGCTAATATATACCAGAATAGCAACCTAGTGAGACAGGGGAGCAAAAAGCTAATAGTTAAGTCACTATAATACCTACTCAGAGAAGTAATACTCACATTGTATCTCTTCAACATGTGCAAATGTGTAGTTCTCCAAAAGCTCTAGCACATAGATAACCGCACCAATAGGAACTCTACTAAGCATGCTCAAAACTAGATATTCTACCACTTGATAAAATGAGTGTTTTGAATTTATGGGTATACCTTCTTCCTAAATGTCGATGTGAACTAAGAATTAGGTGTATGTTTGTCCACAAGCTGTAACCTCCTAGACTCCCCACCACTTTGGAGCTCATGCATTACATACTCATAGCACTGCCACCACTGCACGAGATCCTCTCATCACTTGCATCTAGGTCTATCATCCCTAGCCTTGCAAAGTGATCCACATGATGTGCAACTACTCTCCACACAAGGGAGGCTATGGTAAAGGGAAACATCCATGCATTCACACAAGAGAGAGCAGATGAACTCACGAGTACTATGACACAACTTTGTATGCCTAGAAAGATAACGAAACACATCATAAAAAATCCAGGACTCAATATGGTAGCAGCATAAACATGTCACGTTCTCATAAGTACCTCATGAACCACAAGGCTTACACCCCTCAAATGACCTTATCCAATTTTAAGGTCTAGAAATGATGTCGCAAACTAGGAATACAACTTAGTTTAGGTCATCTCAAGAAACCAAGCACCATGCTCAATGAACACACCTCTTGTGACTCTTATGCAAAGCTCTCTTGGAATCTCGTGAGGTGCAACAATTCTCCTCCTAAAACCTTTCATTTAAGGCTCTAGTGGCTTTGTAAACTAGGCGATCATGCCTAGGTGCACGACCATTACTCACCCACAATGCTCCAACATTGTCGGCATCCAAACCTTTCCTTCTACTAGAGCCAATGTTGTGTGGTGCTATGGAAAGGATGTGAGATGCGGCACTCACCTTACCCCCCCATTTGGGAGCTACTTAAAGTCGCCACCACAATAGCCCTTCGAGCAGCCAAAGCATCTACAGCTCTTCTCTCTCTTCGACCTCCAATAGAAGATAGTGCCATGTACTCTACCATATTGGAATGCTCCATCAAAGCATCGAGCACAAACACCTATGACATGATGAAGGTGTGAAATCCTTGAAATAGGCTTCAAATATCGCATTAGTATGGTGATGCACTAATAAGGACTTTGATAGATCTTTCCTATCCACACTTTGGGCACTTTTTGTGTAGGAGGGGTGGGTTGTTGTGGAGGAGAAAGGGAGGGATGGTTTGTGTGGAGGAAAAGGTATGGGCTCATATGAAAGAGGAAGGGGGGGTCATCTGGAGGAAAAGGGATGGGCTTATTTGGAGTGAAAGAGGGGGTTCATGTGGACTATCTAAAATAGGGGATAGGGGAAGAGGAGGGGGAGGGTTGGGCTCACCCACCAGTAGCAGTTGTTGCACATTGGCATGCTCTCCACTCCCGCTTTCTCTCACGAGCTATCATTTTCGTCTCCTTGTCCTCAAGAGCCTGTTAGGCGGGGGGGAAGGGTCCTATCATGCTTTCGGCTCCTATAGCTTTGAGAACCCATTCTTAAGGAAGCTAATCAAGAGAAATATATGAGATCTTAAACTAAGTTATGAAATGATGAGATGGTCCTAGAGATGTGTAGTTATATAGGAAAAATAACTTATCCACTTAAGATTTCATTTGGGTGCAAGATTGCATTTTATCTAAATAGGAATGCTTAAGATAAATAGATGAACATATAGATATTATTATTCTAATTTTTTAAAAAACTATAAACTATATTATTAAAAACAAGGCATATAAAGCTTCTTATACAAAGAATAATCTATTATCATATTAACACATCAATCATTTAATTATTTAAAAACTCTATATTTATATTAAATAAATATTCTTTTATCTTACTCAATAATATATATATATATATATATATATATACCTCTATAATGCAAATACATCTCTAGAAGATGATAAGAGATTTTTTTAAATTTAATACTTTATATTATTTTAATAAAATATTATTTAAATTATTATTTATCAAAACTAAAAAATATTTCTAAAAATTTAAATTTAATATTACTTTTATATTAATTATTTTCCATGCGTGAAATTAAATCAAACATTACGTAGTTAGATTAATAAAATATTATTTTAATACTTTATAAATATTTTTAAATAAGGATGTATGCATGCATGGAGCCATGGGAGAGGGAGGTAATGATATGGCATCACGCATACCACGTGGGAGCTCGAGTGCCACATGGTACCATATGAGCTGACATGGAAATTCCACATGAAATGCATGGGTTCACATGTAGACAGATGATGTGGACAGGTGTATGACATTGCCTTAGTCGATGTGGCATGCCATGTCAACATATGTGAGGTGGCATGCAAAGGAGGCAATATGATGTGGCAATAATGATAAGGTGGAAAGTCAACTAGGTTGACCAAGCTGGTGTGGACAGTTGGAGGTGGAAAGGTGAGATAGGTTAGTGCTTATGTGGATCATCTCCAAGATGATGTGGACACAAGTTGGCATGTACACGTAAGATGTTTGTCCACCCCAAATCCCACACATGACATCATCTCTAGGCTTGGTAGGCAACCAACCCTAGATTTTTAAAGCTAACTAGGCTTGGTTTCAGACTTAAAAGAGGAGTGGACACAAAATGGATATTTTTACTTGTGATGATTGAAAATGGAGCTTCCCTTACTCAAATTGAGTCAAATGTTTTCGTGGATTCATGGGTAACAAGTACTTTACTCCATATAGTTTTTATCTATATTTTATAATGTTGAGATTTCAAGCTCCATGACTAGAGCTAGGTACGATATGTGATGGCATGGTAGATAGCAACATGTGTGTGACAATAAATGGCTGCGTCTAGCTGGCCACAATGTGTGGACATTAGATAGGGTTATTTGGTGTGTGAACACATCACATTAGTGTGTGGTGTGTAGTTCTCTTCTATTATGCATTGTGTGAGAGTGGATATGGCTTCTCTTTTTGGTTAGGGTTACACACAAAATGGATATTTTTACTTGTGATGATTGAAAATGGAGCTTCCCTTACTCAAATTGAGTCAAATGTTTTCGTGGATTCATGGTAACAAGTACTTTACTCCATATAGTTTTTATCTATATTTTATAATGTTGAGATTACAAGCTCCATGTCTAGAGCTAGGAACGATATGTGATGGCATGGTAGATAGCAACATGTGTTTGTGGACATTAGATAGGGTTATTTGGTGTGTGAACACATCACATTAGTGTGTGGTGTGTAGTTCTCTTCTATTATGTATTGTGTAAGAGTGGATATGGCTTCTCTTTTTGGTTAGGGTTACACTAATGGATTAGGGTTTTCTCTCTTGTGTGTGTGCTCTCTCTTTATCAATCTTTTATCATGGTATCAGAGCCTGGCGCTCTCTATTAGGATTTTGTGAGTGAGTAAAGAAGAGGGAAAATTTCTGCTTTGGAGCTATCCATTGGAGATTGGAGCTTGGAGCTTGAAGCAAAGAGAAGCTTGGAGACACCCCTACTCAACAGATCTGAAAGCTAAGGACCACCGGTAAGCAAAGCTAAACACCCTTGAGTGTGTAGGTGATTTTGACACGGGTAAGCAAAGCTAAACACCCTTGAATGGATTGTAGGTGATTTTGACACAAGCAAAGCAGGATTTAAGTTGCCCAAAGCAAGTGAAAATTGTAGTTTTTTGCATGCTTTAATGGAAGCTTGAGAGCTTGATTAGAAAGAGGCCAATGCATGTATTAGCTGAAGGACACATGTATGTGGCATTGTGATATGTAATAGCAACTCGGAAGCAAGCACAACCATCAATTTGAAGCCATTTGATGCATTGCAAAAGAGGGAAAATCACTGTTTTGGAAACCTCACAAAAACAGAGGATACATGCTCAAAATCGAAGCTATTGGAGCCCATTTATATGCAAATTGCAAGCATTGATGTGTGGGGATCATACCTAGGACCATTTCTAAGCCATGTATGAGCTCATTGGTGATTACAAACACTTCAAACTCCCATAGGAGCAGGCGGCACTGAAACAGATTTTAAACATCTTACACATGTTTGATGCCTCCCAAAGCTATATAATGTGGTTGGATGCATATGAAGCTTAGCAATTGTGTGCATGTGAGCTTGGAGAAGCCTTCCGGGAGTTCATTTGTGAGAAACATCAAGATTGGAGCTGATTTGGAGCAGATTAGTAGAGGATTAAGCCTGTAATTAGCAAAACATACCTTACTAATTCATCAATTACTCACTCACTACTCAAAATTGGATCAATTCCTCTTACACGGAGGTGGAGCAACATCATATGGAGCTAATGAATTCCTGGCCCTAAATTTGGATCTCATTTGAAGCGATTAGAGTGGGATTAGTGACTATAAATCATTGTTTATAGGTTTTTATCAAAACAAAGTACAACATTTGGCATGTGTTTGGATGTAATGACCTCGGATGATGGCTATATGCTACATGGAGGTTCTATGCATGTTAATGCATATTGTCCACACTTGACTTGATCATTTCCCAGTGTTTTGGAAGATTAGAAGGCTTAGAAAAACCCGTCACAACAAGGCAAAGTGGATTGTTTTTGCACATAGTTAAGCTCAAATGCTATGTGGAAGATCTTGTATGGATAATACGAGCAAATTTAAGGTTTCTGAAAAGTGGAGGATTTTTTTGGACGCATTTCTCAAAATTTGTGAGAGCGGCGCTAGTTTGTTTTCAGCATTTGCAAACAATGTTTTAAAGTCCAAGAAGTTATCGCCATAAAACGTTTGGGCTGTGTGGACATCATTGGTGCCAAGGTTGAAAAGATGCAGGGGAGAAGAGATCTTGAGCTCTTGCAAAGCACACACACACTCACAAAACCCTAATAGAGAACACACAAGGTGAGAGGCTGAAAATCTTCTTCTTCTTCACTCAACACTCAACACACCATATACAAAGATAAGAGTACTCACATATGAAAGAAGGTACTCAACCAAATACATAATAGGGTTCTCTATAGTGTGAACCCAACTAAATGAGCTGGCGCTATAACTATGCCAGTCTCTAGAATGGCTATCACATAGCCTGTCATCCCACTGGCCGCATATCACCCATGATCTCACCAACCATGCCAGTGTGGTGTAAGTGTGGGGCCTATCCCCCAGGCGGGTCATCAGTGACCACCGCCTCACTAGATGAGCTCGATATCTCAACAAAGGTTTATGTGTGTATGTGCACGTCTGAGTTGATTATTGGAAATCCTCAGTGAGCATTGTGGTAAACAAAATGAGTGACAGTCCTAATGAAATTGTTGGTGAGAAGCTTGACAGGCACAACTTCCACATTTGGAAGTATCGTATGACAAATTTTCTCAAAGGCAAAGGCCTATGGAACTTGGTGACAGGCAATGACGCAGAGCCAAGGGTTCCCCAAACGAATGCAACACCTACCCAACTTACAGCACATTGAATTCAATTTGATCAAGTCTACAGTGAGATCCAAGCTCTTCATCAAATCTACAGGTGACTTTGGTAAAATAGAGATTAAGCATTCAATGTTTGGTCAAATCTTGTGTTTCTTGGCTTAATCCTGTACTAGACTAATTGCTATTAATGGTCTTGAAAGGATTTGAGCTCATTTGAAGTCTAAGGCCCCAGATCTGGGCTCCCTGCATACTCTATTTTTTACACACAAAACAGTGGATTAATTTGCTAATCAATGATTAATCAGTGCTAATCACTATATTTTGGTGCAATTGAGGGTTCAAATTAACCATTAGGTATCTGATACAGATCCCTATAACTTCAAATTGCAATTCAGAGTTGGTTTGATACTCCAACAATTCCGTACAAATTGGTTACCCTTGATTTAATGTAATTTCTTGATTTAATGTAATTTCTGGTAAAATTATGCTGATAAATTTGTGGTAATCATCATTTTACATTTAACCCTTGGTTAATGCCTGTAAATCTCACTCAAATTCAAGATTATTCACAGCCAGAGTTGCATTTGGGAATGTGCATAAAAATGAATGCTATACGCATTATGTATTGGGCACATTACATCAGTGTAAATACGGGATCAGACACTGCCCTTGTCCAGAATAAGGCAAGAGGTAAGACCTCCCGCATAAATTTGGGTTTGCATTGCATAATGACACAAGATAAACATCAAAAACCCAAAGGAACTGTCAGCAAAACATTTAAACATGTTGCTCACATGGAGCAAGAAGACCTGACAGACAAGCTCATGGCCCCAGCCATGAAAGAAGAAGAACATCTCTTTCCAAGAAGAAGATCCACACCAAGAAAATCTAGAGGAAGCATTGAAGGAAGACATGGACACGAGAAGAGAAGCTGCCACAAGAAGACTAAAAGAAGAGGAAGACACAGATGCGTGAAGAGAAGCTGCCATGACAAGAAGACTGAAGACAAGAGAAGATGTGAGCCTCCAAAGAGTGAGGAGCCATGTGAAAATCTCTGAGAGAGAGAGAGAGAGAGAGAGAAAGACCCCACAACCCATTGTAACCTGCCCCAACAAAGTAAAACCACCTTTGAGCCACCGATAATGTAGGCCACCGATGATGTAGGCCACATGGTAGATGTATGTGTGAGCACTTTAGTCAAGGTCGCGGGCACTTGTAGTAGCCTTGGACACATAGAGAGAGAGAGTGTCAAGGACTATGAGTTTAGGGACTTGAGACACTGGTCACGGGCTATCAAGTAAGAGAGAAACTTGGTACAGGGTCCAGGTGTACTAAGTTAACTTGAGGGGAGGTGTGCTAGACACTGGTCGCGAAATATCAAGTAAGAAGGAAACTTGGTATAGGGTCCAGGTGTGCTAGGAGTATTCACTTGAGGGGAGGTGTTGAAATACATAAGTGAATAGGGTGTGTGCAGGAACAAGCCCTTGGTTAGAGGCTGTAAAAGAGAATCTGTAAATGTGAGAGAACTTGTGAAAAGGTGAGAAGAATCTACTGGGAGAGAATAAAGGGTATCATGAGAAGAATCTACTGGGAGAGAATAAAGGGTAGCATGAGAAGATTTAGGAAGTGTGGAGATATTATGGGAAAAGTGAAGAGGTGGAGAGAATCAAGAAAAAGAGGTGGAGTGAATCAAGGAGAAATCAATGGGATTAGATGCTTGGATGTAAACTCTATAAATTGAGGCATTGGCCTAATGAGAATTTGCTGGTTTTTTATTATCCATGCCTACATTAAGCTATTTGCTAATTACTCACTAATTACTCACTAATTACTCACTAATTATTTACTAATCACTTTGTTAGTAAAAACCATGTCAGATGTGTTGTATATGTCAAAAATTACAAAGAGTCTTGCATCGGTTGGTCAAATGGTGGATCAAGGAATGCAAGCCAGGTTCAATCAACATGGTTGTTTTGTTGAGGACTTTGCAAGTTAATTGCAAAGGGGGAGAAATTAGGTAGATTGTTCAAATTGAGTGCAGGCATTCCTCCAGAGTTATAGTCTGCCGTGTTTTCAAAAAGTCAAGGGGTTAAGCCAGACATTGATATTTGGCATAAGAGAATTAGGCATGTGAATATTCAAAAGCTGAAATCTATGCAAGCAAAAGGTACAGTTGGTGGTTTGCCCAGGTTAATATGATGGTAGTAATCATATATGTGAAGCATGTAGATTTGGGAAGCAGGCAAGGTTGCCATTTCCAAAAGATGGTCAAATAAGCCCAGAAAACCATTGGAAATCATTCATAGTGACATATGGGTTTGAGCACACAGACTCCAACTATCAATGGTTACAGGTATTATGTCACATTTATTGATGACTACAGCAGGATGACTTGGATTTACTTCTTGAAAGAGAAGAGTGAAGCACTTGGGAAGTTCATTGACTTCAAAGTATTGGTGGAAAAATAGTATGGTCAATGGATCAAGTGTTTGAGGGTAGATGGTGGTGGTGAGTACACATCACCTACATTTGATACCTTCTTGAGAGAGCATGGGATAAGAAGACAAATTACATGTCGGTACACACCTCATCAGAATGGTGTTTTTGAGAGGAAAAATAGGATCATTGGTGAGATTGCAAGAGCTATGATTAATGAGAAGTCTATGCCAAATTATTTTTGGGTAGAAGCATGTGCTACTGCAGTGTAATTAAACATGATTCCCACCGTAGCTATACATCAGAGTACACATATTAAGAGGATGACAGGATTTAGGCCAGATATTGGTCACTTGAAAGTCTTTGGATGTGTTGCATATGTTCATGTACCAGATGAGAGAAGAAGGAAATTGGATCCAAAGGTTGAAAAATGTGTTTTCATTGGGTATGCGCAAGAGAGAAGCATATAAATTCTATAATCCAGTGACAAAATAGGTTGTCATTAGTAGAGATGTGATCTTTGATGAGATGGGAACTTGGTACAAAGAAAGTGAGCATGTCATAGTTGATGACATAGATGCAAATGAGGATGTGAATCTTCCTATGCAGGAATATATGTTACCATATTATAGTAGTGATGTGTGTGAACACACTGAGGACCGCCGGGGCACTTTTTCCCTCACTAGGAGGTTTTTTCCCTCGTGCATTGTATATACGCCCATTATCTTTTAGGGTTGGTTATCTTTCATTTTTGGCACTCATAATACACTACAGTGTTGTGCTCAAGCTTCCTCATCGTCTTGAAGTTGTGTGTGCATTCCTGCAACCCTAATTCCAACAATTGGTATCAGAGCAGGCTTCCTCCTCCCGGGCAGCATCACCGGCACCTGTCGCTTCATCTCCTCCGATTGCAACGAGGTTTCACGAGCGTCTGCAAGTTAGTATATGCCGTGGGAAAGCCCGTAGGGCTTGTTCGTTTCAGAATTTTGATCTGAAGTCATTTCGCCCTCCGTTTTTGCATTCCAAGTACTGCGCAGGCAAAATCGTCCTACTGTGCAGATTTTCTGTCAAGATTAAAATCTGCAGGACAGGTGCCCATTCGTCTGTTTTGGGCTATGCTACATAGCACAGGTCGATTTTATACAGGTTTACCTCTTACAGACAGCATTTACATCTAGTAGTACAGTCACTGGCCATGGCTGACAACAATGATGTATTCCGCATGTTGGCTGCTGAGGATAAGTTGGATGGCACCAACTATCCATTGTGGGCATATATGATGCGACATGTATTGGTAGCAAAGGGGTTATGGAACATTGTGCAGGGTATTGATGCACGTCCTATTGTGGCTGGGAATGCTGCAAACACATCAGAAACAGGTACTGTTGATGATGGTGCAGGCACAAGTGCTGTAGCAGCTGTTCGAGAACCACCACTTTCAGCAGAGCAGATTCGTTGGGATGGTAGAGATGCGCAGGCTCATGCCTTGATTGCGCTGTCTGTCAAACGTACCATTATCCCACATATTCGCTCCTGCAGGACTTCTAAGGATGCTTGGGATGTACTTGCCACATTGTATCAGGCAAGAAATGAGGCTCGTGTTGCTTATCTCCGAAAACAGTTGGAGAGTGAGCATATGAACGAAGGTGATTCTATGGATAGCTTTTTGACAAAGATCAAGGATTTCAAAGAGCAGCTCATTTCTGCAGATGAAATCCTGTCAGACAGTTCACTTGTGCAGACTGTTTTGAATGGTCTACCAGATTCTTATCAGGGTTTTGCTTCCACTCTTCGCTTGATGATGAAAGGCAATCCCAATGCCTTATCATTTGAGGAGTTAGTTTCTGTTTTGCTGCAAGAAGACCAGTCAAGGCAAAACAGGAATATTATGCGTGTCGCAGATCAAGCTTTCGTTGTTAGTCAGAGAAGCGGGAAAGGTAAAGCTGGCTTTTCTTCTAGTAAGCAGAAATCTGCAAATGCTGCGCAACCAAAGAAGGAAGACAAAGATGAGAAGAAGGGTGACAAACAGAAGACATTTTGCAAGTACTGTAAGGGAAATGATCATGTCATCAAAGCGTGTCCTAAGCTGGCTGCGAAAGAGGCTAAGAAGAAAGAGGCTGGTATGGCTGTTGCAGATGCCTCTCCTTCTAACAATGAATCTGCTAATGTTGTGCTAGATACAGAATGGGCATTCAATGCACAGTGCAGTTATGACCCATCTTTGCATGACACATGTATGTCTGCAGTAGATTCAGATGTATGGTACTTTGACAGTGGTGCCACTAAGCATATCACCTCGCAGCGCAGTTTATTCACTTTCCTTGAGTCTGCTCCCACAGGGAATACTGTCACTTGTGCCAATAACTCCTCTTATCCCGTTGAAGGAGTTGGACAGATTGTGCTGAATGTTGCAAATGGCAACACCTTTACACTTTTTGATGCATTGTATGTGCCAGGGATCAAAAAGAATCTGCTGTCAGTCTCCGCATTTGCCAAAACAGGTTTGGTTGTAAAATTTGTGGATGACAGATGTACTGTTCATGATCTCTCTTGTGGTGACATCATTGTAGCATCTGGTTCACTATGTCGAGGGCTGTATAAGCTCAATATGGATGGCAAATGTGTAGAGGATTCAGCATGTGCTATTATGGATACGCAGGCTATTTCAGATGCAAAACTGTGGCATGCACGTTTTGGTCATCTGAATTTTGCAAGTTTGCTGCGCCTGCAGAAATCTGAAATGGTGTCTTCTTTGCCTAAGCTTGAGGCACCTGTCAAGCATGTTTGTGAGGGCTGCATATTGGGTAAAATGCAGCGTGCTTCCTTTCCCAAAGATGGATCAGTGAGAGCTGAACGCAGATTGCAGCTTGTTCACAGTGATGTTTGTGGTCCCATGCAAACTCCATCATTTGGAAACTACCTTTACTTCGTGACTTTCATTGATGATTTTACCAGGCATGCATGGGTATATCCTTTGAAGGCAAAGTCCGAAGTGTTTTTGTGCTTCAAACAGTTTTTGGTTATGGCTGAAAATGTGTCAGAAAGTAAGATGGGCACCCTCCGTTCAGATCGAGGGGGGGAGTATATGTCTTCAGAATTTAATGCATTTCTGGCTGAGCGTGGGATAAAACACCAATGTACAGTGTCGTATACACCACAGCAAAATGGTGTGGCTGAGAGAAAAAACAGGTCTCTCATGGAAATGGCAAGATGTATGGTTAAGAGTCAAAGTCTACCACATGGTTTTTGGCTTGAGGCTGTCATGTGTGCCACTTACGTACTAAACAGGTGTCCCACCAAAGCATTACAGGTTGTCACTCCATATGAGGCTTGGCATAGCCGCAAGCCATCTGTTGGCCATTTACGTGTTTTTGGTTGCCTGGCATATGCGTTAGTGCCTGTGCAACATCGCAGAAAATTGGATGACAAAGCTGTCAAATGTATTTTTTTTGGATATAGTGCTGAGAGCAAAGGCTATCGTTTGTATCATCCACAGACAAAGCGCATTTTGGTTAGCCGTGATGTTGTATTTGTGGAAGATGCAGTTCAGCCCTTGGTTTCATGTACTAAGGAGACAGATATCAGCTCACGTGATGTCTATGATACATTGTTGCCTCTTTTCAGTGGTGCACAGTCAAGTGCAATACCTCATGAGGCAGTTTTTCAGCCTATGCAGGTTTTAAATGATGGCACAGATCAGCCTATATCTGATGCAGATGTGCATGATGCACTTGAGGATGAGAGACAAGAGATTGAGGGCTCTAGGAATATGCCTAGATGGCTGGTGCAGACTTTGCGTGACAGCAAGTTGGATGCCCCTTTGTCTAGTCGCACTCGTTCTGGCTCTCATGGTGCCTCTTATGCGTCAGATTGTTATGCATTGGCTGTTTCTAGTATGTGTGATGAAAGTGAGCCTGTTTCATTTGATGAGGCACAAAGTTCAGAAAATTGGATGGCTGCTATGCAAGCAGAATACGATGCTATTATGAAGAATGGTACATGGTCTTTATGTGACTTGCCCCCTGGCAAGAAGGCCATTGGCACTAAGTGGGTATACAAATTGAAGCGTAAGCCTGATGGCACAGTGGATCGCCATAAGACTAGGCTTGTTGCAAAAGGTTATGCTCAAGAGAAGGACATTGATTTTGATGAGACTTTTGCTCCCACATGTCGTATGACCACTGTTCGTAGCATCTGTGCATTAGCAGCTCATAATGGTTGGAATGTACATCAGCTGGACATAAAGACTGCGTTCTTAAATGGAGATTTGCATGAGGAGGTGTATGTATCGCAGCCTCGTGGTTTTGTTCAAAGAGGGCAGGAAAACAAAGTGTGCAGATTAAAAAAGGCTTTATATGGTTTAAAGCAAGCTCCACGAGCTTGGTATGAAAAAATACATGCATATTTGACTGCACATGGGTTTCAGAATAGTCCAACAGAAAGCACTTTGTATGTTAAACGTGTGGATGGTGTACATCTAATCATTGCTCTCTATGTCGATGACATGCTGCTCACAGGACCAAATGAGAGTCATATTGCTGATTTTAAGGCTGATTTAAATGCCTCTTTTGAGATGTCAGATTTGGGGCATTTGCATCATTATTTAGGGATACAATTTAAGCAGTGTGATGGAGGTATTGCTTTGTGTCAGACAAAGTATATTGAAACATTGTTGCGGAGATTTGGCCTTGAAGACTGCAAGCCTATTGCTACTCCAATGGAGACAGGTTTGAAGTTGAGTCTTCATGATGCTGGAGATCACTTTGATGTCACACTCTATCAGACAGCTGTTGGTTGCCTCATTTATGTATGCATTACGAGGCCAGACATTCAGTTTGCAGTCTCACAGGTGAGCAGATTTATGCATAGCCCAGGCATTAAGCATTGGCAGGCAGTGAAGCGTATCTTTCGCTATTTGAGTGGTACTCGGCATCTTGGGTTGTTTTATCCCAAGGGGGGATCATACCGCCAGATTTACATGTTTTTTCAGATTCTGACTGGGCTGGTTGTTATGACACACGCGTGTCCACGAGTGGTTTTTGCTTCATGCTTGGAAGCTCATGCATATCATGGTTGAGCAAGAAGCAGCCTACTGTGGCCACTTCTAGTTGTGAAGCTGAGTACAGGGCAGCTTTCACAGCTACGGTTGAGTGTGTGTGGCTCAGACGCCTTATGGCTGATTTGGGTGTTGGGCAGCCATCTGCCACCACCATCTTCACTGACAGTCAGAGCGCATTGGCAGTTGCGCGGAACCCAGTGTTCCATGCTCGTACGAAGCACATTGAGGTGCACTACCATTATGTCAGGGAGAGACTCTCTGCAGGAGAGATCAGTTTGGCTTATGTGCCAACACAGGATAACCTTGTAGACCTTTTCACAAAGGCTCTGCCTCGTGAAAAGTTCGAAGCTTTTCGCAAAGCTTTGGGCTTACTCCCTTTTGTGGATTCGTCCACATAGCTAGACACTTCCCTATACATGAGTGCTAGCTCTTGTTCACCGCATCACTCCAGGGGGGATTTGTTACCATATTATAGTAGTGATGTGTGTGAACAGTGGACCACTTGAGTCATCCAGTGATAATGTGAGTCCATAGTCAGGAAGATTGAGACATGATGTGAGCACTGAGAGTAGTGTTGTGGACAAAGGAAAGAAGAAAGTGGAAGGTGTTGGCATTGGTACTACAAGTTATGATTCATCAAGCTCAAAAAGCCTTGATAAAATTGGGGATTCCAAAAATAAGAACTCTAGGTGTTAGAAATGACAGGTATGTGCCACCACATGCTAGAGAACATGGAGCTCGTAGTAGTGAGCCACAACCAGTGAGGAGATCACAGAGAGTGAGATACCCAGTATAGAGGTTGACATACATTGGTTATGCTATGCATTATGCATATATGACATCAATGGTGAATCATTAGAGCCTTCATGTTTTGAAGAAGCTATTGGCAAGGAAACATGGGATATAGCCATGGATGAGGAGATGGATGTCTTGTGTGCATAATAACACGTGGGATTTGGTAGATTTGCTAGATGGCAAGAATGTGATTGGCTGTAAATGGGTTTACAAAGTGAAGTGTAAATCAGATGGTTCATAGAGAGGTATAAAGCAAGGTTGGTTGCAAAAGGAGATGCACAGACACATGGTTTGGATTATGATGAGACATTTAGTCCAGTGGCTAACATGGCAATGGTTAGTAGGTCTGTGATATCTATGGGTGCTTCTCGTGGATGGAATCTGTTTTCAAATGGATGTGAAGAATATCTTCCTCAATTGTGAGCTACAAGAGGGAGTATTTATGGAACAGCTAAAGGGGTAGGTACACCCTAAGTATCCCACACATGTATGCAAATTGAAGAAAACATTGTATGGTTTAAACTAGGCACCAAGAGCTTGGAGTGACAAAATAAGCAAGTATCTTATGAGCATTGAAACTCAGATTCTTCACTTTATGTAAAGAAGACACAGAATGGATTGGTTGTGATAGTCATATATGTGGATGACTTGATTGTGATAGGTGATGATGGGAAAGACATTGAGGATGTGAAGATATCTTTAAGCACATAGTTTGCTATGAAGGATTTGGGTGAACTCAGATTCTTTCTTGGTATTGAGGTGATCACGACATCTCATGGTATATGGCTAGTACAAAGGTAGTATGCCTTAGACATGTTAGCAAAGTATGGAATGACAGGTTGTAAGCCTATGATGAAACCTTTGGAGAAGAATATAAAGCTTATGGCTGATTTGGGTGATGAACTGGAAGATGTCACCATGTATAGGAAAATGTTTTAGTAGTCTTTTCTATTACGCCAGACTTATATTACGCTATGGGACTAGTGAGTCAGTTTATGCAGAGTCCCAAGAAGCCTCATTTGGATGCTGTCAGGAGGATTATGAGATATGTGAAGACCACTGCCCATTATGGTCTATTTTATGAGTCAGGTAAAGAGTTGAATGTGTATGGTTACACAGATGCAGATTGGGCAGGAAGTTCATATAACAGGAGATCTACTAGTGGGTATGCGTTTAGCATTGGGAGTGCTGCAATGCATTGGAGTTGCAAGAAGCAACCCACAGTTGCCTTGTCTAGTACAGAGCCAGATTATAGAGGTGCGGCCATGGCCGTATGTGAGGTGATGTGGCTGAAAAAGCTACTTGGTGATTTGGGTCAACATTGTGATGATGGAGTTGTCATACACTGTGACAACTTGAGTAGTATATAGATGGCTAGTAACCTTGTCTATTATGCGAGGACCAAACACATAGAGGTCCATTATCATTTCATCAGGGAGAAAGTGTTGGATGGACAGATTGATTTGTCTTATGTGAAGGCAGATGAGCAAGTGGATGACATATTCACTAAGTCACTTGGGAAGGACAAGTTTGAGTACTTCCAAGACAGGCTTGGAGTGTGAGAGATGGATATGATGTCTTTTATCATATAATTAAATTAAAAATGAGTTACAGGGCTTCTGATAGTCATAACAAATTTTATAAAAGATCTACAAAAATATATTAATTAGATTTATAATTTTACCTTAGATCCACATTATATTGATCTTTTCCCATGCTTTGGTCACTAGATGCATACAAAATTAACCTTGTAAGTGGTAGGCATGGTGGACACATAAAATAGTGTTTTTAAAATTTTGGGCATTTAAACTTAAATAAAAACACAAAAACACCTTTAAAAATACTCGATAAATCAAATTAAGCTCTGTCAATTTATAATATACAATGTTTCATGGTCATATGAGTTAAGGTGTAAAAATTATGGGCAATACAAATGCATACAATCCACCTCAAGACAGGGCATATATATAGATTTTGTACCCACGCAAATGGACCCTTAGAAAATTGGATTTTCAATCCGATTATATTTTTAGGTGGGCACCCAACTTTGTGTATGATGTTCCATAAGAAGACCATGAAGTAAAATTCTTAGGCTAACTTTGAGAGATTGGGCATTATTTGTTTTCAAGATAAACTGAGGACACTCACCGTCACCAACCACTGACATAAAATTAGACACCCTCATCTTGCAACCATCCACAAAGGTGAAAGAGGCCGGAAGGGGGGGGAGTAGAGATCAAGATAATTGGCAAAGACAACAATTGGGATCAAGTTCAAAGGATAACTTTTATTGTGCAAACTAAGTCACTTTGCAATAGAATGTCACAAAAGAAGCAAAGTGACATAAAAAGTGGCAAGTTACAACAAAACAATTATGCATCCTCACGCAAGTAGGCTGAAGATAGGTGTAAGCATTTATTTGTTATGCAGCACATGTTGAATTCAATAACTACAGATGTATCTACAAATAGTGATGATGTATGGTATATGGATTCAGGAGCCTCTAATCACATGACCTATCATGATGAGTGGTTTAGAGATGTCATCTGGAAAAACTATGTTATGTAGAGACGAGAGATGACACATCTCACCCTATTGTTGACATTGGGAATGTGACATTGGCTATGCAGGATAGCAGGATGAGGTACTTGGCTCATGTATTTTATATGCCTAACATAACAAAGAATTTAGTTTCTGTTGGGCATATGATGATTGAGTAGGGTTTGCACGTACGCTTTAAATCAAATACAAGAATAAAAATTGGCCAAGGTTCAAGTAGGTCTCAAAGAAGGCAATATTAACAATCTATCATGAGGGTAGAGCCCTCATACAAGAATTCAAAATTAGCCAAGGTCCAAGAATGTTGTAGAGATGGAAAAATTAACAATCTATCATGAGGGTAGAGCCCTCGTTGAGGACACTCCAACCTAAAAACCAAAATAATTCAAATTACTTCTCCTTAAGATGAATCTTCCTGATACATATCATTGTAGATCTCGGCTAATTATTAGGACTTCTTCCTTTTTTCTTTGTTCTCTTTGAATCATGATCTTCACATTGACTATTTAGTTTCATAGGTCACTTTGGCCTTTTACAAACATTGTTGGCTTCTCTCTCTCTCTCTCTCTCTCTCTCTCTCTCTCTCTCTCTCTCTCTCTCTCTCTCATACATCATTTTGGTCTTTTGGACATGTGTGTTTGAGAGAGACAAGGAGAATAAGAGAGAGAGAGAGAGAGATTCTCTTGAAATTTCTCTAAAAGAGCACCAAAATAGGAGGTTCAAACTTTGTGTTGCCAAAGAGCTACCAACTAAGCACTTTAGAACCTATAGGGTTTGCGGCTTATAAAAGCATGTGACCAACAACCTTTCTTCTTCTAATTTAGACATCGCTCATAATATCACATGACCAACAACCTCTCCGCCTTCTTATTTATTAGAAACTGCTTCTTACTGCTTCATGCGACCTTGCACTTAGACTAGATGACATTAGATTGAGAATCAATTCACTACTGTTTGCAAAGGCACAAGTTATCCATGAGAACATTTGAGAACCATTTCTCTTTAATGTTTATTTAAAATCAATATTTAAAAAACCATAACAATTTCTCAAATATAGAACATTTACTTTGAATTTTAAAGAGAACGAGTAGCCTCACCCATCTTCTACGTGTAGGGGTTAAGGACAATTTCACTCAAATCTCAAATAGAGCTCCGCCACCATCCACGTATTGGAATGTGAATATTTTCCCTTTTCATATTGGGCCACGCATCTCCCTACCATCTTCTCATCAATCTCATAAAATAACCTTACCATCCAATGCCAATCCAATGCCAATGTCCCGCCAAAGCTTACACTTTGGGACGAATGATAGGTATCATAATATCAACAATCTCAACTTAACTTACATCACCAAGTCATAAACAAATTATGAATTGCCAAAGTTATAATATGAATCATGAATAAACATTATACACAAAAAACAATACATTTGAAAACTATATGAAAATGTGGTGCCCCATCATAACCTATATAAGGACCACTAAAAGAAAACTAATATACAACAACCCCATTAGCTATATAGTGATCATAGACTACATCAAAATGTGGTAACCAAAATGTTTCACATAATACAAAGGTCATCATAAGGTCCTATATAAGGACCACTAAAAAAACTCATATACAACAACCACAAACTTGAAGATAAAATATATCTAAGGAGAACTAGATGGTTTCATAAAATCTTTGTGTGCTGTAGACATAGAGCCTCTTTTGTCACAAAAGTCTACGTGATGTCTTATGCATGCTCTGATGGCCTATACTCAAAACTGCCAGCTCTATTCTCAAATTGACGTACCTAGGTAATACATAAAAACCCATTAAAAATTTTAGATTTTTGAGATAAAAGAGCTTTACAATCATACAATCATAATATTTAACATACCCTGGTCATGTACTTTCATGGATAGGCATATAGGTAGGCATCAAAAAGCTATATGCCAATCAGTATGTGTGTGTGTGTGTGTGTGTGTGTGTGTATCTTTAGGCTACATATATTTTAGGTCAGACACACATACACACACATATATGGCTCAAAATCTATTAAACTATATGTATTTTATTATACACACACACACACGTGTGTGTGTGTGTGTGTGTGTGTGTGCGTGTGTGTGTGTGTGTATCTTTAGGCTATATATGTTTTAGGCCACACATACACACATTAGGCTATATGTATTTCATTCTATTTTTGTATTTATATATATTCTAAAATATATAGCTTATAAAGATATATATATATATATACATACATACATACATACATACTAAAATACATACATCCTAATAGATTTCTAGCCTAATATGTGTGTGTGTGCATTATGCATATTTTGGTAAAAGGGAATTTAGCCTAGATGCAATCATTGTGGCAACTTGGGTCACACAATCAACACATGCAAGTTTAAAAACAAACCAAAGCTTGAATGCATTGCGTGGGAAGCTGGAACACATGGAGAGTAACTGTTGGTCAAAGAATCAACCTCAACAAGTGAATGTGGTAGAAGCCTCCTATCCAAGGGAGGACACTGAAAGACTTTTTTGAAGCTATGGAATTTCACCTACCCCTTGTACTATTTGTATTGTTTGTAACCACTAGCACCGATGATGTAGCCATGGTAAATTGTGTAAGGCTAGGATGCCTAGTTGTAAGTGAGGCCAAGATGCCTAGTTCGGCCTAGATGCCTATGTGTTGCACCTCTCACCCGAGTGTCCAAGATGGCACCCAAGTGTCCAAGATGGCACCAAGGGGGGGTGTTGGAAATGTGGTGCCTAGATGCACAAGATTTGTGTACCAAGGGGGGGTGTGAAGAGAGCATGTGAATCCACTCCTAGATGGTGGAGATGAGATATTATCAATGTGTGTGAGAAGGATAGAGATGATGAGGTGGCATCATTTGAATATTCCCTATCTTTGAGAGTTCAAGTTAGAACTACCACCCATTCTTTTCCTACAGTAGTTATGTGTATGTTTTGTACGGTATATAAACCTCCAATAAAACGAGAAGGACGTTATTCATGATAATGCAATTTTACTTAGTTGTTTAGTTACTGGTTTACTTTGAACCTTTTGCTAACATGGCAATTCCACATGGGATGCATGAGTTCACATATAGACGGCGGATGATGTGGACATGTGTATGACATGGCCTTAGTTGATGTGGCATGCCATGTCAATATATGTGAGGTGGCATGCAAAGGTGACAATATAATGTGGCATTGATGATGAGGTGGAAAGTCAACTAGATTGACCAAGCTGATGTGGATAATAAAGATGGCAAAGGTGAGATGACTTAGTGCTTATGTGGATCCTCTCTAAGCTAATGTGGAGATAAGTTGGCATGTACATGTAAGATGCATACCCATCTTAAGGCTCACGCATGGCATCATCTCTAGGCTTAGTGGATAACCAACACTAGATTTCCAAAGCTAACTAGGCTTGGTTTTAAACTTAAAAGAGGAGAGTGGACACAAAATTGAGATTTTTTCTTTTGTGATGATTGAAAATGGAGCTTCTTTTACTCAAATTGAGTCAATTTTTTTTATGGATCCATGGGAATAAGTACTTCAATCTATATATATTTTATCTATATATGTTTAATATTTTTATATAATTAAATTAAAAATGAATTATAGAGCTTCTGATAGTTATAATAAATTTACAAATGAGATCTACCAAATTCTATCCATTAGATTTGTAATTTTACCTTAGATCCACATTATATTGATCTTTTCCCATGCTTTGGTCACTAGATCCATACAACATTAAATTAATCTTGTAAGTGGTAGATATGATAGGAGCATAAAATAGTGTTTTTTAAAATATTTTTTTGGACATTTAAACTTAAATAAAAAAATACAAAAAAAACTCATAAATACTCCATAAATCAAGTTAAGCTCTATGTTATGTCATTTTATGATGTACAAAGTTTCATGGTGGTCATAAATGTTAAGGTGGAAAAGTTATGGGAAATACAAATGTATACAATGCACATGTCCAAACTAGGGACGGGACATATATACAGATTTTATAGCCATGCAAATGGGCGCTTAGAAAGATTGGATTTTTTATCGGATTATATTTTTAGGTGCCCAACTTTGATGTGGTGTCATTAGAAGACCCTGAAGTGAAATTCTTAGGCTAACTACGAGAGAGTGGGCATTCTTTGTAAAAAAATGCATGTTTTCAGTCTAAACTGAGGGCGCCTACTGCTGACACAAAAATGCATCCTTGTCTTGCAATCATTCACACACATAGGTGTGGAAGAAGCTAGTCTCAAGACAGGGGGAGTTAGAGAAGCTGAGACAATTGGCAAATACAATAATTGGGATCAGGTTCAAAGGATTGCTTTTATTGTGCAAACCACATGACTTTGCAATAGAATTTGTAACGAAATGTCGCAAGAAGTAGAGTGACATAAAAAGTGACAAGATACAATAAAACAATAATATATCTTCAAAAGCAAGCAGGCTAAAGATAAATGTGAACATTTATTTGTTATGCAGCACATGTTGAATTCAGTGACTACATATGTATTATCCACATCCACAAACAATCATGATGTATGTGTATAGATTTGGGAGCCTCTAACCACATGACTTGTCATGGTGAGTGGTTTAGAGATGTCAAAAATATGAAAAAACCATGTTATGTAGAGACAAGGGATGGCACAACTCACCCTATTGCTCACATTGGGATTATACCATTGGCTATGTAGGATGGCAAGATGAAGTACGTGGCATGTACTTCATGTGCCTAACATAACAAAGAATTTAGTTTTTGTTGGGCAGATGATAATGTAGGATTTGTAGGTACGCTTTAAATCAAGTAGTACAAGAATTAAAAACTAGCCACGGTTTAAGTAGGTTATAAACAAGGCAATATTAACAACCAAACAAGAATTCAAAATCAGCCAAGGTCCAAGAAGGTTGTAGGGAAGGCAAAAGTAACAATCTATCATGAGAGTAGAGCCCTCATTGAGAACACTTTAATCCAAAAAACAAATTAATTAAATTACTTCTACTTAAGTTGAATCTACCTGATATATTGTAGCTCTATTAACTTATTTTTAGTACTTCTTCCTTTTTTATGTGTTCTCTTTGAATCGTAGCCTTCATGTTGACTATTTAGTCTCATAGGTTTTGCAAGCATTATTGACCTCTCTCTCTCCTTGTCTCTCTCTGAGATACACTCACACGCACATGCACATGCACATGCACATAGATTGTGTGTGTGTGTGTGTGTGTGTGTGTGTTGGAGAGATAAGGTGAATAAAAAAGAGAAATGCTCATAAAATTTCTCTAAAAGAGCACCACAATATGGGGGAGAGAGAGAGATGAGAGAGAGAGAGAGAAAGAGAGAGAGAGAGAGAGATGCTCATAAAATTTCTCTAAAAAAGCACCAAAATAAGAGGTGCAATCTTTGAGCTATCAAAGAACTACCAACTAAGCATTTTACAACCCATTTGATCAACAACCTTTCCCCTTCTAATTTAGAATTTGCTCATAGTATCACATGACCACAATCTTTCCTCCTCACTTATTAGAATTTGCTTCTTACTACTTCATGTTTGACCTTTGCACTCAGATTCTTTGAAACAGTCAATTAGACATAAAATTTTATGCCATATAGGCTATAGTGTTCATAGAGTAGAGTTGCTTAGCACTGTGGTTTGTAAAAGCTCCTAAGCGTTGGTGTATGTTTTGTGTTTGGCTTCTAGTTTCTCATCGAAGTTGGTGTGTCCTTATAAAGAATTTCAACTCCTTGTCGACTTCAACACGGTTACGAATCTTTTCAGGGCTAGAATTTGAAGGTTGCAATATCCTTCCATGAGGGTCAAAACCTTCACAAGAATGGCGAAAACACAATTCCCCTTCAAAAGAAGGGAAGGGTTTTGGGAAATTTAGTTATATACCCTTCCAATCTCTTCATAAAGAAAAGCTAGTTAAAGAAAAGCCCTTCAAAAGAAAAAAATAAAGGCGCCCTTCAAATTCTAGGCCTGACTGATCTTTTATTTAAATTGATTAGCAAGTTGACATCGTTCAAACGTTCAAGTGAAGAAGAACACTGCTTGGAATCTCAACTACCACGCATTTTTAAGCTAAAGGCAAAATATTTTAGTTGCGTGCTATTGGGCACTCTCTAGAGGGGTTTGCAAACCACGACGGAGTGGTTGGCGATGTGGAGGCTGAACTGGCCGCCCTGCTCCGAGGTGTCCACTTTGGATTGGCCAGGAGGGGGGAGGAGCTGGAAGGATTGGACGAGGCGGCCGAGGACAAGGGAGAGGATGGGGATGGCAAGGATGATGCCGGGGCAGCTCCGGCGCCCCACGCCGAAGGGCAGAAACCGGAAATCATTACCGGAGGCATCGATCTTCTCAGGGCCCAAAAACCGCTCTGGGTTGAACACCTCCGGCTTCTCCCACAAGGCAGGGTTGTTGGCGAGGTACCATGCGTTGACGAGGATCTTGCTCTCGGCCGGTATGTCGTAGCCGCCCAGCTTGGCCTGGTTGAGGTTCATGTGTGGAACCAGCAGTGGGATCGCCATGCGAAGCCTCATCGTCTCCTTCACCACAGCGTGTAGGTAGGGAAGCTTGGGCGTGTCTGCCTCTGTCAATGCTACCCCCTTGCCTAGCACCCTCTCCATCTCCTCCCGCACCTTCTGCTGTATGTCTTGGTTGTTCACCAGCTCTGCTATCCCCCATTCAACGGACCATAGCGTCGTCTCAATAGCTGCAGACGTACACCAAGCCAAGAAAGACATTTTCACTATTTATTAAAGCATGCTCACCTCTGCAGAATTCATGCAGGTTCACGTTATATAAGTAACAGTTTTACTGTTGATTAAGTACTTTACCTGCCACGTTAATATTCTCCACAATGTACAACACATTGTCCTCGTTGATTTCCCCGTTCTTCTGCGCGTCCAAAATGTGATCGATGGCACACTTCTCCTCAGCGTTCAAAAAGGGCTTTAAGCTCGTCAATTTCCTACCGGATGAGATTAGCAGCACACAATTAAAAGCCACTCCAAATTATTTGCTAAGTACTGCCTCTAATCACAATTAGAGAAACACACACAAAACACAAATTGAAGGCTTATGAACTGCTGCTTACTTTCGCTCATCTATGAAGTACTTTTTGAAGAGCCGGAGCCGCTCTTCCTTCACCTTCTTGCACAATGCAAGATAACCCTTGAGGAAAGGCCTCAAAATAGGGATGAAATCACCATAATTGTACTCAAAGCTCTGTGCAAGCCTACTCCTCTCCCCATTGAGCTTCTTGAGCTGGTTGAAGAGGGGATCATCTTCTGACTCAAATCTTGTGTTAAACATGATGCGGTACATGTTGTTGTACATGAGCAACTGCAATCTTCTTCTGATGACAACGCCAGTGGTGGAGGCCTGAGGGCGGGCTTTGAGGTCAGCGATGGCGTGATTGATTTCCTCTTCCCAATAGACACTAGATTGGTGCACAACTTTGTTAGTGAAGAAGGGGACAGTCATGATCCTTCTCATCTTTCGCCAATGGTCGCCATACACAGTGAAGACCATGTCCTGGCCTTTGCCTGTGAAGATATCAAACACGACATTGCGAGTGCGGGAGCCAAACTCCACACCCTGTGTGTGGAGAACCTCCTTGGCAAGCTCCGGGGAGGACACCACCACAAGGTTCCGTTGCCCCATTCTCAGAAGAAAGATGTCCCCAAATTTCTTTGCGAGGTCGGAGAGGTTCCTATGATTGAGGTCATCCCCTACTTGAAGCCAATTGCCAAATATGGGAACTGTGAGGGGGCCAGGAGGGAGTTTGAGCTTCGGGCGGGTGAGGTGAAAGATGGCAAGGGAGACCAAAACCATTACCAAAAGGGTGAGTAGGATGGATTCAAGAGAACAGGGGAGGAGAGAGGACAAATGAGAGCTGAAGGCCGCCGCCATAGCCATAGCCATAGCTAGAGGTGCAGGGGCAAAGCTCTACACAGACTTTTATCTGTAATTTGTGTTTTATAAAAGGCCGTGTGAGTACTTCTGTTCGTGACTCAGGAGTTGAGTGAGAGAAGGTGGTCATGCTGGCTAGTGGACAGTTTTAAAGTGGCTGTGATGAGACGTATTTTTCTTTTTTTTAACACATTGTTTTCTATTATTTTTAGTCTCACAAATTAGAATTAGAGTCTATTAAACTCATTGTTTTCTATTATTTTTAGTGTCACAAATTAGAATTAGTTTATTAAACTCATGGCTTCTCCCACGTGTCCGGCACCATGACCAGTCACCCCCCCTCAGCACTAAAAGACTCTTCACGTGTCCAGCACCATGACCGGTCACCAAACTTTTCCTCAGCATGACATAGTTATGCGTACGCCAGCATCCATACCTCAGCGTGACTCGGATTTGCTTACGCAACAAGAACCTTCCCGGTCACCACAACGCAAAGTAATATAATTCGAAGGAGGACCAAGAATCAACCCTTTACCCTTTTTAAATTGAAAACACTAGTGGGCTAACCCGTGCTTAGCACGTAGTCTCTAACCTCTGAATTTGTGCCACATGGTAATTTTGTGGAACTTTTCTTTTGTGACCCATATGTATATAATTGTGATAGGATAAAGTCATTGTCAAAGGTTTATAAGTAGGATTCCTAGTGCCATATTTTTCAAATCCCAGAGTAATAGGAGCCTACCTCTCTCTCTCTCTCTCTCGCTCTCTCTCTCTTATCGTAGCACAAAAAAGCAAAGTATTCGTTCCCTAGCGTACACATGACTGCACTCTTCTCTTGTCCTGCCATGTGTCCCTGCTCTCCTCGATGATTAAAATAGATAGTACAAAAAAAGATATAAATATAAAAGTCATAAATTGAATGTTTCGATATGTATGTGTTGGTTGTCAGCTAGTGGAACAAATTGACAAAGTGACAGGACAGATATACTTGTTGTCGGTGGAGTGGACGAAGCTTTTGTCAAAGATTTGAAAGTAGAATTCCCAGCTTGATATTTTTCAAACCCTAGATTAATAGGAGCCTACCCCACTCTCTCTCTGTCTCTCTCTCTCTTTTACCATAGCACATAAAAATAAAGTGTTCATTCCCTAGCGTATACATGATTGCACACAATGATCTCTTTCCTTATCCTACCATGCACATTGCTATAACACATATATAATGAATGTTCTTACATGTTTGTGTGTATCTCTCTCTATGTTATATATACGTATGTGTGTGTGTGTGTGTGTGTGTCTCTCTCTCTCTCTATGTTATATATACGTATGTATATGTGTCTCTCTCTCTCTCTATGTTACATACATGTACATACACACATCTCTCTCTCGAGATCTCTCTCTCTCTATGTTATATATACGTATGTATATGTGTCTCTCTCTCTATGTTACATACATGTACATACACACATCTCTCTCTCTCTCTCTCTCTCTCTCTCTCTCTCTCTCTCTCTCTCTCTCTCTCTCTCTCTCCAAATGAAATGAGCACAAACATATGTATGAATAAGTAACAATTTTCAACTAAACATGCAAATAAACATCCTCGTTGTATAGTGATGAAAAAGATTTTTATCATCGAATAAGTAACGATTTTCAACTAAATATGCAAATAACGGGAGAGAGAAATCAATCTCTCTGGCCTTCCACCATCAAGCTCGTTTCTGTGGATCCCCTGCTGGCATGGCGTCTACGCCGGTTTCGAGTTTCCACCAAGAGGCTCCCCCACCACCTCTTCGCCAGTTTGTGATTCCTGACCGAGTTATGGATGGAGCGGACGCCACGAGCCGTGTTTTCAGGGAAAGAGCAGTTGTTGGACGCATCACAGGTCGCTCCATCACCCGTGCTGCTTTGCGTGATCATTTGCAGACTGCTATGGGTACCCTCCAGGGTCGTGTGGTGGAGGTCTCCTGTCTCGGACGCGGGATCTTCATGGCCTTACTCTCTGATGCAGCCTCAGTGGCTGCCATTTGCGCAGTGGTCCCTATTCTCGCAGGAGGGCGTGCTTTGTATATCTTGCCTTGGTACCCTTCTTTCACAGAGGACGAGTTTGAGGCCGACAGATTGCTCCTCGCTTTCCGCTCACACTCTCTCTACCTTCGTTGCCCCGTCAATTCGTACAGGAGGACTTTGTCATTGCCTTAGCCTCTGACTTGGGGATAGTTGTACCTGGTTCTGTCCGTTTATCAGTAGGTCCTCCTCGAGTACAGCTTTTTGCTTCTTATGACATTCCGGACTCTATACTTGTTTTACAGGCAGAGGATCTTGTCGTTTTACACAGCGCCTCCTCGTCTCACTGGCAGACCTAGTCAGTGTCTTCGGTGCCATGAGATGGGGCATCTGGCTAGCAGTGTCCCACTCTCCCGTCGCCACGTCAGCACAGTGTCCTACCACTGATCAGCATCGTGCCCAACCGGAGCATAAGGGGAAGACTCTAGTGCAGCCAGATGTTCCTTCATCGAGTCGTCCACCACCCCTTTCTGCTCCTGCTCCTCCAGTTTGACGAGTGGAGGCCCGTTCAGCGCCGTCATAGTTTCCAGCAGAGGGAGCGGCGTGTTCCTCCAGTTCCGCTTGCTCGGCAGATCCCTCCGGCTAGACCTCTTTCACCGGCACTCTCTTCAGTCCAGGGCACTCAGTTTTCTGTAGAGCAGGGTTAGCAGACTCCACCTGCAGTGAGACAGGTCTTCAGACCTCTCACTTCCCTCCGCTACCTTCGCCACGAGCTTCAGTGGCGGCGGTCGGCCCAGCCGGCTGCCATGCAGGTTGATGCCCCACCCCCTGCTCCTCTGGCTCTTCCTGCGCCCCCAGTTTCCATTCTGCCCCCATCGCTTCCCCTTCCACCTCCACCGCCTCCTCCACTGCCTTCTAGAGTGTCTCGAGCATTTCTAGACTTCAGTCCGCCAGCTTGGGGTGCAGCGCGTGCAGAATGCAGCGGCCATGGCTTAGGCCCTTTCTTGATCAGACTCTATGTCTTACAGCCATCAACGAGAGCAAGTGCTGGCATGCAGTTTGTTGGGGGCACTTCAGGTCCGATGCACTCTTTTGTCGGGGTTTCCGCAGCAGTGGATCACTGGTGTATCCGCACTTTACAGATCAGCCCAGTGCAGTGACTATTGGGGGTTTTGTTGGCCGATCTTTTGACATCTCTCGCTCTGTGAGACAGGGATGCCCCCTTGCAGTCTTTTTGTACTTATTTGTGGGAGAGGCACTTTCTGACTTTCTTCATGCCCGACAGAGAGATATACAGGGAGTCACCTTGCCACTTACAGGCGAGCGAGACCTGATTGATCAGGAGTATGCTGATGATACTTTGCTTATGGTCCGTTATGCCATTGCAGTCCTTGATGTGACGCGTTCAGTTCTCGATGTTTATTGCTTGGCCAGTGGTGCTCGCATTAACTGGCACAAGTCATATGGTATGCTTGGCTCAGAGGATGTTCCGACTTGGGGTGTGGCAGAGGGGTTTACATGGTTGCAGCGAGGTCAATCTTGTTGCTATCTGGGTTTTCAGGTTGGGCTGGATATCACTCCCCAGCAGCAGCAGTTTGCGTCGGTTTTGCAGTCGCTTCGCAGGAAGCTCTGCCCCACTGGTCTTCCCAACACTTGTCTCTGCAGGGCGGGTCCTTGTGGCCAATCAGGTACTGTTGGCATCTGTTTGGTACATTGCTTCCTGCTGGATGCTTCATACGGGAGTGATGCGACAGGTTCGCCACCTGATTCGCAACTTCCTGTGGAGTGGCCACGATGGCATTGTTGACACTAGAGCTAGAGTCCGTTGGGAGACGATTATCCGGCCCATTGCAGAGGGGGGCCTTGGCATTATTGATCCAGAGATGCAGTGTCGTGATTTGCTTACCAAGTTCATTGTCCGCGCCTTGTTTCCGGGCAATGAAACTTGGAAGCTACTTTTCAGATCGGTTTTGCACACAGTGACCCCGCAGTTGGGAACCCGCGATGGTCAAACTTGGGCTATGAGTATACGCTATATTTTTTCAGATTCTCCTCTGCATACAGCTCATTTGTCACCCTTCATGCGCTCCATTTTACAGATATGGATCTCCATGAGACAGGGCATGCATAGACGTCCTCCTGCCTCTCTGCCAGAGATTGAGCGTCAGCCCTTGATCTGGAATCCCCATGTGTTGGATACTAAGGGTCGCCAGCTTGGCCAGAGGACACATATAGACTGGCCAGAGGACACACATAGACTGGGCGTCATGGGATAGCGGCCCGGCTGCTTCGATGCATTCTTGGTCACAGACACGGCAGCTTCCGGTAGATTTTATTGGGGAGGAGTTCTCCATAGGCAGGGGTATTCTGCCTCGGATTGTAGAGATTGATGCAGCTATTCCAGAGCTTTGGGATCGTGCCATTCGGGGTTTACATGCGATGCCTGAGCACTCAGGATGGTTATGCATGTTTGGTGATGAGGGTACACCCTCTCTTGTTTGGAGCTCCCATTGTTATTGGCCTATGCTTTTTATCCCTATGGGCATGCCAGATGCTTTCGGCCACGTCAGATTACAGTTTCATGGTTTGGGTTGCCTAGAGGAGTTGCGACAGTCCGATTGGACTCCCATCCGTGTTGTAGGCTCTTACAGGAAAAGACGGGAGGTGGACTCGTCTTTTCATATTGGTATGGCTGCCCGTTGGCGATTATGGATCTGGGAGGGACGGCCTCTTTCGCAGCAGCTGACTTGGGACCTCGGGGAATGGGAGTGGCCTGCTGTGGAGACCGACGTAGGCATACTTCCTTTTTCGGGTATACTGTTCGGATTGGGAGACACTGCTTGCTTCGACGATAGTTACATAGACCTACGCGTTTCGGCACTTGGCTACATGCTTTCCTGACACAGTACTGGGCATCTATTTGGAGGCTGAGGATTGCTCGGCGGATCACTCTCTTTTTTTGGTTGACTGCTCATGCTAGTCTTGCCGTCAGCACTTGGGGTGATGGGCCATGATCGCATATGTATATGCTGTGATCATCAGGTTCAGGAGTCTCAGGCCCACTGCCTTTGGTCGTGTCCAGTGGCTTCCTCTGTTTGGCGAGCAGTGGCTCTACTACTCAGCAGAGCTGGTCAACATGTAGGTTTCCTTAGTTGGGGATCTGTGTTATGGCTCCTTCCTTGGCCGAGACCACATGTGTTCTTTGAGGGTGAGGGCACCGATGCTGTGCTCATGCTTACGGCGACGGGGTATCAGCGGGGGTACCTTAGTATGATTCCACCAGACGCCTTGCGGATGGAGCATTGGCATAGGGATGATGTTTTTATGGTGATTGCTGCGATTGCGATGTGGAACATTTGGAGAGCTCGTTGTCTCCATGTCCTTAGTCACACGCGGCAATCGACACGTGATACTCTTGTCCTGATTTGGCTCGATCTTATCCGTGCACTGCGCTCCATGTATGATGATTCCTGTCGGCCTTCACAGACAGCTCAGGACCGACACCAGGTCGACGATGGGGGCGCACGGGTCTCTTCTTCAAGATTGTTGGAGGACATGCTAGATGGGAGTACACTCCCCCACAGTGGTTCATATTGCACGCATCACATCATCCACCGTGATGTAGCACTGACCGCTCACAGGCTACACGCCTCTCACTGCACAGTTTGTATGCCCCCTCAGTAGGCCACCACTGGCACTTTGGGAATTTTTTCATACTCAGTAATATAGCTCTGTGTTTCCTCAAAAAAAAATTGCAAATAACATCCTCGTGCGCGCAAAGCAATGAAAAAGATCGACACAAAAAAACAAAAATGGCAAAAGTAGCGATAATCAGTCAATCGATCTACTGATCAGTCAATCGATCTACTGATCAGTAGAGAAGTGAAGCCTTATATCCAAAGAGGTGGCTCTGTAAATAAAGTAAGTTATATATGTCATGCACTAAAAAACCATAAAAATATGAATAAATACAAAAAAATGGATATAAAGTTGTACACCAACCCTCGACTCCAACATATCCAAAGTGAATAGAATGTCATACCTGATTGTCCCTAAAACAAAACAAAACTTTTTAGAATATATACATAAAAGAAAGAACAAAGAGCCATGGAAACTCCTTTTGGCATGCATCCTCCTCTTATCATACGGCAAGGGAAAGAACGTGCTTATTAATAGGAAAGATACACATGCATACAAAAAGACATACAAAAAATTAGAACACATAACTTCAATACGATACCTAAAATTATTACCTAGAAACTTCTAAGATCTACTTATAAACAATGTCACTTATTGTAAGCCAAGAAATAAGGTGGATATCCTCCCCCAAGTTAGAGACCATAATTGAAAGGACATTCTAGTAAAAAACCTATAGCTATCAAATCAGGTCGATCACATACACACTGTCTTGGAAGTAAAGCATCTAAAATCTCTTACCAGTTTTGATTGCATGCAAAAGTAATAAATAAATCAAGTTTGCCCTTGGAATGGATAACTGCCATTGCATTTGATATATTTTCCAAGTCCACCAATAAAACCCGATGGTAAATGGCAACAATTAGACATGTAACAAATTGCTTCTAGGTAGTTCTTATTGCCATATGCAAACTTCCTTATATACAACATTAGTTGTATAAATCGTCTCTTGACCACTCACATTGGTCTCATAGTAGAAGCAGGTAGTATCTTGAAGAAATACCTTGACAGCATTTGATGATCGCACACGTGAGAAAGCAACATATACCTGTCCACCATGACTAAATACGGGAGTTGCCAAGTATAATCCTAAAAGAGACATTGTTTGGCCTTGTGATTTATTTATTGTCCTGGCAAATGGGAGTCGAACACAGGGAACTGCCTCCGCCTCATATCAAATGGAAGCTACAATGTACTTGGAATGAAAGTTATTCTCAGAATGAAGACCCTATCTCCAATGTTAGTGCCAGTAATAATTTCTGCCTCTAACACCTTTTGTGTGAAATTCCTTGCATATTAATTGAGTACCATTGCACAATCCCTCTCGAGGACTATTTAGGTACTCTGTTGCATATAAAAAAGAACCTTCACCACTGTTATTAACTGAATTTGCACTCAAGTACTCCTTGCTCTCCCTAGGCATGGCATCCAGTGCACTGCTATTTATCGCATCAACTTCAAGGTTTCGAGGTGCAAGAATGGCACACTCTCTAAGATACGATGCATAATCTACAACACTTAGAAGCCCTGTATACACCCATTTAATCAAGCCCTCCATAGACCCTCTCTCTAAAAGCATTTTTGATGGAATTGACATAATACCGTCTTTTATTCCCTCCCTCTCTGTTCCATTGCCAATGTCTAGAACCCACTGTATGACCTCATGCTCTGTTAAGTTATTACCATTTTGAAGCACGTGCATGTTCTGTGTAAGCTTCAATACTTTAGTGTCTCTCCATATTTGTGAGTGACATAATGCGGGATTAACAATGTCCTCTCGTCCTCCCTTTGGAACAATTGGCAAGATCTGCCTAAAATCTCCACCAAACAATATGACCTTTCCACCAAAAAGTTGATCACTACCCATGATGTCTCTTAATGTCCTCTCCAAGGCTTCAAAGGCATATCGATGGGTCATGGGTGCCTCATCCCATATTATTAGCTTAGCTAGCTTCACAACATCTGCAAGATGACTGTTAACCTTTATGTTACATGTGCTAGCTGCATGTAGGTCCAATGGTATTTTAAACCGTGAATGAGTTGTATGACCATTGCCTAGTAGCAAGGCTGTAATGCCAGAAGATGCAAACGCCAAAGCAACATGTCCCTCCCCACACAACCGAGAAAGCAAGCAATTATAGAGAAAGGTCTTGCCAGACCCTCCTGGACCATGGAGAAAAAACACTTCACCAACACTTGCATATACTGCCTCCAAAATCTGATTAAAGGCCGCTAGTTGACAATCATTTAGAGTTGTTTTCATTAGATCAGCAAATTGTGCCTACGGCTCAACATTAAATATTCTCTCTTCTTGTAATAATCCATTTGTAACTATGGACACAGTTGATCTGTCCACAGGAGGCATTCCCTCAAACTCAACCAACCTTCGGCCATGTTGCTGAAGAATGTACTCTAAATGCAACAGAGCCTCAAACTCAACCAACCTTCGACCATGTTGCTGAAGAATGTGCTTTAAATGCAACAGAGCCTCATTCTTTGCCACTACATGATGATCATTTAAATTCTCTATAGTCAGTTGTAATGCATGAAAAAAATCACCCGAGAGTTTTGATGAAAATCTTGCCCACAGAAGGCCGGGAGAGGCTGGCTCACAAAACACCAAAATTGTGACAAATAGGTGTCTCAATTGCGAACCGGTTTGATGAAACGCGGCCTCTTGCATACATATAAACCATTCTTCATCACTTTCCAATAAACCTCTAGCTATGCATGCTCCCTTGAAAGTAGGATAGAATTGCCCATCAAAAGTGCGCAAGTCATCAAAAGACTTACAACCTTTGCAATTAGTAAGCAACATACGCAAGAAATATTGCTCACCACAGCAGATATAGAAATGTTGTACATGCGACCGATGCTATTGCCTAACTTTATTTTAGTCCACTTCTTAAGACTCGTGTTCCAAACCCATCATCTGGGAAAGTCACTGTAAAGCAAATCTTTTGCATCATCGTGCAACTCATTACATGCAAACCACTCTGTAAGGGTAGTTTTTTTGTTTCTTTCTCTATCTATTATACTCTACAAATCATCATCATCTCAAAACATGACATTATTATGTAGGGGAAGATGAACTTGTAGTCTTTGGACATCGGGCTTTTCTTCATGCATATCATATTCATAAATTTGCCAGCATGCTTCTGATGCTGACACATAACGTGCATCCAAGTACCTACTGACCTCATCCACCACACCATCAGTTGAATGTTCTAGTTCTCCTTGCCTTTCTACATGATTTACAGTTTGCATTTTGATTGTTGCTCTGTCATGACCCTTTTACACATATTTATACAAATATTTAATTGCTGTGATTGTGGAGCATACTTCAACATTGATGTGTGCCTTGTATTTCATGGAGAGGAAAGGATTAAATGGCACTATCCAACGATTTTCACACGATAGCTCCTTTCACTTGTATGTTCCTGCCCACAATAGATTCAAAGAAGGCATGCGGATAACGACGACTACATTTCCCATTAGTCATGCATGGAGCATTGGGATTTAGTGCACCACATGGGCCATGAACATTACATTGTCTAATAATCTCATGTAACTCAAAAACCATTTCCCTATTAGGAAGCTCTGCACATACCAATCGATCATAATGACTAATCTCAGCTGCCTTAAATTCATCAGCCAAAATCAATAATATGTGTGAGTGCAGCAAACCTCTCTTTTGGAACTCAATCACACAAACATAACCAGCCACTTTTCCAAACAAATTATCCTTTGTAATCGACCTCATCATATCCTTGTGTTTTTTATTAGACACGTGGGTTGTCAAATCCGGTCGATCATGCGCACTCTGGCCTAGAAGCAATGCTTTAGATATTTCAGACCATTGTGGATTGCCAAGTGAATGTAATGAACAAATCTGGCTTACCCTTCTTCCTTACAATTGCCATTTTATCCTGGTATAGCTGATACATATACCGTGGCCCTCCTGTAAAAGAAGATGGTAGCACAACTCTACGTCCCATAGTGTTGCCCAGTATAGTTCTTGTACCATCAGCTGCATTAACCATGTCGGATAATCCTTGATACACTTCTGCACGCAAAGTTGTTTGATTATTACGTATCCATACCAACCTCGATTCGTCCATGCTACTATATGCATCTACAATGTACTATTGCAATAATCTTCCCCCACGTAGAAGGCAAGCAAAGGTATCAAGTCTGATCTACAATCGGTATGCATAATATTGTCTTTGAGTAACACATTTTGAACTTTGAATCTCATGAAGTGATGCATGGGCAGAAACACCAGCATATGGAATGTATATATGCCAACCATCCTCCCCTCATGGAAATAAAAAAACATATAAGAGTGGCATGTATGATCGATGCAAATTAGATATTCTTCTCACAATGCCCATGCAGTGATGCATGGGCAGAAACACCAGCATATGGAATGTATATATGCCAACCATCCTCCCCTCGTGGAAATAAAAGAACATATAAGAGCGGCATGTATGATCGATGCAAATTAGATATTCTTCTCACAAACCCATTGCGCAAAAAAATTTGGATGTCTCGATAGCCGACATTGACATCATCTCCTTGCCCTGGCATGATAGCAGCATCCTCGCTAGCTATAGGCACCAAGTATTGTCTAGAGGTAGAGCGATTCTCGCAAATTATCATCTTTAAATCTACATGTGGATTGCTTCCCAATACTTCACCAACAGCTCGCAATGCACAGGCATATGGATTGCATGCATGTTTCATCCTCTGCAGTGATGCTAAAACACCACGATCCAAACCAGGCAGGCCATCCAAACGATTTTGTAGTTCATGCTCTGTGTCATATACATATAGCTGTGCAAAACGTGGGTGCTCTTCCCATCCTCCATCAGGCAATAAAGTTCCTACCTTATGATATACATTGCCATGAACTCGAAAGTTATATATGCCTCTATTTGTGAAAAACATTTCATCAATATGAGCGCCCAATGATACAAAAGCTAGGGCACTATTGTATGCCCATATGTTCTTTCTAAATAATTTGCTTCTAGAATCATTGCCATGTAATAGAATTCTTAGAAACTTGGGTGGCTCCTCTAGATAGCGGCATCAATGACACATGCCCCGCTTTACAACAATGGCTAGAGCTGTTTAAAAGTGATTAAGAGATCCCAGGGAGTGAAGAGTTGGAGTGCAAAACACTAATGGGTACATAGCTGGGTGTCTTATATCCTCTCTTAATGGAAATTGACGAAGAATAGAGAGGTATCCCCCCTCTACTTATCATCGCACCCCTGCTACTTAAACTTCGTTCTACTGCAATTGAACGGCAAGAAGCCCTGGTTGCATCTAATTGAACCCTTCTACTTCTTATTGGGAGTGTCTATCACATTCCTTTCTCTAGAAATACAATTCACATTGCATTTAGCACGGTCTTGTGTTCGATATTGCTCCCTCTACTCTACATTTCTAGCTAGTTGTTTTTTTTTAATATTGTTCTTTGCCTAGCAACATTACGTCGTTCTTTACGCGTTATATTAAATTGTCTTATCCGGTCAACACCACGTGCTGAATGCATAACATTGCTCGAGTCTAATACTCTATTTCGACTCTGTCCAAGCATCTTCTGTTTAAAAGCACAACTTAGTCCGAAAGTATTTGAGGTCATTAAATCTCTCTCTCTCTCTTCGTAAATTGATTTTGATATAACATAGAAAGCTTAATATATTCTTGTCTCAAGCAAGAAGGATATACAAAACTCTTGTATATCATACTACTTTACGTAATATTGGGCCAAGTGTGAAAAGCCAAAATAGAGCTCTTTATAGCATATCGGGTGTAAGTCTCATGTTTCCACAATTGAGCATGGCAAAATCTAAAAAAGTGATTAAAAGATCCTCCATCTTGGCAACTGGGCTGAAAGTTTCCTCATAATCAATGCCATATGTCTGTGCATATCCTTTGGCTACCAATCTAGCCTTGTACCTGCTTATGCTTCCATCACTGTTATGTTTTACTTTGTACACCCACTTGCATCGAATGGCTTTCTTGGCTTCAGGCAATTGCACTAAATCCCTGTGCATCCATCTCCTCATCCTCCATAGCTTTCTCTCAACACACATTTCCAACAGCCTCATCAATGCATGTGGGCTCTACAACTTGCACAACTTTTGCCTTGTATGCATAGTGATGTGACACATAACCATCATAGGTAAACCTCTGCACACAGGATTCTTCACTCTCCCAGATCTTTGTAGCTTTGTATTTATGGCTTCCATAGCCTTCTTTACACCAGGTGTTCTCATAGCTGGTATCCCAAGATCCTCATCAAGGCTCATATCTGAGCCATTAGACTCTCCACATCAACATGAGAATGCCCTGCAAAAATGTCAAGCATACTAAGGGGCTCAACCACTTTCTCTTTGCCTTTATGTGATGTACTAATCACATTTGTAGGACTGGTATTATGATGCAGCCTGCCACTCCATGGTCTATCAACTGAACCACTAGATGAGGACTCTCCTGGTCCACTCAAAGACTATGATTGTTGACTTGCATTCTGTGCAACCACATTTCCACCCACATCAGCCCCAAAACAGCTTCTTTTTTAGCAGCATACCAGTTGCTCATCTCATCAAAAACAACATCCTTACGTACCATCAACTCACGTGTAGCAGGGTTAGAACACATGTAACCCTTTTGCTCAAGGGAATACCCAATAAACACACATTTTTCAGCTTTTGGATCTAGCTTAGTTCTCAGCTCATCTGGCACATGCACATATGCAATGCATCCAAAGACTTTCAGATGAGACAAATCAGGTTTTCTGCCAATAAACCTCTCCTGTGGAGTTACATCATGTACGGCTGCAGTTGGAGTCCTGTTCATGATGTAAACTACTATAGAAACAGCCTCAGACCAATAGCTATGCAGCATATTCTTCTCTCCCATCAATGCTCGTGCAATCTCAGCAATGTGCCTATTTTTTTGCTCAGCAACTCCATTTTGCTGCGGAGTGTATCTGCATGTAAACTGTCTGCGAATACCATTCTTCTTCAAAAATTCAGAGAACTCACTGGAGAAGTACTCTCCCCCTCCATGGCACTTTACATATTTCCCTGTTTGCTTTTCAACCCATAACTCTGAAATTCTGAAAATGAGTGAACACCTCACCCTTCTCCTTAATGAAGTATACCCACACTTTCCTTGTGTGGTCATCAATAAATGTGACATAATACCTGCAGCCTCCCATAGACACGGTCTTCGTAGGACCCCATACATCTGAATGCACAACATCTAGTGCATATCTGCTCACATTTCTGTCACGTGGAAATACATGCTTTGTTTGCTTTCCAAATTGGCATGCTTCAAATATTTTCTGCATGCCTTCAACTTTAAACTTTGGCAGCCCTGTCACAATTCCTTTAGTCTGCATAGACTTCATTCTCTGCACATTCACATGTCCAATTATTTTATGCCAAATGTCTGTGTCTGCTGCACCATTTGCAAACATCGTAGCACTCACTTCAGGCATGTTTACATTCAATGTAAACATTCTGCCCACTCTGTTGCCTTTTGCAACCAACCTGCACTTGTCTTTAAAGTCTTCAACATAACAACCATCAGGGTTAAACCGAACCTGCAAACCCTGCTCAATCATCTAGCCAACTGAAACTAGATTCTTTGTTATGTTCGAAACATAAAGTACATCTGCAAGGTACTTCACTTTGCCATCTTGCATAGACAATGACACATCTCCAACATGGGCAATTAGATGAGCAGTGTCATCCCCTGTTTCCACAAAACTTGGTCTTTCAAGGTTTTTCATCTCCTTGAACCACTCCCCATTACTTGTCATGTGGTTTGAAGCACCTGAATCAACGTACCATACATCATCTTTATGTGCTGCTTCAACATTTTCAGACATGGCATTAACGACATGGTGCATAATAACAAACAACCTTTCATTATCCTCATTGTTTCTGCTCAAGGATACATAGTTGTTTTGCTGCAATTTCCCATTTTGCATGTCAGCCTGCTTCTTATAACAGTCTTCCTGCACATGTCCAGGCTTACCACAATAAAAGCATCCACATGTATCATTATACTACCTTTGCCAATTTCCACGACCTCTTTGACTCCCCGTGCCTCTGAATTGGCCTCTTCCACCTGTGTGTTGTTGTTGTTATGAATTCTGGGACTGTTGTTGTTGCTGTTTGCTGGCCATAGTTCTGATTACCTATTCGGCCACCTCCTTGGCCGCATCCATGGCCTCCTCTACCTCGTTCTCTACCTCGTCCTCTTCCTGAACTTGTGTAGAAGGCCTGTTGCTCTGAACTGTTTTTGTTTTGTGAAGACTGCTGGTCTTCACCCAAGCTCTTCTCGTCTATAATCAACATAGACACCAAATCTATGAAATTGGGAATGTTTTCCCGAGTCTGAATAGACGTCTTGAACGCCTTGTATTGTGGCCCGAGACCACGTAGACAGACTTCCAGCTTATCATCATCATCTACTGAAATGCCAATAGATGCAAAGGATTCCACAATACCCTTGATCTTCAATGCATAGTCATTCACAGACATACTTGTTTTCTCCATAGTATGAAGTTCATTCTTCAACTGTATCTTTTGTGCCTTGGTATTCGTTTTATAGAGTTTTACCAAGGTGTCCCACGCCTCCTTGGGGGACTTGGCATCCTGTATGTGCCCAATCATGGTGTCCTATATACTGATAGAGAGCTAATACATAACTTTTCTGGCTCCTTGGTTCCAATCCTTGAAGTCTTTCACATCTGTAGCAGTCGGATTGATCTTTGATATCTCCGGTTCATGCTCACCTTCTATGTAGTCCCAACTCAGTCCCAATAACCCTTTCCCATCAGGAAATTCGTTAACCTAAACCTCCAAGCATGGAAGTTGTTCTTGTCAAGCTTCTCAGCAACAATCTGGTTTATGCCATCATTTGACATCTTGCCAGACACACAACTTTACCAGAAACAACACTCTGGTTTGTCCTGCACAAACTGCTGTATTTTCTACAGTGGTACTATACTACACTTAAATGTCACAGCGAGTGACCTCAATGTGTATACATGCACCCAATGGCAACAACTGTTGACCTCCTTGCAGCACACACAATGTCTGCACAACCAATCTATCTTCCTATAGTTCTTAAAACAGAGTTCTGCATAGAATCGATGACTTACCCGCCGTAGTGCTCGAAATCGACTGCTTTCTGAAAAACGAAGGTCCTAACGCGCCCAAAATGCATTTTCGACCTGAAAAATGACGTCCAATAGGACAATATAGTTGCCCTAAAGCTTTACTCCCACGAAGAAAGCTCCTCAATCAGAGATCGTTTGCCAGTGCCTCCCGTAGAGCTCCCGACAAGGGTATAGTCGTCGCCAACACAAATAGGGAAGAGTAGATGAAGCTCTTACCCTCGTACCGCTTCCTGTGCTTCTCTTGCTTGCAGCTCAGCCCTTAGCATGAACCGAGCTCTGATACCATGAAAAGATGTAGGGGAGAAGAGAGCTTGAGCTCTTGCAACACACACACACTCACAAAACCCTAAAAGAGAACACACAAGGTGAGAGGCTGGAAATCTTCTTCTTCTTCACACAACACTCAACACACCATATACAAAGATAAGAGTACACCCAATATGAAAGTTACTCAACCAAATACATACTAGGGTTCTCTATAGTGTGAACCCAACTAAATGAGCTGGTGCTATAACTATGCAAGTCTCTAGAATGGCTCACACAGCCTGTCATCCCATTGGCCGCATATCACCCATGATCTCACCAACCATGCCAGTGGTGTAAGTGTGGGGCCTATCCCCCAGGCGGGTCACCAGTGTCCACCACCTCACTAGATGAGCTCGATATCTCAACACCGATGATAGTGACAAAACCTAGAGTAACTAGGTTAGCACTTATTATTTTTTATCGAGATTTATCTTCGTGAGGACTGAACCCAACGTATCATAGCTAGCACTTATACCTGATGCTTTGTGTTGTTCATGATTTATTTAGATGTATCTTGGTACTTTATGCTTTGTACTTTGTTAATCCATGATATATTGAGATGGTTCTTTGTACTTATGTGTATGATTTATTGATCATGATATATTGAGATGGTTCTTTGTACTTCTGTGCATGCTTTGTTTTAAGACATTTATGAATTTGTAATTTATTTCCAAAAGTTTTCAATTAATCTCTTCTCTCTTCATCTTTCTCTCTCTCTCCCCCCTTCTCACTGCCCAACGATCATCTCACCATCGGAATCCCTTGTACCATAGAAAGAGTGCAGGAAATAACCAAGGTCATGGGGATTTGCCCACTTGGGGAGCATAAAATAGCTCAACCAAGAAGCTAGTCTTCCATAACCTAGCTCACAATTTCATGGGCAAGGTGTGCCACTCACCTCATGTACTTGTGCTTGGATTCTCGTATAGCCACACTAGGAGACGATGTTACTGCGTAGCCACACTCCAAAGCTCGAGGGGTGCACTACTAAGGAAACCTATGTATCACGTACGTTCAACGGGTATTTAAAAAACCCCCCACGTGTGAATTTTTCACGAGTAAAATGACCCCTTTTTCTTTATGGAAAAAAATTGATTAAAAAACCCCTTCTGTAAATGCATTTCTATAAATTTACCTTAAAATTTTGAATTAAAAAACCCCTTCATTTGAACTCACCTGGTATACTTACATATTTTTAGGTGAACCCCCCCAAGCTCCAAAGTTCCACTCCAACATCGCTATCGCACACCAAAGGAGCTCAACCCTCCTCTCTCTCACACACATAGACACAATGAGAATATAATATCTCTAATTGAATTAGGCAAGAGACACAAGCGAGCAAGCGAGTAGACAAGACCTAACTATTAAAGTTGCAACTGCTGGACGGAGAGTCAATGGAGGACGTCTCGCGTAGCAAGGTCGACCGAGGTCTTGACCAGCCTCGGTTTGATTTAAATGGTGAGCTTCCGGTACGGTGGATGAGGGACCAAGGAAGCGGTCTATGAGTGAAGCGCTAGGTCACCTGTGAAGGATCCTAGAGGGTGCTGACCATACGGTGCTCGGGCTCTAGGTCGCTGAAGATACCCACACGTGCGTCGTGGAAGATATTGGAACAAGGAATAAGAGTTGATTTCTGAAACCGGGCATGGATCTGGTTGATTGACCTTGCTGGTCCCTCAACGGATGAGTCCATGGCTCTTTTATATGGATCTGTGGGTTGATCTTGCTGATCTTCCACAGAGATTCCATTCTGTTATATGAATATATTGCCGGTTTTTATGAGCTAGGAACTATGGAAAAGGCCCCTGAGTGAACAGGTGGTGAGCGTTCTGGTTGCCAATGATGCCATAAGTATACCGATGAATGAATGACTGGAAATAAGGATTCAACCAGAGACTATGAGGATTGTCATCAGTGACATAATGGTTTCATTAAAGGATTGTTTTAAAGTTAGCTGATGCTAAGAAAAAGGCAATTTCATATTGGGTGTGTAAGTGGTGTGACTAGTTTTATGTTTGCATGAACTTCCGGCTAGGGGGCCTTGGAACTCTTTTCCTTGGTACCCGGGATAAAACCTAACCAAATTCTTAATTGGATCCCATCACTACAGTGGTTGGGCGGTTGGCTAACCCATGGGACTGGATGGGGTTAGGCTAGACTGATGGATCCGTAAATCGAGACTCAATTTCTGTTATTACGATAGATGAAGTAAATCCCGGATAGTAATTGTTCTATGGATACGAATCAACGGCTGTGCCTCTCTTGATGGGGAAAAAAGCGTTGATCCTAATGATCCAAGTGCAAGTTTCTTCCTTGATCTGACCGAGTATCTTTATAGTTGCGGTCAGATCAGCTTGATCAGTAATGGTCTTGACTACGTTAGAGTAAAAAGTTATCCTGGTGGAATCGCCGGTGCTTTCCAAATAAGGGAAGTTTTTCCAGGGTTTGGTTTTGGAAAAACCGACGGATTAGTCTCTTGTCCGGATATCCATGGGCGAGGCCCCGAGTGTGGGACCCTACCCCGTGTGCAAGAAGTGCTACTTCCGCTGCTAGTACCCCAAATCCATTGCGCGGTGGGGACAGGGATCTCACAGTTGGTATCAGAGCAAATTGGCTAATAAAGATCAACTGAGAAGCCAAATATGTCAAAAATTTATCAAGAAGCACAAAAAGGTTGTAATTGTGTGATATAATTCATACAAATTGATATTCAAACTGAAAATTTGTAAATTGGTAATTGGATCTTCAGATGGAAGTACCGCAATTGTATGGAACCCTGACTTGCTTGAGGCCTAGACATGATGGTATTTACCTTATAGTTCCAAGTATCATGACTACACGTATATACCGAGGGTATAACTGCAGCTCTTTACCGGCAGTATATACGAGTAAATCTAAGACTTGAAATTATAAGCATTAATGCTATCCAGATGATGATTTCGAATGTGGTTGATATGATTTTTAATTCTGTTTGAGAACTGATGAATTGATTTGGATTCTGATTGAAAAATGATGATCCCTGAAATTTGGTTGAAATGTAATAAGCTGAGCGAAACCTCAATGAGGATGAATGGGACAAGTCCTTGTGATGATATTCATAACTGGAATGATGATAATGATTTCAGCAAATCCCTATGAGATTAGTGGATTGTGCTGTCAAATTGCTACTGTTAACACTTGACTCGGTATATCAAGTTAAGGGATGACAAATTGAGAACTTGCTTGACTAAAATTCCTGTGGAGGAATATTCAGAAAGAAAATTTTTCGATCTAATGGACCATTATCGTGTTAAAGATATGAATGATATGATCTGAAATGAATTGTACACAGTTGGTTAATCTAGGTGGTGTGCAGGAATTGGTTGATGGGGATTCTCAGGGGATGTCTACTGTTGCTAAAAATGTTGATGATGTAGTGGGCATGCCTTTGGAGCATATGGAGAAGTAGATGTTTCACATTGTCTCTTCAGGATTAATAAGCCATTAGGATTTTTTGTATACAATTTGCTAGACAACCATGTGAGAGGATTGGTTGGATTCTGGTATTGCACTAGGCTCTCCATCAGTTACTCTGTATGGCTTTATTTTGATGTGGGCATGAGGTGAAGGTCGAGTAAATTCCTTTTGTTATAGTAATCAAGGAAAAGTGTGGGTTCAGGTCGGATTCTGCAAATCCACCCACCAGGATGTGCTAGGTGTTAAATCCATAAAGTATCAATAGTTATTAATGACAATATGTTAGCATTATATGTGTGAACCAACCTTAGTAGTTAGTTACTAGCGGTTTGGCATGCAACCTGGATACATGAAGGGTACGTGAATCCTGAAAGAAGAATTGATCTTTTACAACAATATCATGTATTCTCTGTGTTTTGTAGTTTTAGAGTGTTTATGATGTCTTCTGTGTCATGTCTGGACAATCTAGGTGTTTCGCTGTGGATAATCCGGGTTAGGGTTAGACAATCCAGGTAGCGTCTTTTTCTATAATATCTCTATCTTTAATAGGTTTAATGTACTTAGCTTCTTCGACCAAAGTACACTCACCTTAACCTGATCTTCCACATGGCCAAATGCTGCACAAATCCGGGTGTGTCTCGGTCCCCGTTCTGTCACTGTAAGGTATTTTTGGTAGTCTCGAGAAGTTTTGGTTGAGAACTATCTTTTGTCAAAATCTGATTATTGTAGTGAAACAGTGCATTTTGGGAGTTCATATAGTGTTTGCATATGTATTGTTGACATTGGGTGTATGTACATGTTTGCTTAATAGGGTTTGAAGCTCTCCCTCTCCCCCACATTCTCTTTAGGTAGGACTCTAGGTCACTAAGTGATGGTACCTTGAGACCGATGCCTTGATTCTTATGGGGTAGGACCTCGTGTTGTGAAAAACTAATAAAAGAGAGGCTAACCATCGCCATCTTAGGAGAATCCTGGTGGTCCTTGAATACTCTTGGCGGAGGTCTCTTGACCATTTCCTTGGTCTCCACGGGTTGGTGCCTTATCCCTTATAATATAACTAATACACCCCCCCAAAAAAAACCCTTTATACTTAGTGTTGTTCACTAGAGTCTATGTAACTTGAGACTGAACCATAATTGCAAGCATATGACTAAGACTAGTTTAGGTATAGATAGGCTTATTTTACTAACTTTTAAGTGAATTGGCTTTATCTTTCCTCGTTGTAGCACAACTTGAAGTTTTCCAAGTCATTAAAAAGAAAAAGAAAAAACAACATGCATGCATAACCATGTTTTATCTTATTACTATGTAAAGAACTCTTTAATGGTTGATTTGTTTTTCACGCAGGTATCCAACACTTAGTCTTCGACTATCATCCTCTTCAATCTTTGACTATCATCACCTTCCTATCAGCAGAGTCAACTCATCTTCACCAACATATTCTGAGGATGGAATCTACATCAAGTATAGGAGGATATGTTAACCCTCATTGTACACCTCTCCATCGTTGATGCCATCCATTGGCAACCGTCATTTCATTTGGTCGCTAACATTAAAAATGCGAATATTGTATATTTTACGTGTATGATCGCCGCTTGTCTATGAAAGGCATGCCATGAGATTAATTATGGAGATTGCATGCTTAGATTAATTATGGAGATTGCATGCTTAGATTAAGTGTTTGCACAAGCCTAGGCAGCCTTGGAAAGCCATGGACCTATATTTTAAGTATGGTGGGCCAAGGTGTGAAGGCCAAGATAAGGGTCAATTTATATTATCACCATTCATTCTCTTATGCAACTAATAGAGTTCTTGACCTTAATCCACAAGACGGTCAAAAATGCTTTCCCAGCATTCTTGACATAAAACAGTCATTTACAAACAGTCACAAAATACAGTTTCTAAATCGAACTCTCGTCTTTCCACATTATCCCTCCTTAGTCCACATTATTTATTCCACATTCCATTCAGTGTGTACTCATTCTCATCCATTTCCTCATATCGACGACACATTAATTCACATACACATTCACATTCACATCCATATATACACATCTACATGCATACATCCATTTTCACATCCTCATTTATACACCCACATCCCATATCCACATTCATACATACACATCTATATCCACATCCATACATCCACATCCACATTCATACATCCACATCCACATTCCCATTCACATCTATACATCCACATCTACATCCACATACATACATACATCCACATCTGTATCTACATCCATACATCCACCTTCACATCCACATCCACATACATACATCCATTTCCACATTCCCATTCATATAACCCCATATGCCTTCACATCTAATCTTTTACATCACATCCATTCTTGCCCTATCACAACCCATATACATCTTATCCTATCACATACACTTCTTACCTCATCTCATACACATCTTATCACATCTTAATTTATCTTATCACCTTCTAACTTATTTCATAAGCATCTTATCACCTCTTATCACATCTTATACACCTCTTATCACATCCTATCATATCTCATATCTATTTATAGAATACAAGAGAATTCTTATATTTGATATAAGATTTCTTTACACATTTATTTATGCATAAATTCCATTTAAGGAGATTAATACTTTCGAAGTAAAAATCAATCTTTTATGCATCTTCCTATGCATAAATTCATTTTAAATGAAAATGAAACTTTTGAATTAAAATTCAATCTTTTATGCATCTTCCTATGCATAAATTCAATTTAGATAAGAATAACACTTTTGAATCAATCTTTTATGCATCTTCCTATGCATAAATTCAATTTGGTAGGAATTACACTTTTAGAATAAAAGAATTTCTCTTATGCATCTAAGTTATGCATAAAATCCATTTATGATGAAAATCACACTTTTAGTATAAAAAAAGAATATCTTTTATGCATACTTCTATGCATGAAATCCAAATATGACAAAAGTAACACTTTTATAATAAAATAATCAACTCTTATGCATACTTCTATACATGAAATTCAATTGTGATAAAAGTAACACTTTTATAATAAAATAATCAACTTTTATGCATACCTCGATGCATGAAATCCAAATATGATAAAAGTAACACTTTTATAATAAAATAATCAACTCTTATGCATACTTCTATGCATGAAATTCAATTGTGATAAAAGTAACACTTTTATAATAAAATAATCAACTTTTATGCATACCGCTATGCATGAAATCCAAATATGATAAAAGTAACACTTTTATAATAAAATAATCAACTTTTATGCATACCTCTATGTATGAAATCCAAATATGATAAAAATAACACTTTTATAATAAAATAATAATCTTTTATGCATACATCTATGCATGAAATTCAAAAAGTAACACTTTTATAATAAAATAATCATTTTTTATGCATACATCTATGCATGAAATTCAATTATGCTAAAAGTAACACTTTTGTAATAAAATAATCATCTTTTATGCATACCTCTATGCATGAAATTCAATTATGCTAAAAGTAACACTTTTGTAATAAAATAATCATCTTTTATGCATACCTCTATGCATGAAATTCAAATATGATAAAAGTAACACTTTTACATTAAAATAATAATCTTTTATGCATACCTCTATGCATGAAATCTAATTATGATAAAAATTAACACTTTTATGTTAAAATAATAATCTTTTATGCATACCTCTATGCATGAAAATCAATTATGCATAGTATAAAAATCAATTTCTCTATAATTACAATGAATATCTTCAATTAATCTAGGATGATAATTCCTAGAATATGGTAGGAAGTCCTCTTTTCATGCTTTGAATGAAATTATTTTATGCGTAATTTTTATAAAAAATTTGACTGATAAATCTCAAATTTTCTAAGGGATAAAGCTTATCATTAAGAAATAATTAGAATGATCCCTAATTGGATCAATAATCCATAATGGATTGAATCATCAATATTCATGAAATACATAAACTAAAAGCATAGAAAAAAGCCATTAATTTGGCCTCAAGTATAGATTAATCTTGGATTAAGGAAAAGCTTTATGAAAAGCTTCATTTGGATTGAGAATGGGTCATGAGTATGACCATTTCTTGAGTGAGAGAGAGAAATTACATAAAAACCATTTGAGTTAAGCATAAATGGAAATTTATGTAATTCTTAACTATCATTAATCAATTAACTTCAATAGCATTCATCAAATTATGTAACTCTTCACTACCATTCATCAATTAACTTCAATAGCATTCAAAAACCATTCCAATTAAGTTTCTCAAGCTTGAGAGGGGTTGAGAAGAGAGAAACATTGAGAAATTATAGAAAAGATCAAAATTCACCATTTACATTACAAATTGCTTGATTCTTTGTTCACGGTAGAGGCCCCCAACCAATCAATTGGTTAAGTATTTTGATGGAGCTACCAATGGGGATTGAAGAAAGAGGGAAGCTCCAATTTCTTCAATTTGGAGAGAATTTTAGAGAATAGTAAAGATTAGCATTATTTCAGCATAACTCTAGTATAGTAAAATTCTTCTATTTTTTTCAAAGGACTCATGTTCTATTTATAGGAGAGGGAAGCTCTAACCAAAGCTAACTGGATTCTAGAATTTTCTAGATTCAGTTTGGTTGAATTTGGACTAGATTTGGATCTAGTTTAGTTCCTTTTTGATTCGGTTTGGTTCCATTTTGATTTGGTTTGATTCAAGAGAGAGGAGAGATAAAAATATCACATTATTTTTTAGTTTAAAACTCATTCAAGCATGTGAAATATGCACCTCCTTTAATGGACTCCCCTTCCTTACATATGTGTCAAAATGGAATCTTTATACCCAAAATATCTCATATTTTTAATATTGCTCATAGTTTTTTTACTAATAAACCTTGTACATTTTTAACTCTTCATCTTATGTGAGCATTTACTCATTTGTAGATACCCAAAATATCTCATATTTTTAATATTGCTCATAGTTTTTTACTAATAAACCTTGTACATTTTTAACTCTTCATCTTATGTGAGCATTTACTCATTTTTGGATACCCAAAATATCTCATATTTTTTATATTACTCATAGTTTCTTACTAATAAACCTTGTACATAGTCAACTCTTCATCTTATGTGAGCATTTACTCATTTTTGGGTATCTTCTTTTACAAATTGGATTTATCTCCTCCCTACACATGGATTGATGCTATTGGCCCATAGGAACCTTAATTGGACCATAATCCAAAAATTTCTGAAAATCTAGACCCTTAGGCTAAGGTCCTTTATACCCATTTCCAATAAATTCCAATTACACATTGGAAAGTTCTTTTTGAATTTCTGTTTCAGGGGAATTCATTTTAATAATATGAGAAATTTTTCTATCTAAAAATATTCAAAATTTGAATATTCTCTCTCTAGAATATTCTCTCTCTCTAAGTCAAAACAGTTAGAAACAAGGTCTTTTATATTTCTGAAGAGGGGATTGATTACAGGGGAAGATGCTGGACATTTTGAGAGGCTGGGGAGGAATCTTACATAATAGATTACACTAAATTTCTCATCATCATACATATATATCTTCCAGGACATACGCATGGGTGTCCTCGGCACCGCGAGCCAATGCATTGCCTGGTCAGAACCTCCAGGATCCTCCTTAGGTGTCCTGGCACTTCACTCAAGGACCGCTTCTTCGTTGGCCCTCGTCCATCGTACCAGAAGCGCACCATTTTAACCATACCAAGGCTGGTCAAGACCTGGGCAGGCTTTGCTGCGTGAGCTATCCTTTGAACACTCCTCGTCGCCAGCTATTGCAACCGAACTTCCCTTAGAAAAACACATATACCAAATGCTCCCTCCAGCATTATTCTGGCGGAAGACAATCCTTTAAGAAAACAGGGTTTCTATGCAAGTTTTCAGTTTTGATTTTCTTTTGAATACAATGAGTATATCTTAATTCCGTATCCCAAGACTTCTAAATCACAGGTCTGGATTCCCAAGCAGAATTCCTTGAATTTTGAATTCTTGATCCTCAGATCAAAATCAAAGGTCTCAACTTAGTTTCAGATTCGGTGGGTGATTTGAGTGTAGATTACTGAACTGGTCACATCGTCATTTCTTGAAACTGACGAAGGAGTTACGTCTTGGTCATAGTCTGATTCAGGGTTTGAGTCTGGAAAGGTTCTCCCTGAACTATCTTTCTTAAAGGTAATATTTCAATTACTACTTTACTGAATTCAAAACTAAACATGAATTCCTATAAGGAATAAATTAGTCATTTATCTAAATTTCGACTTCGATAGTTTTTTCGAATTTTCTCATTACCATCCTAGAGAATATAAAATGGTATAATTTTCCTTCATTGAGTATTTACTTATTCATTTTTCCAATATTCATGGGATTTAAACATAGGATTAAAGTGAACTCTAATTTTGATTTTAAAAAAATCTTTTATGCATCATTTTATGCATAAAAATCAATATTGGTGAAAGCAACACTTTTGTAATAAAAAAAATCTTTTATGCATCATTTTATGCATAAAAATCAATATTATTGAAAGTAACACTTTTACAATAAAAAATTTTCTTTTATGCATCATTTTATGCATAAAAATCCATTTTAATGAAAGTAACACTTTTATAATAAAAATATTCTTTTATGCATAAAATCAATTTTGATGAGATTAACACTTTTGTAATTAAAAATAGTAATCAATATGCATCTTTCTATACATAGAATATGTAATTCTATTGAAAATCACTCTTTTATAAAAAAAAAAAATCAATATGCATCTTTCTATGCATAGAATTTAATTCTATTAAAAATTACTCTTTTATAATAAAAAAATAATCAATATGCATCTTTCTATATGCATAGAATTTAATTCTATTAAAAATCACTCTTTCATAATAAAAATAATAATCAATATGCATCTTTCTATGCATAGAGTTTAATTCTATTAAAAATTAGTCTTTTATAATAATAAAATAATCAATATGCATCTTTCTATGTATAGAGTTTAATTCTATTAAAAATCACTCTTTTATAATAAAAAATAATCAATATGCATCTTTCTATGCATAGAATTTAATTCTATTAAAAATCACTCTTTTATAAAATAATCAATATGCATCTTTCTATGCATAGAATTTAATTCGATTAAAAATCACTCTTTTATAAAATAATCAATATGCATCTTTCTATGCATAGAATTTAATTCTATTAAAAATCACTCTTTTATAATAAAATAATAATCAATATGCATCTTTCTATGCATAGAATTTAATTCTATTAAAAATCACTCTTTTATAATAAAAAAATAATCAATATGCATCTTTCTATGCATAGAACTTAATTCTATTGAAAATCACTCTTTTATAATAAAAATAATCAAATTCTAGGAGCTTTCCTTTGGCTTGATGGTTTGAGGGATCTACTCTTGTTTGCAACAATAGTGGCCACCAATTCTTTAGAAGAGGGAATGGTCAAAAACTAGTGAATTATTAAGAAATTCACAGTTCTTGGCTCTTGGGAGGAGTAGAGTAACAGTGCATAAAACACTATTAAGCTTCAACAAAGGGGGAGGCTTCTATTTAAAGAAAAAAGTGAGCTTCTAACCAAGCAAATTGATTCTAGAATTTTCCAGATTAGTTTGATCAATTTTTGACCATTTTTAGGTCAGTTTAGCTTACTTTTTGGAACTAGACTTGAACTAGGAGAGAGGAGAGATGAAATATCTCAATTTTTGATAATTTTAAACTCCACCACACATGTGAAGTAGGTGCCTTCTTCATGAGGGGGGAATTCCCATTGTGAGGTGTCAAAAATCCATTTTTTTAGTAATTTCTTTGGTCCTTAGTCCACTCTTCATCTTATGTGAGTATTTACTCATTTTTGGGGGGATTTTCTTTATTTCTTCTATTTATCTTCTCCACACATTTGGATGAATATGATTGGCCCCTCAAAACCTTAATTTAAAATTTTTCAAAAATCTGGACTCCTAGGATAAGGCCTCTTAAACAGATTATACTTGATTTCTAATGCACCTTCTGAAAATCTTTTTGAACTTTTGTTTCGGGGGAACTTATTTTAATAAGAAGAGATATTTTTCCATCGAGAAATATTCAAAATCTGAATAACCTCTCTCTAGAATATTTTCTCTCTCTAGGCCAAAATAAGTAGAAACAAGATCTTTTATATTTCTGAAGAGGGATTTGATTACAGGGGAAGATGCTAGACATCTTGAGAGGCTAGGGAGGAATATTACATTCTCTCCCACTTGAAAAACGCGAGATGTCCTCATCTCGCAAACTGGGGGTAATCCCATAACAGTTCGGCTTCTTTCTCCCAGGTGGCATCTTCAAAGGATATAGCTTCCATTTGACCAATAATTCTCTCAGAATTATGTTCTTGAGAACCTTTTCTCGAACATCAAGGATTTCTTCAGGTTGGAGTTCCATCTGCCCTTGGGTTGAAGAAGTTAAGATTTCATCATCATCATCAAGTTCATGATTCGGGCTTCGTACATACTTTTTAAGAAGGTTGACATGAAATACATTATGTACTTTGAGATGAGGAGGCAGAAGAAGCTTGTAGGCTAAGTCACCTACTTTCTTTGTAACCAGATATGGCCCACAATATCTGGGGGATAACTTCTTGTACTTCCCAAGAAGAGATAGAGATTTTCTTTTGGGGTGTACTCGAATGAAGACCATATATACTTCTTCGAATTCCCAAGAGATAGAGAACTTCTTTTGGGGTGTACTCTATCTGCTTTTTCGAATTCTCTGTCTGTCCTCTTCTTATCTGCATACTTCCCAAGAGATAGAGAACTTCTTTTGGGGTGTACTCGAATGAAGACCATATCTGCTTCTTTGAATTCTCTGTTTGTCCTCTTCTTATCTGCATACTGCTTCTGTCTATTCTGGGCAGCTTTTATATCTTTGCGAATTGAAGACCATATCTGCTTCTTCCAATTCTCTGTGTGTCCTCTTCTTATCTGCATAGCTTCTTGTACTTCCCAAGAGATAGAGAACTTCTTTTGGGGTGTACTCGAATGAAGACCATATCTGCTTCTTCGAATTCTCTGTCTGTCCTCTTCTTATTTGCATATTGCTTCTGTCTATCCTGGGCAGCTTTTATATCTTTTGCGAATTAATTGCATCTACTGCTCCATGTCATCAAGCATCTGTCTAGACATCTCGACCCTAATCAATGGGTCGGACCAATTTAATGGAGTTAAGCAATCTTCCCAATACTTCTGTGATAAGAAGCATTGTAGGCGAACTTGACTAGGTGCAGACAGCTTAGCCACTTCTTGGATTCCCTGCCACACAGCATGAAGGAAGTATATCTTCGATTACTTGGTTCACCCTTTCAGTTTGACCATCGGTCTCAGGGTGGTAAGCTGTGCTGAGATCCAAGAAAGTTCCTATTGCTTCAAAAAACGTAGTCCAAAATCTTGACGTGAATTTGGGATCTCGATCACTTACTATTCTTTTGGGTAGTAGGCCATGCAATCTGAAGATTTCCTTGAGGAACACTCTGGCCACATCCATCGCAGTGTAGGTTTCTTTTACTGGAATCAGATAGGAAACTTTGGTTAGTCTCAACTACCAAGAAGATGGAGTTGTAACCTGATTGCATTGAAGATAATCCAGTAATAAAATCCATACTGATGCATTCCCACTTCATCTGGGGGATGTCTAATGGATGTAACTTCCCAGGCATTTTTACTCTCTCGGCCTTGACTTTCTGACAGGTCAGACATTGACGTACATGATTAAGTACATCCTTTTTTAGACCAGGCCAAAAGAAGCTTTTCTTCACAGACATGTAGGTTTTGATGAAACCTGGATGTCCTGCAAGAAGGCTGCCATAGGATTCATTCAGAATTTGACCCTTAGTTCCCTCATCATTGTTGGGAATGCATAGCCTACGATTATAATACATAATTCTATCATCCAGGCTATACCCTTGAACTCGGTTCAACTCCTGTGGAGTTTTGCTTTCCTGCATAAGTAGGGTAGCAATAGGGCCAAAGAATCTATCCTGCATGATCTTCTCTCTTGCTTCAATAATCAAAGGATTTGACACTACAGTAATTGCAAGCAAGGAGGCTTTTCTGCCGAGCGCATCTGCTACCGCATTTTCTTTGCTTGGGCGGTACTTGATTTCAAAATCAAATTCCTGCAGGGTCTGCATCCACCTTCTTTGGCACATGTTGAGATCCTTCTGAGTGAAGATCCACTTTAAGCTCTGATGATCTGTCATCAAAGTGAATCTTTGACCCAGTAGGTAATGTCTCCACAACTTCAGGGCATATACTACTAAAAGTAGTTCCAAGTTGTGGACAACATAATTCCTCTCATGCGTTCTGAGTTTTCGGGGTTCATAGGCCACTGCATGACCTTCCTGCATGAGTGCACCTCCCAGGGTAAAACCACTAGCATGACCTTCCTACATGAGTTCACCTCCCAGGGCAACACCACTAGCATTAGTTACTACCTGAAAGGGTAGAGAGAAATCTGGCAGCTTTAAAACAGGATTGGTTACCAAGGCGTGGTTATTACCAAGGCGGTCTTCAGCTTATCAAAAGCACTCTGGCACCTGGCAGACCATTGAAACGGGATATTCTTCTTGATGAGAAGATTAGTCAGGGGGAAGCTATGAGAGCATACTTTGGTATAAAAATTCTATACTAATTAGTCAATCCCAAGAATCCTCTGACTTCTTTCACTGTCTTTGGTTCAGGCCAATCTATGACTGCTTGGACTTTAGTGAAATCTAGAGAAATTCCATCTTTGGATACCAGAAAGCCCAAGTATTCAACATGGTCGGCAGAGAAAGTGCATTTGCTCTTTTTTGCAAAGAGTTGGTGCTTCCTTAGAATCTCAAGAACTTTTTTGACATGAGCTTCATGGTCAGCTGCATTCTTTGAGTAAATCAGAATATCATCAAAGAAAACAAGAACAAAATCATCCAAGTATTCACTGAGAATGTCCTGCATTAAGCGATTGAATGTAGCTGGGGTATCTGTCAATCCAAATGGCATGACAGTGAATTCATAATGCCCATATCGAGTATTGATGGCTGTCTTCGGGATATCTTTCTCATTAATCCTGATTTGATAATACCCTGATTTGAGATCTATCTTTGTGAAGATCTGGGCTCCACTTAGCCTGTCCAGAAGCTCATCAATTCTGGGGATAGGATACTTATTCTTAACTATCAGCTGATTGAGACCTCTGTAGTCCACACAGAGTCTTAGCGTTCCATCTTTCTTTTTCTGAAAGAGAACTGGCACACCCCAAGGTGAAACATTGGGTCTTACAAACCCTTGTTCCAACAGCTGTCTAAGCTGTCTAAACTGTTCCTTGACTTCGATGGCTTCAGGAACTGGCATTTTGTACGTGCGCAAGGCTACTGGCTGAGCTCTGGGGGTCAATTCTATGACATGATCTACTTCCCGAATTGGGGGCATCTCTGTTAATTCTGCTGGGAAGAATAAATCATCATATTCAATTAACCATTCAGGTTCTTTAGCTTTTAACTTTGAGTCTACCAGATTCATTTTGAAAAGATAAATGCGCTGCTTCTTTCTAAGTCCTTTTAGTAACTTAGAGGCTTTTACTAACTGCAAACTAGGGGATCCTGAAATTCTGGTTCCTTGAACTTTGTTTCCATGAAGGTCACGGTGGAGATGGTTCCATTATGACAGTGAATGTCAGCTTGATTTTTGTGGAGCCAATCCATTCCAAGGATCTCGTCGAAAACTCCCAAAGGTATAACTCTGAACTGACAGTCAGTTAAATTCCCATCTAAATTGAACTGAATACGATCTGTCTCAAAGTGAGCGAAAAGAATCTTCCCACTTGCCAATTCAACTTGCATAGGTTTCCCTGATTTCTGATCTAAGACTAGCTTACGCAAGCATCTAGGGGAAATGAAAGAATGAGTACTGCCTGAATCAATCAAATCTTAAAAGGCTTACCCTGATACTCAGCTGGAGTATGAATGACGGAGAATTGAAAGTTTGGCCCTTGGTTTTCAATTGCAGCATAAATCTATCCTCTTTCCTCTTCCACTACTTCTGCAATTGTGACTGCTTTAGCTGTTGCAGTCTGAGGCGGGACTCTTTCTCTTTGGTTGCCCGAGTTCTGGGAAGGAGTTCTGAGGCTACTCTGGATAGATGTAGACGGTTGAGCTGGAGTTCTTCTGGGATTTCCCTGATTTGGGCGAGATAGACTTTGATTTGACTGATAGGAAGGGGTTGGTCTTTGCACTCTCTCGGTCCTTGACTTCCCTGTCCCCTTGACATGGCACAGCTGGTGACCAAAACACTGACATCCAAAACACTGGTTCTCACTTCTGAGCTCATCCCTCTGAATCCTTGAAATAGGTGGGGCTCCTGAGAAAGTGTTATGGGGGAAGGGTCTTCCTTCACTTCTAAATCTTCCCGCATCCTGGTTCTGAATTGGGCCTTGCTGCCTCTTTGGGGGAGGAAAGTTTGAAGTACTTCCTGGGGTTTGGAATCTTTTTAAGTTAGAGGGTGCAGGTTTTGGCGGGACCTTAACAACAAAGGCTTTGGCAAAGTCCATTGCCATTCTTACTACTTTGGCCATTGAGACAGGTTTGGCATTCTTTACTAAGGTGTCCAATGGCTCGTTCATTCCTCGAATGAACCTAGCCACCATCAGCTGCTCTTGATCCAACTGAGGGGAATATTTGAGGAGAGAAGGGAGAAAGCTTGATGGTACTCTTTAATTGTCTGGCTATCCTGCTTTAATTCCAAGAATTCATTCATTTTAGTTTCAAGGAAGCCCGGAGGACAAAACCTCTTTCTGAGGTAAGCTTTAAGATCGGTCCAGGTCTGGGTATTCCGGTCGAGACGGTTAGTCTCGCAATGATTCCTCCAAGAACAACCCTGGCCATTTCCACAATCTTTAACCTGGCGAGAGCCATCTTGCTTCTCTCATTGTAACCAGTTACATCAAAGTATTCCTCCATTACCTCAATCCACTTTTCCACTACTTCACCTAACTATTCCCCTTCACCCTTGAAGGGACCAGGTTGGGATCTGTGCAGGGCTTTTTGAACATCCGGATCTAACAGTTTGTCATCGGTTAGAGGATCCGGTTGCCTTGCACGGGCTGTGCACCTCATGACTCTGACAAAATGAGATTTTTTTCAACTTAACTTTGACAACAAATTTATGATTATTTAATTTTTACGATTTATTCTTTAAACAATAATTATTTCATCATACATCATGAAACAAGATTTACTCTGATAATTTTATTAACCATATTCACAATCATGAAAACAATTTGGATTTTTTTTGCAAAACATCATTTATTATCAAAAGTTTTTGATATATACATAGAGCATCACGGCTCCCAAAAATCATTGCCTCAATCGTATTCGCATAAAGAAGCAAAACTGCGAAGGAGACATACCATGGTACACACGATTCATTACAGAAAGAGGTGCTCTAATTCTATCTCTAGGGATAAAGCGGCTAAGAAGCCTAAAAAGTCTGCATGAAGTTCTGAAGTTCCTGGGTGAATGATCAAAGAGTTGAACATGCTGAACAAGCCTTGCCTTATTAGAATTGTGGCCAAGGAAATATTTTGCCTGAGCCTCTAACACTGACTGGTACTTACATTAATACATCGTCCTCCACAGAACCACATATACCGACGTCGCGCAAGAGAATCAGGAAAGTAAAGACTCTCAAAATGACGTGCGAGTCTCACTTTGCTTACTCGGGTCGTAGTTGATGAGGTGGTTGAATGCAAAGGCTATCATATCTTGACTGTGGGAGAGTTTAGGAATGCCAGATAGATTTGGGGTATTTCCAAATCAATTTATGATGCATTCACTGGGGGAACCCTTGGCTCCGTTTCCTCGCCTGTCTCACCAACTTCCATAGTCCTTTGCCTTTAAGGAAGTTTGTCATGTGATACTTCTAAATCCAGAAGTTGTCTATCAAGATTTTCCCCAATTATCTTGTCTAGACTATCACCTCATTTTGCTATGCACAATGTTCACTGATTATTGCAACTAATCAACTCAACCACACATACATACATATGCTTCATCACTAATGCTGTCCTCTAAATTCCATAATTTTTATGGTGACAAAATCCAGGAATCAAAACCATTGTTTGCATAAGCTAAAAATAACTTGGAGCTGCTTATAAAATCTAAGAAACGCATCCAAAATAGTCCTCACTACTAGAGGTTTAGGGCATACCGACGTTAAAATACCGAAGCAAATGTCGAACGTCGGTATGCCTGTCGTAATTTTGGAGGAGACAAGTAGGGCGGGCTATTTTCAAAATTTTGTATACCGACGGGTATACCGACGCTTTTACCATTGCGTATACCGACGCATAAACCGAGGTATATACCTGCGCATATACCGACACACATACCGACGCTCGTAAGTTTTTTACAGCCGAAAAACTATTGTTCTCTGTTTTTCGCGACGTTCCAGAGAAGGTATACGCATCAATACTCTCAAGCTTTCCTCTTTTCTCCTCTTCTCCTTTTCCACTTTAACTTAGATGCTCTTGCTTTTAGTAATATGCTCTTGCTTTTGCTTTTTAGGATATAGGACGTTTAGGGTTTTGTGTTTTTTTGGGCTCTCTATGCATGTTGAGAGCTCTCTATGTATGCATAGATCTTCTAATGCATGCATAGAGATTTTAGGGTTTTGTATTACTTTGTATTAGTTCTTATTCTTATGTTTAATTTACTAATTACTTTGTTTAATATTTTGTGTTGCAGCTCTTTCACCAATCTTTCACCAATCCTCTTCTTCAGCTTCGCAAAAAAGAGGTAGTCCCTCTTTCGATTTTCCTTGTCTATGCTTTTTTCTACGTATTATTGCACCCCTGTTTTATGGTTTAGGGTTAGTTTAGGGTTTTGTATTTTTTTGGCTCTCTATGCATGTTGAGAGCTCTCTATGTATGCATAGATCTCCTAATGCGTGCATAGAGATTTTAGGGTTTTGTATTACTTTGTATTAGTTCTTATTCTTATGTTTAATTTACTAATTTAGTTTAATATTTTATTTTGCAGCTCTTTCACCAATCTTTCACCAATCCTCTCCTTCAGCTTCGCAAAAAAGAGGTAGTCCCTCTTTCGATTTTCTTTGTTTATGCTTTTTTCTACGTATTATTGCACCCCTGTTTTATGGTTTAGGGTTGGTTTAGGGTTCTTGCAAGCTTATACATAGGATTATTGCAAGATCTATGCATAAAATCTATCATAAGCTTGCAATCTCTATGCATAGCCTTCTTGCAAGCTTTATGCATAAGCCTATGCATAGAGCTTATGCATAGAGATTTTACAAGCTCGCAAGCTCTATGAATAGAGCTTATGCATAAAGCTTGCAAGAAGGCTATGCATAGAGATTGCAAGCTTATAAAATCTCTATGCATAGGTTTCTTGAAAGCTTGCATGGACATTGTACATAGAGCTTGCATAGCCTTCTTGTTGAAAGCTCTATGCATAGTCTTCTTGTAAGCTTAATGCATAAGCTCTATGTATAGGCTTTATACATAGAGGTTGTAAGATTATGAAAGCTCTATACATAGGGCTTGTAAGCTTATGCAAGATCTATACATAGAGTTTATGCATAGAGTTATATGAATCTAGCTGAATGCATGAATTAAGATCTATGCATAAAGCTTAATACATAATTTTTTATGTATAAATCTTATGGATGAGCTTTATGCATAAGGCTTCACATGCGTTATGTTTTTATGCATAAAGCTTTTTTTGATGTAGAGTGCCTTGCATGGATGGAGAGCATAAGCTTTTTGAATGTTTATACTCTCTTATACATATAACATATATTTCTTATGCTCTGTTTTTCTATGCATAAGGTATTCTCTTTAGTCATAGAGTTTTTATATGTTATCAAGGTAAGATCTCTTATCCATGTAAGACAAGATCATGTTTATTACACCATTGGTGGGTGATGGGATTAAGGGTTAGCATAGTGCATAAGGCTTATAGCATAGAGCTTATGCATAAGACTTATGCATATGGCTTATGCATAGAGCTTATGCATAAGTCTTGCAGCCTTATTATGCAAGCTTATACTTAAGGCTTGCAAGCCTTACTACTATGCATACGATTGCATAAACCTTATTCATAAAGCTTGCATAAGACTTACGTATGGAGCATTACACATAAGCTTATGTATATATCATTATGCATAGGCTTTATGCATAAGGCTCTATGCGTTCAGCTTTAGGTGTAGGCTTCTATGCATAGAGCTCAATGTGTAGGCTCTATTTTTGTATAAGGCCTTTATAAATAGCTATTTATGAATAGAGATATCCTCTCTCTCCATCCTTGTTCTAACTACCTTCTTAATTTTGTATGGAGAGAATATAAGCTAATGTATAAGTTATTTTTAAAATCTCCCTCAACGGCTGGGGAAAAGAAGCCCATTGACGCTTTTTTTAATATTTTTAAAGTCTCCCTCAACGGCTGGGGAAAAGAAGCCCGTTTGACGCTTTAAATGTTATTTTTAAAATCTCCCTCACGGCTGGGGAAAAGAAGCCCTGTTTTATGGTTTACATAATGCTTTGTGTAATGCATAATGATTTGTATTTAATGAGCTACATATACATGTTATCCTGCTAGATGGAGCCTCTCAATCTTGAAGAGAGAATAGCGTGTCCATGCATGCGATGTAAGTACCAAATCTTTCGAAAACAAAGGATTTGCAACCAGCATGTTTATGACGCTGGCATATTTCCAATGGAGCGCTTGCAAAATTTACGGTTTCAATCGTACAACCAAGCAAGTGTGCAGCCGCATCTTGATAACATTGCGCCTGTGAATTCTCGTCCCCAACAAAGGATGAGGATATCGAAGGAGGGAGTGACTGATGGAGCTCAATTAACAGCACCCGAGGGAATGGAAGAAGGTCAGGAAATGGAAGAAGGTCCAATGGAAGAAATGTGGATGCCTTCATCGAGCAACAAGAAGCTCTCTTCGAGGAGCATGAACATGAAGATCATCAACCACGACATTCTCAACGGTCAAATTATGAACCAGAGGAAGAGGCCATGCGTAAACTTGCACACCTTCCATTATACAATGGTGCCAACATATCTGTATTGCGTGCATCTCTTACGATGCTAAATTTGCAGTCAATTTTTGGATGGTCTAATACAAGTGTCACTGAACTCTTCAAGTAAGGATTTTTTGGAGATTACACCTAATGTTGAAATGATAAATTTTCAACTTGTATTTGACTAAATCTTAATAGTAACGATCAGATATTGCCATACTTGCAGGCTTTTGAAAGACCAGATATTGCCCCCCCGGCAACGAGATGCCTCCATCTCGTGCAGATGCCAAGAAGTTATTGAAATCCATAGGCATGGATTACAATAATATTCATGCTTGTCGCAATGATTGTTGCCTCTTCCGCCATGAATATGAGCATTTGCAAGAATGTCCCCATTGTGGCTCTAACAGATATAGAGAAGATGTTCAGGGGGAAGCTGTCCCGGTAAAGGTTCTTAGGCACTTTCCAATCATCCCAAGAATAAAAAGCATGTTCAGGTGAAAATCTATAGCAAGCTTGATGACATGGCATGAACTGTGCAAGGTATTCTCATGTGGACAATGCATGATTGGCCTAGCTATGGAGAATGCTCAGGTTTGTCTATATCGGGTTACAATGCATGTCCTCTATGTGGTCCTCGACTTGATTCAAGATACTCAAAAGCATTACGAAAGAATGTCTACCAAGGACATGTTAGGTATCTTCTAGAAAATCATGAATTGCGGGATGGTAATCTAGGAAGACCTCCTCCAAGTGCACTGAAGGCAAGCGATTGGAAGATGAAATGGGAGGAATGTGGCAACTTGGCATGTCCTGGGATGAAGAGGCTCTCTATCTTTCACCAACTCCCCTATTGGGGTGATCTCGTTATAAACCATTTGCTTGACCCGATGCATATTTTCAAGAATGTAGTTGACATTCTGTGGAAGACCATGACAGGAAAAAAGGAGACTAAAGGCCAAAGGGACGACTTGGAAGAGATTGGTTGCATGCAAGAGTTGTGGACTTGGACCCAATGGAAAGGTGCTACTTCCAAGAGCCCCATGGGTTTTTAGTAAGATGGAGGAACAACAAGTCAAGAGGACAATTTCAGAGTTTCGGACTCCTACAGGTTGTATGCATTGCTTGAAAAGTGCATTTACAAAGGATGATGATCTTAGTGGCCTCAAGAGTCATGATTGGCACAAGTTTCTACAATTTGTGCTACCCATAGCAATAAAAGATTGCCTCACTGAAGACATTAGAGATACTATCTATAAGATTGGCACATTGGTGCGCTGGATTTCTTCAAAAGAGATAAAGAGAGACACTTTGGAGACAGCGCGTTTAAACTCCATAGAGAAGTTTTTCCCTACAAGTTTATTAACAATCCAGATGCATCTGCTAGTTCATGTTGTAGATGAGGTTGCAGTTGCTGGAACAGTCCATTCAAGATGGATGTTCTTTTTAGAGAGGTTTATGAAGACATTAAAGGGATTTGTTTGCCAAATGGCTCGCCCAGAGGGTAGTATGTCAGAAGGGTGGCTGATACAAGAGTCCCTTGTTTACATCACTGAATATTTAAGTTCTTCAGATCCAAAGATATCTCGACTATGGTCTCAAGAGTCTAATAGGCGAGTCATTGGTGAGGAACCTCAAGGCCAAGGCATTAAGAGAAAGATGGATAACAATTTGAGGAAAAAAATCAACAAATTTTGCATCTTGAACTCTCATGTAATGGAGAAGTGGATTGAGACATATGAAGCTCTCAAGCGACAGCGAGTACAAGATTGTTTAAGTTTCAGAAGGAATCGCACTACAAGAAATCTCCCATATCCAGAAGGTATGCAAGCTCTTCCAGACTTTCCCACAGGTAGATGGCTAGAAGCTACAATTTTAGAAGCCAAACGTGCTGGCTTAACTATAATAGAGGAGGAGGAGGAGCTTACAAAAGGATGCGATTGGCATGTAAGTGTTTAAGTTCTACATGTCTCTCTTTTTTTTCTCTACATGTCTCAGTGTTTGTTTCTCCATCAACAATCTTTATGTGCTATTTGTAGTATCACAAATATGGGGCGTTTTGGTCACATGGACGTCATTTTCGAGTAGAACGAAAAGACCAAAGAAGAGCAACCTTTGATTGTGGTGTCACAGCACAGTTTGTTCAAGAAAGTCGTGCAAGTGCAAGTGATGATAACACAGTTACTGGAATGCTTGATTACTTTGGAGCCATTCAAGATATATTAAAGGTTGGCTTCAGAAGTTTTGAGTTGTTTATCTTTGATGTGAAGTGGTTCAAGGTAATCACGAATGGGCCACATGCAATTGTACGTAGAGACAAGAGTGGCCTCATCCAAGTGGACTCCACAAAGGTATGGACCGATCAGCAAGATACTTTTGTGCGCCCAGAGCATTGTGAGCAGGTTGTCTTTAAAGCGGATCCAAAAGATCCACGCAGGCTATTTGTGGTTCAAGTCGCCCCCCGCAATAAGCAAATTTTTAAAGAATTTGAGCTACCAACAGGGTGATGTGGATGCACAGGGTGGTGGAGAGCAGCAAGAATAAGCCGATATCAACAATGAAGAGGAGCAAGCAAATGAAGAGGAGCAACTAGAGCAAGATCCAAATGAAGAGGTGCAAACCAATGAAGAGGTGCAAACCAATGAAGCTAAAAAACATGTTGAGGAAGAAGACATAGATGATGAGGACATCCTTCATCAAGGGACTTTTAATGATGAGGATGCTGAAATGTACATAGACATAGATCTCTTTGGGGCTACTGATCTTAATGAGGATGATAGAATAGATAATGATTTTTAAAATGATGTATCTTAATGATTATGCAAATAGTTATGACATATTTGTAATGATTTTATGACATTGAAGGTGCAAAGTGATATGGTTTTACCATTGTTGTTTACCATTGTTAATGTTTACCGTCATAATCACTATTCTAGGTGCAAGTTGATATAGTTTTACCATTGTTGTTTACCATTGTTGTTTAGGAAAGTTAATGCTTGTCATATGGTCCTTTCATTGTTTACCATTGTTAATGTTTACCGTCATAATCACTACTGTAGGTGCAAGTTGATATAGTTTTACCATTGTTGTTTATCATTGTTAATGTTTGTCATATGGTTCTTTCATTGTTTACCGTGTAATTTTCATTTCGCACAAGTTTGTCATATGGTTTTTTGTCCAACAGGCCTTGTTTATTGATCTGAAAAATAAAAAAACGAGCACGGTTGTTTTTGTGCTCTATTTTAGACAGAATGGTGCTGTCTGTTTTCTGTTGTTGATCTTGTTCATTGCAGGCAGCCAGGCAATAGCCAGGCAACACTATTCTGTCAAAAAAAAAAAATTTGCTACAGCGTCGGTATATTCCTCGGTATAGACGCCGGTATAGTCGTCGGTATAGATGCCGGTAAAACGTCGGTATAGGGATAGGTATACACCCCGGTATAAGTGCTGGTATAGTAGCCAGTATAAATGCCGGTATAGTCGTCGGTATTGGCGCCGGTGAAACGTCGGTATAGACATCGGTATAGGCACCGGTATTGTTTCCCGACGCTTATACCGACGTCGTCGTTCCGGCGCATATACCGGCGTTTATACCGATGACGGGGCTTTTTTAGACCCCGTTCAATGACGTCGATATAAGCGCCGGTATTAGGCTACCATGTAGTAGTGCCTCCACTTTCCAAACACTCCAATGAGCTCACACTTTGCATAAAAGTTCACCCAAGTAGCATTTGAGGTTGATTATTCATGAACAATCCACTATGCCCTGTTATGACGGGTTTTTTCGAGCCATCCAATCCTTCAAATCAGTGAGAAATGATCAAAAAACAAGTGTAAAACATATAAATTTACATCCATACATCCTCCATGTTGCATATGAACATCATCCGAACTCATTACATACCAAAACACTTGCCAAAAGTTGTTCTCTGTTTTGATGTGAACCTGTAACAATGGTTAACAATCACTAATCCCATTCTAATCGCTTCAAATGAGATCCAAATTCAAGTCCTAGGCATTCATTAGCTTTTTATCAAGGTCCTCTAACTTTGTATGTGAGGAGGAATGAGCCCAATGTTGAAAGTGGAGAGAGTAATTAGTGTTGTAGTGATGCTTTGTTCACTAATTACAAGTTAATATCTCTACTAATCTTTTCCAAATCAGCTCCTTATTGCTCAATGTACTCAACCAACTGTTGCAAAAGCTTCTCCACATCAATGTTCACACATTTGCTAAGCTTCATGTGCATTCAAACACCTCATTGACTCCAAGAGGCATCAAACATGTGTAAAATCATAAAAAACTGCTCCAAGAACTTGTCCAATCAGTGCCCTTGCTCCTAGGGCTTTTGGGAACCTTACTAATCACTAATGATTTCATATATAGCTTATATTTTGTCCTAGCTATGCTCCAAACACTTCAATGCTTCAAATCTTTGCAAGAGTCACCTCCAATGGCATCAATTTGTGGCATATGTTCTCTGTTTTTGTGAGGCTTCCAAAACAATGATTTTCCCATTTAAACAATGCAAAGATTTGCTCCAAAAACAAACTAGATTTTGCATATGAGTTCACATACATGTGTCCTTCACCTATTACATGCATTTTCCTCTTTGCATTCAAGCTCTCAAGCTTTCCATATTAAATCTTGCAAAACTGAATTTCCACTTGCTTTGGGCAACTCAAATCTTGCTTTGCTTGTGTCAAGTCATCTGCATTGTTTACTCGTGGTCCTTGGCTTTCATATTTGTTGAGTAGGTGTGTTCTCCAAGATTCTCTTTGCTCCAAGATCTAAGCTCCAATGGATAGCTCCAAAAACAGAATTTTCCTCTTCTTCACTCACTCACAATACCCTAATAGAGAGCACCAAGCTATGATACCATGGATGAAATAGACACAAGTGTGGAGAGGTAAACCCTGTTTAGCTCTCATTATCTCAAACTATCAAAATCTACATGATAGAGAAGCTCCATAGCTTTCCTTCATTGCACACCACAAAACACAACACACTACACTAGTGATAAGTTCACACTAAAATAACCTAAGTCTAATGTCCACACACTTGGCCAACTAGATGTGGCCATTATTGTCCACACACACACACTGCTAGACTGGTGTCCACATGCTATCACTATCCACCAGATCCCGATGAGCTTGCATTCTCAACACAGATTACTTATGGCCAATCTTGCTTACAGCTCACACACTCGAACACATTTGTGCCTATTGAAATGCGATGGCTAGCCTTACTCAAATAGAAAAATAGCCATCAGTAATTATGAGACAAAGTGCAACTCTTATAGCTTGCCATTTGCTAAAGTGGAAGACTACCACCCACATAGAGTTTCTTCACATATGTGAGATCCCTGTCCCCACCGCGTAATGGATTCGGGGTACTAGCAGCGGAAGTAGCACTTCTTGCGTGGGGCAGGATCCCACACTCGGGGCCTCGCCCATGGATATCCGGACAAGAGACTAATCCGTCGGTTTTTCCAAAACCGAACCCGAAAAAACTTCCCTTACCCGGAAAGCACGGGCGATTTCACCAGGATAACTTTTTACTCTAATGTAGTCAAGATCATACTGATCACGCTGATCCGACTGCACCTATAAAGATACTCGGTCGGATCAAGGAAGAAACTTGCACTTGGATCATTGGGATCAACGCTTTTTTTCCCATCAAGAGGCACAGCCGTTGATTCCTATCCATAGAACAATTACTATCCGGGATTTACTTTATCTATCGTAATAACAGAAGTTGAGTCTCGATTTACGGATCCATCAGTCCAACCTAACCCCATCCAGTCCCATGGGTTAGCCAACCGCCCAACCACTGTAGTGATGGAATCCAATTAAGAATTTGGTTAGGTTTTGTCTCGGGTACCAAGGAAAAGAGTTCCAAGGCCCCCTAGCCGAAAGTTCATGCAAACATAAAACTAGTCACACCACTTATACACCCAATATGAAATTGCCTTTTTCTTAGCATCAGCTAAGAAATTGCCTTTTTCTTAGCATCAGCTAACTTTAAAACAATGATCCTTTAATGAAACCATTATGTCACTGATGACAATCCTCAAAGTCTCCGGTTGAATCCTTATTTCCAGTCATTCATTAATCGGTATACTTATGGCATCATTGGCAACCAGAACGCTCACCACCTGTTCACTCAGGGGCCTTTTCCATAGTTCCTAGCTCATAGTAATCGGCAATATATTCATATAATAGAATGGAATCTCCATGGAAGATCAGCAAGATCAACCCACAGATCCATATAAAAGAGCCATGGACTCGTCCGTTGAGGACCAGCAAGGTGAATCAACCAGATCCATGCCCGGTTTCAGAAAACAACTCTTATTCCTTGTTCCAATATCTTCCACGACGCACGTGTGGGTATCTTCGGCGACCCAGAGCCCGAGCACCGTATGGTCAGCACCCTCTAGGATCCTTTGCAAGTGACCTAGTGCTTCACTCATAGGCCGCTTCCTTGGTCCCTAATCCACCGTACTGGAAGCTCACCATTTAAATCGAACCGAGGCTAGTCAAGACCTCGGCCGACCTTGCTACGCGAGACGTCCTCCATTGACTCTCCGTCAGCAGTTGCAACTTTATCAGTTAGGTCTCCTTGACCTTAATCCACAAGACGGTCAAAATGCTTCCCCAACATTCTTGACATAAAACATTCATTTACAAACAGTTCACAAAATACAGTTTCTATATCGAACTCTTGTCTTTCCATTTTATCCTCCTTAGTCCACATTACTTATTCCACATCCCATTCATATGTATTCATCATCATCCATTCACTCATATCGATGACACATTATTTCCCATACACATTCACATTCATTATTCTACATACACATCCATGCATACATCCATTTTCACATCCTCATTCATACATCCACTTCCACATACATATATCTACATCCGTATCTACATCCATACATCCACATCCACATCCACATCCACATTCATATCCATACATCCACATCCACATCCACATCCATACATTCATATCTACATCCATACATCCACATCCACATCCACATTCACATTCATACATACACATCCACATCCACATCCACATTCACATTCATACATACATATCCGTATCTACATCCATACATACATATCCGTATCTACATCCATTCTCACCCTACACATTCCATATACATCTTTTGATGTCCTATCACATCTCATACACATCTTATCACATCTCATACACCTCTTATCACATCTTATCACTTCCCATACGCATCTTATCACATATTATCACATCTCATACACCTCTTATCGCGTCTTATCACATTTCATATCTTTTTATAGAATACAAGAGAATTCTTATATTTGATATAAGATTTCTCTACATTTTTATTTATGCATAAATTCCATTTAAGGAGACTAACACTTGCGAATTAAAAATCAGTCTTTTATGCATCTTCCTATGCATAATTTTATTTTAAATGAAAATGATACTTTTAAATTAAAATTCAATCTTTTATGCATCTTCCTATGCATAAATTCAATTTGGATGAGAATTGACATTTTTGAATTAAAAATCCATCTTTTATGCATCTTCCTATGCATAAATGCAATTTGGATGAGAATAACACTTTTGAATTGAAATCTTATTCTTTTATGCATCTTCCTATGCATAAATTCAATTTAGATGAGAATGACACTTTGAATTAAAAATCAAACTTTTATACATCTTCTTATGCATAAATTCAATTTGGTAGGAATTACACTTTTAGAATAAAAGAATTTCTCTTATGCATCTAAGTTATCCATAAAATCCATTTATGATGAAAATTACACTTTTAGTATAAAAAGAATATCTTTTATGCATATCTCTATGCATGAAATCCAATATGATAAAAGTAACACTCTTACAATAAAATAATCAACTTTTATGCATACCTCTATGCATGAAATTCAATTATGATAAAAGTCACACTTTTATAATAAAATAATCAACTTTTATGCATACCTCTGCATGAAATTTAATATAATAAAAGACACACTTTTATAATAAAATAATCAACTTTTATGCATACCTTTATGCATGAAATTCAATTATGATAAAAGTCACACTTTTATAATAAAATAATCAACTTTTATGCATACCTCTATGCATGAAATTCAATATAATAAAAGACACACTTTTATAATAAAATAATCAACTTTTATGCATACCCTTATGCATGAAATTCAATTATGATAAAAGTCACACTTTTATAATAAAATAATCAACTTTTATGCATACCTTTATGCATGAAATTTAATTATAATAAAAGTCACACTTTTATAATAAAATAATCAACTTTTATGCATACCTTTATGCGTGAAATTCAAATATGATAAAAGTAACACTTTTGATATAAAAATTTATCCATTATGCATACTTCTATGCATGAAATAAAAATGATAAAAGTAACACTTTTGATATAAAAATTTATCCTTTATGCATACTTCTATGCATGAAAATAAAAATGATAAAAATAACACTTTTGATATAAAAACTTATCCTTTATGCATACTTCTATGCATGAAAATAAAAATTGATAAAAGTAACACTTTTGATATAAAAATTTATCCTTTATGCATACTTCTATGCATGAAAATAAAAATGATAAAAATAACACTTTTGATATAAAAATTTATCCTTTATGCATACTTCTATGCATGAAAATAAAAATTGATAAAAGTAACACTTTTGATATAAAAATTTATCCTTTATGCATACTTCTATGCATGAAAATAAAAATTGATAAAAGTAACACTTTTGATATAAAAATTTATCCTTTATGCATACTTCTATGCATGAAAATAAAAATGATAAAAGTAACACTTTTGATATAAAAATTTATCCTTTTAAGCAAGTTCTCAGCCATGGAAACATCGAACAGGAGACCCAGTGATTCCATCTCTAAGTATGTTCTTAATAACTCTAGGAATGAGCAAGGTATTTGGGTTGGAGAGAGATTCAAGGTTAATGATTGGGTTTACTTACAGCCAAGCTTAAGAGGGCCACATAGAGTTAAAGCTTGTGGTGTTTTGGAACATCATTGGAAGGGAAGATTGCTAGCTTTCAAGACAACTCAAAATGAAGATATGGTGGTAGTGGTTCAACATGTCTACATGGCTTTAAACATTCATCTTCCTCCTCAAATGGCAAAAACCAAGTTTCCTTGTATTTTGTCACTAATGTGGTTCTATTCAAATCATTTTGTTATACCCTTGTTATTCACTTCTTTTTTTTTTGGTGGTTTTGTGTATGCAGAGACATATTCCCATCAAGTTATATAGAGGAACAACCATTGAAGAGCATAACAGGGACCTTTAGTGCTTTCCATTCCACCATAGGTGAGGTTTTATTTCCCAACAAGAACCCTAGGACACTTCTTGGTAGTAGAATATTCTTTTTCACACACTCTTACATAGTTCTCTCTTACATAGGTCCCTTACGAGCTTCTACGCTACATCAACAAAATTGATGCAAGCTATCCTAAGAGATTGCGTAGGTACCAATAAACTATACAAGAAGATGGGCACTTCAAGGTGCTCTCCACTCAGGAGATGGCTGCCCTTGGTAAGGGAAACATCAGCAGTAACTTTTTTCCATAGATCTCAATATCCATTCTCATGTTGAATGAACAAGACTTAGATGTTGAGGTTGCTGAAAGATCCCTGCTCCCACCGCGCATGAAATTCAGGAGTGCAAGCAGCCGAAGTAGCACTTCTTGCGCAGAGCAGAGCCTCTCACTTGAGGCCTCGCCCCACAGATATCCGGACAAGAGACTAATCCCTTGGTTCTTCCAAAACTGAACCCGAAAAAAACTTCCCTCGCCCATAAAGCACGGGCGATTCCTACAAGAAAATTTATTCTAACGTAGTCAAGAGCCTTAAATTTACCCATTGACATTCCGACCAAACCCACAGGTCACATGGCCGGGTCAAGGGAGGAATTTGCACTTGGATCATAGAGACCAATGCTTTTTTCCTTATCAAGAGGCATAATTGTTGATTCTTTTCCATAGAACAAGGATTATCTGTGATTTTACCTCAACTATCGTAATATAACAGAATTGAGTTTTATTTTAGGGATCCATCAATCCAGCCTAACCCCATCCACAATCCCATGGGTTAGCCAACCGCCCCACCAACCACTGTATTGATAGGATCCATTTAGAAATTTGGTTATGTTTTGCCCCGGGTACCAAGGAAAAGAGTTCCCAGGTCCCCTAGCCGGCACTTCAAGCAAACTTCAAGATAGTCACACCACTTACACACCCAATATGAAATTGCATGTTTCACAAATTTAGCTGTCTTAATGAAACCATAGTATCACTGATCATAATCCTCCAAAATATCTAGCTTGAATTCTAATTTCCAATCATATCTTCATCGGTGTACCTATGGCATCATTGGCAATAAGAACGCTCACCACCTGTTCACTCATGGGCCTTTTCAATAGTTCCTACCTCATAGTACCCAGGAATATAATCACATAAGCAAAATCCAGATGGACTCTCTGTTTTGAAGATCAGCAAGATCAACCAACATATCCATATAAAAGAGCCATGGACTCATCCGTTGAGGACCAGCAAGGCCAATCAACCAAATCCATGCTCGAGTTCAAAAAACAACTCTAACTCCTTGTTCCATTTTCTTCCCGGACGCACGCATGGGTATCTTCCAGCGACCCAGAGCCCGAGCACCGTATGGTCAGCACCCTCTAGGCTCCTTCGCAGGTCACCTAGCGCTCCACTCATAGGCCGCTTCCTTGGTCCCTCATCCACCGTACCAGAAGCTCACCATTTAAATCGAACCGAGGGTGGTCAAGACCTTGGTCAACCTTGCTATGCGAGACGTCCTCCATTGACTCTCCGTCCACTGTTACAACTTTATCACTTTAGGTCTCCACGACCTCATTCACAAGATGGTCAAAATACTTCCCTAGCATTCTTAACATAAAACAATCATTAAAAAAATAGGTTTCATAAATACATTTTCTAACAAACTCTCATCTTTCCACATTGCTCCACATCATTTCTCGTTATTCCACATTCTTCTACATCAATTCACATTGCTTATTCCACATCCAGTCGTATGTATTCCCATCGTCCTTCCTCCATTCTCATTCAATCACATCATATTACATCTCATCACATCTATCCACATCACATCACGTCACATCCATCCACATCACATCTCATCCATTCGTATCTATCCAGATCCACATCACATCTATCCACGTCACAACATATCCACATCACATCTCATCCATTCATATCATATCACATCCATCTACATTCATTTAGATCCACATCACATCCACATACCATCACATCACGTTCACATCTATTTACATCACATCTCATCCATTCATATCACATCACATCCATCTACATTCATTCAGAACCACATCATATCCACATATCATCACATCACGTTCACATCTATTTACATCACATCTCATCCATTCATATCACATCACATCACATCCATCTACATTCATTCAGATCCACATATCATCACATCACGTTCACATCTATTTACATCACATCTCATCCATTCATATCACATCACATCTATCTACATTCATTCAGATCCACATCACATCCACATATCAACACATCACGTTCACATCTATTTACATCACTTCACATCCATTCACATCTACCTAGATCCACATCACATCACATCTCATCTATCCACATCCCATCACATCTCACCACATTCATTTAGATATCATCACATCACATTCACATCTCATCGCATCCATTCACATCTCATCACATCCACTCACATCTCATCACACCCATTCACATCTCTTTACATCCACTTACATCTCATCACACTTATTCACATCTCATCACATCCACTCACATCTCATCACATTCATTCACATCTCATCACTCCCATTCACATCCATTTACATCACCACATTCATTTAGATATCATCACATCACATTCACATCTCATTGCATCCATTCACATCTCATCACACCCATTCACATCTCATCACACCCATTCACATTTCATCACATCCACTCACATCTCATCACACCTATTCACATCTCATCACATCCACTCACATATCATCACTCCCATTCACATCCATTTACATCACATCACATTCATTCACATCTCATCACATCCATCCTCATCTTATCACATCTCGTCACATCCATCCTCATCTTATCACATCTCGTTCACATCCATCCACATCACATCACATTCATTCCATCCACATTACATCACATCCACATCTATCCATATCACATCATATCCATTCACATCTCATCACATTCATCCACATCCATCCATTCATTCACATTCACATCTATCACATCACATCTCAACCATTCACATCACATCACATTCATTCACATCCATCACATCCACTCACATCTCATCACATCCACTCGCATCTCATCACATCCATTCACATCTCATCACATCGCATCCATTTACATCCCATCACATCGCATCCATTTACATCCCATCACATCCACTCATATCTCATCACATCCACTTTTAGTACACTTTCTCTACTTTTAGTACAGTTTCTCTACTTTTGATACACATAGAACTTTTCTAAGTTTCTGCCAATTGCTTGACCTAGTTAAAGGTATTTTTTCTCCATTCATTTAAATCTAAGTATCAGAGTGTTGTTGAAGGTTTAAAAAGAGAAAATAAACCTTATCAGAATTGAATAGTAAAAACTCAGAAAGAGCATTTACGTATTGTATTTTCATTCCTTAAGCTTCATTAATGAGAACTAATTCTAAACTTCCTTTTACTCATTGGATCCTCGATCCTCCTAGGGATTCCAGATTCCCTTTTCTAAATAGGAATTATCCAAGTTTTCTCGATGGATATTTTCACGTCCTTTCTCAAATTTCTCAATTAAGATATATTCAATATTCTTCTTTTTGAATAAAAGATTCATGGGATTTACAAAAATCAATGCTACCCATATTTCTCAATAAAAATAATAATACTCAAAATTCCACTTTTGATAAATACTCATAATTTGAATTATGCCAAAAATTCCTCTTTTAACATTTCATTGTTTGGACCTCGAATATCATGGGAATTCCTTTTTTTGCATAAAAATAAATTTACCAAAAATTTCTCTTTTCTCTTAATTAAATATTTATGCATAAATACTAAAAAATTATTTCTCATGAATATGATGAAAATCATTCTTTTGGCATAGGATGTCTAATCTTAGAATATGGTAGGAATTCCTCTTTTAGCATTAAGTATTATTTTTGGAAAAAATTGCCATAGCTTCGCTGCTATTACTGATAATTCTCATTTTTTCCTAAAAGAATAAAAGCTTGTAATGAAAACATGATAAAAGTTCTTTTATGCTTAAAATCAAACTATGTATTCAAATCATAATCTTAACCATAACTATAAACATAATTATGATTATTTCACTAGATTAAGTTAATTTAGACATTCCTCTTTTTCCAATTTACTAGGATAATCCTTTTCTCATTTAGAATGAATTAAAGTAATCTTTATTTACTCATAAACAATCTAAAAAGGATTAACCATTATTCTCACTAATCCAAAATCATGAAAATATCAATTCTTATCCTCTACCTCATCGAGCCCAAAGCCCGAGCACCGTATGGTCAGCACCCTCTAGGCTCCTTCGCAGGTTGCCTAGCGCTCCACTCATAGGCCGCTTCCTTGGTCCCTCATCCACCGTACCAGAAGCTCACCATTTAAATCGAACCAAGTGTGGTCAAGACCTTGGTCAACCTTGCTACGCGAGACGTCCTCCATTGACTCTCCGTCCACTGTTACAACTTTATCACTTTAGGTCTCCACGACCTCATTCACAAGATGGTCAAAATACTTCCCTAGCATTCTTAACATAAAACAATCATTTAAAAAATAGGTTTCATAAATTCCTTTTCTAACAAACTCTCATCTTTCCACATTGCTCCACATCATTTCTCGTTATTCCACATTCTTCTACATCAATTCACATTGCTTATTTCACATCCAGTCGTATGTATTCCCATCGTCCTTCCTCCATTCTCATCCAATCACATCATATTACATCTCATCACATCTATCCACATCACATCACGTCACATCCATCCACATCACATCTCATCCATTCGTATCTATCCAGATCCACATCACATCTATCCACTTCACAACATATCCACATCACATCTCATCCATTCATATCCACATCACATCTCATCCATTCATATCACATCACATCCATCTACATTCATTTAGATCCACATCACGTCCACATATCATCACATCACATTCACATCTATTTACATCACATCTCATCCATTCATATCACATCACATCCATCTACATTCATTCAGATCCACATCATATCCACATATCATCACATCACATCCATTCATATCACATCACATCCATCTATATTCATTCAGATCCACATCATATCCACATATCATCACATCACGTTCACATCTATTTACATCACATCTCATCCATTCATATCACCACATCACATCCACCTACATTCATTCAGATCCACATATCATCACATCATGTTCACATCTATTTATATCACATCTCATCCATTCATATCACATCACATCCATCTACATTCATTCAGATCCACATCACATCCACATATCATCACATCACGTTCACATCTATTTACATCACTTCACTTCCATTCACATCTACCTAGATCCACATCACATCACATCTCATCTATCCACATCCCATCACATCACATTCACATATCACCACATTCATTTAGATATCATCACATCTCATTGCATCCATTCACATCTCATCACATCCACTCACATCTCATCACACCCATTCACATCTCTTTACATCCACTCACATCTCATCACACCTATTCACATCTCATCACATCCACTCACATCTCATCACATTCATTCACATCTCATCACTCCCATTCGCATCCATTTACATCACCACATTCATTTAGATATCATCACATCACATTCACATCTCATTGTAACCATTCACATCTTATCACATCCATTCACATCTCATCGTATCCACTCACATCTCATCACACCCATTCACATCTCATCACATCCACTCACATCTCATCACACCTATTCACATCTCATCACATGCACTCACATCTCATCACTCCCATTCACATCCATTTACATCACATCACATTCATTCACATCTCATCACATCCATCCTCATCTTATCACATCTCGTTCACATCCATCCACATCACATCACATTCATTCCATCCACATTACATCACATCCACATCTATCCATATCACATCATATCCATTCACATCTCATCACATTCATCCACATCCATCCATTCATTCACATTCACATTCACATTCACATCTATCACATCACATCTCAACCATTCACATCACATCACATCCACTCACATCTCATCACATCCACTCACATCTCATCACATCGCATCCATTTACATCCCATCACATCGCATCCATTTATATCCCATCACATCCACTCATATCTCATCACATCCACTTTTAGTACAATTTCTTTACTTTCGATACTCATAGGACTTTTCTAAGTTTCTGCCAATTGCTTGACCTAGTTAAAGGTATTTTTTCTCCATCCCATTAAATCTAAGTATCAGAGTGTTGTTGAAGGTTTAAAAAGAGAAAATAAACCTTATCAGAATTGAATAGTAAAAACTCAGAAAGAGCATTTACGTATTGTATTTTCATTCCTTAAGCTTCATTAATGAGAACTAATTCTAAACTTCCGTTTACTCATTGGATCCTTGATCCTCCTAGGGATTCCAGATTCCCTTTTCTAAATAGGAATTATCCAAGTTTTCTCGATGGATATTTTCACGTTCTTTCTCAAATTTCTCAATTAAGATATATTCAATATTCTTCTTTTTGAATAAAAGATTCATGGGATTTACAAAAATCAATGCTACCCATATTTCTCAATAAAAATAATAATACTCAAAATTTCACTTTTGATAAATACTCATAATTTGAATTATGCCAAAAATCCCTCTTTTAACATTTCATTGTTTGGACCTCGAATATCATGGGAATTCCTTTTTTTGCATAAAAATAAATTTACCAAAAATTTCTCTTTTCTCTTAATTAAATATTTAAGCATAAATACTAAAAAATTATTTCTCATGAATATGATGAAAATCATTCTTTTTGCATAGGACGTCTAATCTTAGAATATGGTAGGAAGTCCTTTTTTAGCATTAAGTATTATTTTTTAAAAAAATTACCATAGCTTCGCTGTGCTATTACTGATAATTCTTATTTTTTCCTAAAAGAATAAAAGCTTGTAATGAAAACATGATAAAAGTTTTTCTTTTATGCTTAAAATCAAACTATGTATTCAAATCATAATTTTAACCATAACTATAAACATAATTATGATTATTTCACTAGATTAAGTTAATTTAGACATTCCTCTTTTTCTAATTTACTAGGATAATCCTTTTCTCATTTAGAATGAATTAAAGTAATCTTTATTTACTCATAAACAATCTAAAAAGGATTAACCATTATTTTCACTAATCCAAAATCATGAAAATATCAATTCTTATCCTCTAGCTCATCGAGCCTAGAGTTTAGATTTGAATTAAGAGACTATCATTGAGAAGCATCCTTTTCCAAGAGATTTAGCCATAAAGACGGCTACTCTTTTAGAGAGAGAAATTTACTTAAAGAAGCATTACAATTAAGCATAAAGGTTAACTTAATGCTAATTAAACATTAAGAAACTTAGGGAAAGCTTGATTTGAATAAAAACTAGCATTTTGAAAGCTTCTCAAGCTTGAGAAGGGTTGAGAAGAAGAAAGTCATTGAGATAATTTGAAAAAACCATATAAATCAGTTTTACCTCCAAGTTTGGCTTGATTCTTTATTGGAGCCAGTGAAGCCCCCAACCAATAAATTGGTCCACCAAGAGGAGAAGAGCAACTTCAAGATTTGTTGGAGAGAGAGGGAAGCTCCAAGCTCCCAAGAGAGAGGAAAATTTAAGAGATAATAGAAATATGATTACTTTAAGATAATACTGGCATGGTATAGCTCCAATATGAAAATACAAAGGAGGAAGGACACTAACCAAGTCCAACTGGGTTCTAGAATTTTCTAGCTTCAGTTTGACTCACTTTGGACAAGATTTGGACTAGTTTGGCTCCCTTTTTGATTTAGTTTGATCCAGGACAGAGGAGAGATAAAAATATCACATTTTTTTTGAATTAAAAAACCCAACCACACATGTGAAAAAGGAGCCTACCTCAAAGGTTCCCCTCTCCTTACCAAGGTGTTAAAAATGCATCATTTCTCCAGAATATCTCATTTTTTTAATATCTCTTAATTTTTAACTAATAAACCTTGTCCTCAGTCAACTCTTCATCTTATGTGAGCATTTACTCATTTTCTAGTATTTTTGTTTATTCTTTAGATTTATCTCATCCCAACACTTGGATTAATAGAATTGGACCATTGGAGCCCTAATTGGACCCTAATTTGGACCCTAATTGGACCATAATCTGGACCCTTAGGCTAAGGTCCCTTATACTATTTTCAATTAATTCCTAATGCCTATTGGAAAGTTCATTTTCAACTTCTATTTCAGGGGAATCTATTTTACACACTAGGAGAATTTTTGTATCCAAAGATATCTCAATTTTGAATTACCTCTCTCTAGACATTTTCTCTCTCTAGGCCAAAACAGGTTAAAACAAGATCTTTCTTCTATTTGAGAGAGGGGAATGATTATAAGAACAGAAGGGGAGGTTCTTACACCTTTACATCTCAAAAGCTGGAGGGAGGAATCTTACATCCTGTCCCACTTAAAAAATTCGAGATATCCTCATCTCGCAGGTGGAGGATAATCTCTTTCATCTCGCAGGTGGAGGATAATCTCTTTCATCTTATTCTTCTTCAATCACTTCCAGTGTTACTGCCTTGGAAGTGGACGGCCGATCTAAGAACATCTCTCTTTGACTACCCCTATTCTGAGAGGCAGAGGTCTTGCATTACTTTGCACTGAAGCTGAGAATTGGCTAGAGGGTCTACCTCTGGGATTTCCCTTATTTTGACGGAAAGGAACCTGATTACTCTGGAAGGCAGAAGCTGGAGTCTGGAATCTTGGTCCCTGACTTCTTTGCCTCGAGAACCTTGATCCAAAAGGAGTTGGGCAATCCATACTGCGATGTCCAAATCCTTGACAGTTATAGCATTTCATTTCTTTGTTCAAGGGTGGAACTTCTGAAGTTGAATTCCAGGGGATTGAGTTCCAGGAAAAGGACCTTTCTTCTATTCTTGAACTTCCCATATCTGCGATTGACCTTGTTGTCTCTTAGGTGGTGGAAAGTTGGAATCACCTTTCGGAACTAGAAATCTTTTGAAAGATGATGGTGCTGGCTTCGGCGGGACCTTGACAACAAAGGCCCTGGCGAAATCCTTCGCCATACGTATGCCTTCAGCCATAGAAATTGGCTTGACATTCTTCACGAGGGTATTCAAGGGTTTGTTTATTCCCCGAATGAACCTAGCCATCACTGTTCCTCATCCAGCAGTGTGGCAAGTACTTGAGAAGGAAAGCGAATGCTTGGTGATACACTTCAATAGTTCTGCTCCCCTAGGTTAACTCTAAGAATTCATTCATCTTGGTTTCCAAAAAGCCAGGAGGACATAATCTCTTCCTTAGGTAAATCTTGAGATCATTCCATGTCTAGGTGTTCTGATCCAGACGGTTTGTCTCACAGTGGTTTCTCCATGCCACTCTGGTTGTTTCTACTATCTTCAGCCTTGCAAGAGCCATTTTACTCTTCTCATTGTACCCAGTGACATCGAAGTATTCTTCCATTGCTTCGATCCACTTCTCCACAGCTTCGTCCAAGTTTTCCCCTTCACACTTGAAAGGTCCAAGCTGCAATCTATGAAGAGTTTTTACGAACATCCAGGTCGAGCTCTTCCTCATCGAGTTGGGGGTTAACATTCCCAGCACCACGACCTCGATCCATGATCCTATCAATATGAAAATTCTTGTCAAGTCTCTTTTTTCCAAATTAACCAAGACGCTCAGGTGAAAAGACCACTTTATTTATAATTCAAATCTGACTTTAGATCTAACTGATTCTGGGGTTCTTTACAGTTTGGTCAGCCCCCCACAGAATCTTGGGATAAAGGTCCCTTCTACAAGAAGAACATATAGAACTCATTACCAAAGAATAATTCATTCATATTCTTAATACAATAATGGTCCATCAGACCAAAAATTCCATGTGAATATTTCCCACGGAAATTTCAGTTTTGCAAGTTTTCAATTTGTCATTCCTTAATTAGATCCACTGGGTCAAAGGTCAAACAGCAACAATCTATCAGCACAATCCACTAATCTCATAGTGATCTGCTGAAGTCATAATCGTCTTCTAGTTACTAACATCATCACTGGGATTCTCTCCATTCATCCTCATTGTGGCTTCGTTCAACTTATCTTCTTTTAGCCAGAATTCAAAAATCATCATCTATCAATCAGAATCCAAATCAATTGATCAATTCTCAACCAGAATTCTAAAATCATATCAACCAGCATTTGAATTCATCATCTAGATAGCATTCTTGCTTATAATTTCAAGGTCTTAGATTTACTCGTATATATTGCCAGTAAAGAGTTACAATTATATCCATTGTATATACGGGTAATCACGGTCCTTGGAGCTATAAGGTAAATACCATCATATTTAGGCCTCTAGCAAGTTAGGGATTCCACACAATTGCAATACTTCCATCTGAAGACCCAATTTCCAATTTATGAATCTTCATTCTGAATATCAATTTGTACAAATTTCATCACATAATTATAATCTTTTACTCGTACTTCATAAAATTTTGACATTTCTTGCTTCTCGATTGATCCACTTTAGCCAATTTGCTCTGATACGAGAGCTAAAAGATCCCTGCCCCCACTGTGCATCAAATTCGAGGGTGCTAGCAGCGGAAGTAGCACTTCTTGCACAGGGCAGTGCCTCTCACTCGGGGCCTTGCCCAATAGATATCCGGACAAGAGACTAATCCCTCGATTCTTCCAAAACCGAACCCAAAAAAAACTTCCCTTGCCCATAAAGCATGGGCGATTCCTCGAGGAAATTTTATTCTAATGTAGTCAAAGAGCCTTAAATTTACCCATTGACATTCCGACCAAACCCACAGGTCACATGGCCGAGTCAAGGGAGGAACTTGCACTTGGATCATAGAGACCAACACTTTTTTCCTCATCAAGAGGCACAACCATTGATTCTTTTCCATAGAACAAGGATTATCCATGATTTTACTTTAACTATCGTAATATAAAAAAATTGAGTCTTATTTTAGGGATCCATCAGTCCAGCAATCCCATGGGTTAGCCAACCGCCGCCCAACCACTATATTGATAGGATCCATTTAGAAATTTAGTTATGTTTTTGCCCGGGTACCAAGGAAAAGAGTTCCCAGGCCCCCTAGCCGTCGCTTCAAGCAAACTTCAAGATAGTCACACCACTTACACACCCAATATGAAATTGCCTGTTTCACAGATTCAACTGTGTTTAAAACAATCTTTTAATGAAACCATAGTATCATTGATCATAATCTTCCAAAATATCTAGCTTGAATTCTAATTTCCAATCATTCCTCATCGGTGTACCTATGACATCATTGGCAACCAGAATGCTCACCACCTGTTCACTCAGGGGCCTTTTCAATAGTTCCTAGCTCATAGTACCCGAAAATATAATCACATAAGAAAAATCCTAATGTACTCTCCATTGAAGATCAGCAAGATCAACCAACAGATCCATAAAAAAGAGCCATGGACTCATCTGTTGAGGACCAGCATGGCCAATCAACTAGATTCATGCCCAAGTTCAGAAAACAACTCCAACTCTTTGTTCCATTTTCTTACCCGACGCACGTGTGGGTATCTTCAGCGATCCAGAGCGCGAGCACTGTATGGTCAGCACCCTCTAGGCTCCTTCACAGGTCACCTAGCACTTCACTCATAGGCCACTTGCTTGGTCCCTCATCCATCGTACCAGAAGCTCACCATTTAAATCGAACCGAGGCTGGTCAAGACCTCGACCAACCTTGCTATGCGAGACTTCCTCCATTGACTCTCCGTTTGTTGTTACAACTTTATCACTTAGGTCTCCACAGCCTCATTCACAAGATGGTCAAAATGCTTCCCTAGCATTCTTGACATAAAACAGTCATTTAAAAACAGGTTTCATAAATACAGTTTCTAACAAACTCTCATCTTTCCACATTGTTCCACATCGTTTCTCGTTATTCCACATTATTCTACATAAATTCACATTGTTTATTCCACATCTAGTCATATGTATTCCCATCGTCCTTCATCCATTCTCGTCCAATCACATCATATCTATCCACATCTATCCTCATCACATCACGTCACATCCATCCACATCACATCTCATCCATTCGTATCTATCCAGATCCACATCACATTACATCACATCTATCCACGTCACAACATATCTACATCACATCTCATCCATTCATATCATATCTCATCCATTCATATCACATCACATCCATCTACATTCATTCAGATCCACATCACATCCACATATCATCACATCACGTTCACATCCATTCATATCTACCCAGATCCACATCACATCACATCTCATCTATCCACATTCCATCACATCACATTCACATCTCACCACATCCATTCATATATCATTACAACACATTCACATCTCATTGCATCCATTCACATCTCATCACACCCATTCACATCCACTCACATCTCATCACACCCACTCACATCTCATCACACCCACTCACATCTCGTCACACCCATTCACATCTCGTCGCACCCATTCACATCTCATCGCACCCACTCACATCTCATCGCATCCATTCACATCTCATCACACCCATTCACATCTCATCACATCCACTCACATCTCATCACATCCATTCACATCTCATCACTCCCATTCACATCCATTTACATCACATCACATTCATTCACATCACTCCCATTCACATCCATTTACATCACATCACATTCATTCACATCTGGTCACATCCATCCTCATCTTATCACATCTCGTTCACATCCATCCACATCACATCACATTCATTCCATCCACATTACATCACATCCACATCTATCCATATCACATCTCATCACATTCATCCACATCCATCCATTCATTCACATCACATCTCAACCATCTCATCTCATCACAACCATTAACATCTCATCACATTCATCCACATCCATCCATTCATTCACATCACATCTCAACCATTAACATCTCATCACATTCATTCACATCCATCACATCCACTCACATCTCATCACATCCACTCACATCTCATCACATCCATTCACATCTCATCACCCTCATTCACATCCATTTACATCACATCACAATTATTCACATCCATTTACATCACATCACATTCATTCACATCTCGTCACATCCATCCATTCTCATCCATTTTCATCACATCACATCCATTCACATCTCATTCACATCTCATTCACATCCATCACATCACATTCACATATCATCACATCTCATTCACATCCATTACATCACATTGACATCTTATCACATCACATTCGCATCTTATCAAATCTCATCACATCGCATCCACTTACATCCCATCACATCCACTCATCTCATCATATCCACTTTTAGTACAGTTTCTCTACTTATAATACTAATAGGACTTTTCTAAGTTTCTGCCAATTGCTTGACCTAGTTAAAGGTATTTTTTCTCCATCCCATTAAATCTAAGTATCAGAGTGTTATTGAAAGTCTAAAAAGAGAAAATAAACCTTTTCCAAATTGAATAGTAAAAACTCAAAAAGATCATTTACGTATTGTATTTTCATTCCTTAAGCTTCATTAATGAGAACTACTTCTAAACTTCCGTTTACTCATTGGATCCTCGATCCTCCCAGGGATTCCAGATTCCCTTTTCTGAATAGGAATTATCCAAGTTTTCTCGATGGATATTTTCACATTCTTTCTTAAATTTCTCAATTAAGATATATTCAATATTCTTCTTTTTGAATAAAAGTTTCATGGGATTTACAAAAATCAGTTCTACCCATATTTCTCAATAAAAATAATAATACTCAAAATTCCACTTTTGATAAATACTCATAATTTGAATTATGTCGAAAAATCTCCTTTTAACATTTAATTGTTTGGACCTCGAATATCATGGGAATTCCTCTTTTTGCATAAAAATAAATTTACCAAAAATTCCTCTTTTCTCTTAATTAAATATTTATGCATAAATACCAAAAACTTATTTCCCATGAATATGATGAAAATCATTCTTTTTGCATAGGATGTCTAATCTTAGAATATGGTAGGAAGTCCTCTTTTAGCATTATGCATAAAAATAAGATATGTATTATTTTGTGAAAAATTTACCATAGCTTCGTTATTACCCAAAATTCTCAATTTTTCCTAAAAGAATAAAAGCTTGTAATGAAAACATGATAGAAGTTCTTTGTTTATGCTTAAAATCAAACTATGTATTCAATCATAATTTTAACCATAATTATAAACATAATTATGATTATTCCACTAGATTAAGTTAATTTAGACATTCCTCTTTTTCGAATTTACTAGGATAATCCTTTTCTCATTTAGAATGAATTAAAGTAATCTTTATTTACTCATATAAACAATCTAAAAAGGATTAACCATTATTTTCACTAATCCAAAATCATGAAAATATCAATTCTTATCCTCTAGCTCATCAAGCCTAGAGTTTAGATTTGAATTAAGAGACTATCATTGAGAAGCATCCTTTTCCAAGAGATCTAGCCATAAAGATGGCTACTCTTTTAGAGAGAGAGATTTACTTAAAGAAGCATTATAATTAACTATAAAGATTAACTTAATGCTAATTAAACATTGAGAAACTTAGGGAAAGCTTGATTTGAATAAAAACTAGCATTTTGAAAGCTTCTCAAGCTTGAGAGGGATTGAGAAGAAGAAAGTCATTGAGATAATTTGAAAAAACCATATAAATCAATTTTAACTCCAAGTTTGGCTTGATTCTTTATTAGCCAGTGAAGCCCCCAACCAATCAATTGGTCCACCAAGAGGAGAAGAGCAACTTCAAGATTTGTTGGAAAGAGAGGGAAGCTCCAAGCTCCCAAGAGAGAGGAAAATTTAAGGGATAATAGAAATATGATTATTTTAAGATAATACTAGCATGGTATAGCTCCAATATGCAAATACAAAGGAATGAGGGTCTATTTATAGGTGAGGGAGGCCACTAAGTAAGTCCTACTAGGTTCTAGAATTTTCTAGCTTCAGTTTGACTCACTTTGGATAAGATTTGGACGAGTTTGGCTCCCTTTTTTATTTAGTTTGATCCAGGACAGAGGAGAGATATAAATATCACATTGTTTTGAATTAAAAAACCCAACCACACATGTGAAAAAGGCACCTACCTCAGAGGTCCTCGTCTCCTTACCAAGGTGTCAAAAATGCATCATATCTCCAAAATATCTCATTTTTAAGTAATATCTCTTAATTTTTAACTAATTAATCTTGTACTCAGTCAACTCTTCATCCTATATGAGCATTTACTCATTTTTTGATATTTTCTTTTATTCTTTGGATTTATCTCATCCCAACACTTGGATTAATCCAATTGGCCCATTGGAACCTTAAATGGACCATAATCCAAACATTTTTGAAAATCTGGACCCTTAGGCTAAGGTCCCTTATACCATTTTCAATTAATTCCTAATGCACATTGGAAAGTTCATTTTGAACTTCTGTTTCAAGGAAATCCATTTCAGACACTAGGAGAATTTTTATATCCAAAGATATCTCAATTTTGAATTATCTCTCTCTAGATATTTTCTCTCTCTAGGCCAAAACAAGTTAAAACAAGATCTTTCTTCTATTTCAGAGAGGGGAATGATTATAAGAATCGAAGGGGAGGTTCTTACACCTTTACATCTCAAAAGTTGGAGAGGAATCTTACATCCTACCCCACTTAAAAAATGTGAGATGTCCTCATCTCGCAGGTGGAGGATAATCTCTTTCATCTTCTTCTTCTTCAATCACTTCTAGCGTTACTGCCTTGGAAGTGAACGGCTGATCTAGGAACATCTCTCTTTGACTTCCCCTATTCTGAGATAGAGGTCTTGCATTACTTTGCACTGAAGTTGAGGGTTGGCTAAAGGGTCTACCTCTGGGATTTCCCTGATTTTGACGGAAAGGAAACTGATTACTCTGGAAGGAAGGAGCTGGAGTCTGGAATCTTGGTCCTCCCTGACTTCCTTGCCCCGAGAACCTTGATCCAAAAGGACTTGGGCAATCCATATTGCGATGTCCAAATCCTTGATAGTTATAGCATTTCACTTCTTTGTTCAAGGGTGGAACTTCTGAAGTTGAATTCCAGGGGATTGAGTTCCGGGAAAAGAACCTTTCTTCTATTCTAGAACTTCCCATATTTGCGATTGACCTTGTCGTCTCTTAGGTGGTGGAAAGTTGGAATCACCTTTCGGAGCTAGAAATCTTTTGAAAGATGATGGTGCTAGCTTCGGCGGGACCTTGTCAACAAAGGCCTTGGCGAAATCCTTTGCCATATGTAGGCTTCAGCCATAGAAACTGGCTTGGCATTCTTCATGAGGGTATTCTAGGGTTCGTTCATTCCCCGAATGAACCTGGCCATCAGCTGTTCCTCATCGAGTGTGGTGGTTGGCGAGTACTTAAGGAGGAGAGCAAACGCTTGGTGATACACTTTAATAGTTCTGCTCCCTTGGCTTAACTCTAAGAATTCATTCATCTTAGTTTCCAAAAAGCCGGGAGGACATAATCTCTTCCTTAGGTAAATCTTGAGATCATTCCATGTCTAGGTGTTCCGATCCAGATGGTTTGTCTCACAGTGGTTTCTCCATGCCACTCTAGTTCTTTCTACTATCTTCAGCCTTGCAAGAGCCATTTTACTCTTCTCATTGTACCCAGTGACATCGAAGTATTCTTCCATTGCTTCGATCCACTTCTCCACAGCTTCGTCCAAGTTTTCCCCTTCACACTTGAAAGGTCCAAGCTGCAATCTATGAAGAGTTTTTACGAACATCCAGGTCGAGCTCTTCCTCATCGAGTTGGGGGTTAACATTCCCAGCACCACGACCTCGATCCATGATTCTATCAATATGAAAATTCTTGTCAAGTCTCTTTTTTCCAAATTAACCAAGACGCTCAGGTGAAAAGACCACTTTATTTATAATTCAAATCTGACTTTAGATCTAACTGATTCTGGGGTTCTTTATAGTTTGGTCAGCCCCCCACAGAATCTTGGGATAAAGGTCCCTTCTACAAGAAGAACATATAGAACTCATTACCAGAGAATAATTCATTCATATTATTAATACAATAATGGTCCATCAGACCGAAAATTCTATCTAAATATTTTCCACGAAAATTTCAGTTATGCAAGTTTTCAATTTGTCATTCCTTAATTAGATCCACTGGGTCAAAGGTCAAACAGCAACAATCTATCAGCACAATCCACTAATCTCATAGTGATCTGCTGAAGTCATAATCGTCTTCCAGTTACTAACATCATCACTGGGATTCTCCCCATTCATCCTCATTGTGGCTTCGTTCAACTTTTTTTCTTTTAGCCAGAATTCAGAAATCATCATCTTTCAATCAGAATCCAAATCAATGGATCAATTCTCAACCAAAATTCTAAAATCATATCAACTAGCATTCAAATTCATCATCTAGATAGCATTTTTGCTTATAATTTCAAGGTCTTAGATTTACTCGTATATATTGCCAGTAAGAGGTGCAGTTATACCCACAGTATATACAGGTAATCACGGTCCTTAGAACTATAAGGTAAATACCATCATATCTAGGCCTGAAGCAAGTCAGCAGGGATTCCACACAATTGTGGTACTTCCATCTGAAGACCCAATTTCCAATTTATGAATCCGCATTCTGAATATCAATTTGTATGGATTTCATCACATAATTATAATCTTTTATTAGTACTTCATAAATTTTTGACATTTCTTGCTTCTCGATTGATCCACTTTAGCCAATTCGCTCTGATACGAGCTGAAAGATCCCTGCCCCCACCGCGCATCGACGAATTCGGGGATGCTAGCAGTGAAAGTAGCACTTCTTGCGCAGGGCAGAGCCTCTAACTCTTGGGGTCTCGCCCACGGATATCCGGACAAGAGATTGATCCCTCGGTCCTTCTCGCCCAGAAAGGACGGGCGATTCCTCGGGGAAAATTTCTTCTAATGTAGTCAAGAGTCTTAAATTTACCCATTGACATCCCGACCAAACCCACAGGTCACATGGCCAACGCTTTTTTCCTCATCAAGAAGGCACAACCATTGATTCTTTTCCATAGAACAAGGATTATCCGTGATTTTACTTCAACTATCATAATATAACACAATTTAGTCTTATTTTAGGGATCCATCAGTCCAGCCTACTAACACCATCAGTCCAGTCTACTAACCCCATCCAATCCCATGGGTTAGCCAACCCATGGGATTAGCCAACCGCCCAAACACTCTATTGATAGGATCCATTTAGAAATTTGATTATGTTTTTCCCTAGGTAGTAGTAAGGAAAAGAGTTCCCAGGCCCCCTAGTCGGTGCTTCAAGTAAACTTCAAGATAGTCACACCACTTACACACCCAATATGAAATTGCCTGTTTCACAGATTCAGCTGTCTTTAAAACAATCTTTTAATGAAACCATAGTATCACTGATCATAATCCTCCAAAATATCTATCTTGAATTCTAATTTCCAATCATTCCTCATCGCTGTACCTATGGCATCATTGGCAACCAGAACATTTCCCACGGAAATTTCAGATATGCGAGTTTTCAATTTGTCATTCCTTAATTAGATCCACTCATTCAAAGGTCAAACAGCAACAATCTATCAGCACAATCCACTAATCTCATAGTGATTTGCTGAAGTCATAATCGTCTTCTAGTTACTAACATCATCACTGGGATTCTCCCCATTCATCCTCATTGTGGCTTTGTTCAACTTATCTTCTTTTAGCCAGAATTCAAAAATCATCATCTTTCAATTAGAATCCAAATCAATTCATCAATTCTTTCTCAACCAGAATTCTAAAATCATATCAACCAACATTTGAATTCATCATCTCGATAACATTTTTGCTTATAATTTTAAGGTCTTAGATTTACTCGTATATATTGCCAGTGAAGAGTTGTAGTTATACCAATGGTATATACGAGTAATCATCGTCCTTGGAACTATAAGGTAAAAACCATCATATCTAGGCCGCCTCAAGCAAGTCAGGGATTCCACACAATTGCGGTACTTCCACCCAATTTCCAATTTATAAATCTTCATTAATTTGTATGAATTTCATCACATAATTACAATCTTTTACTGGTACTTTATAAATTTTTGACATTTCTTGCTTCTCGGTTGATCCACTTTAGCCAATTTGCTCTGATTACCAGCTAAAAGATCCCTGCCCCCACTGCACATCTAGCAGTGGAAGTAGCACTTATTGTGCAGGGAAGAGCCTCTCACTCAGGCCTCGCCCACCACGGATATCCAGAAAAGAGACTAATCCCTCGCTTCTTCCAAAACCAAACCTAGAAAAAACTTCTCTCGCCCAGAAAGCATGGGCAATTCCTTCAGGAAAATTTATTCTAACGTAGTCAAGAGCCTTAAATTTACCCACCATTGACATTCCGACCAAACCCACAGGTCACATGTCCGGGTCAAGGGAGAAACTTGCACTTGGATCATAGAGACAAACGCTTTTTTCCTCATCAAGAGGCACAGCCATTAATTCTTTTCCATAGAACAAGGATTATCTGTAATTTTACTTCAACTATCGTAATATAACAGAATTGAGTCTTATTTTAGGGATCCATCAGTCCAGCCTAATCCCATGGGTTAGCCAACCGCCGAACCACTATATTGATAGGATCCATTTAGAAATTTGGTTACATTTTACCCCGGGTACCAGGGAAAAGAGTTCCTCCCCCCCCTAGCCGGCGCTTGAAGCAAACTTCAAGATAGTCATACCACTTACACACCCAATATGAAATTGCCTGTATTTAAAACAATCTTTTAATAAAACCATAGTATCACTGATCATAATCCTCCAAAATATCTAGCTTGAATTCTAATTTCCAATCATTCCTTCATTGGTGTACCTATGGCATCATTGGCAACCACAATGCTCACCACTTGTTCACTTAGGGGCTTTTTCAATAGTTCCTAGCTCATAGTACCCGGAAATATAATCACATAAGAAAAATCCAGATGGACTCTCCATTGAAGATCAGCAAGATCCACCAACAGATCCATATAATAGAGCCATGAACTCATCTGCTTGAGGACCAGCAAGGCCAATCAACCATATCCATGCCCGCATCACATCCATTCACATCTCGTCACACCCATCCATTTTCATCACATCACATCCATTCACATATCACCACATCTCATTCACATATCACATCCATCACATCACATTCACATCTTATCACATCACATTCACATCCCATCTCATCACATCACATCCATTTACATCCCATCACATCCACTCACATCTCATCACATTCACTTTTAGTACAGTTTCTCTACTTTCGATACTGATAGGACTTTTCTAAGTTTCTGCAAATTGCTTGACCTAGTTAAAGGTATTTTTTCTTGATTCCATTAAATCTAAGTATCAGAGTGTTGTTGAAGGTTTAAAAAGAGAAAATAAACCTTATGAGAATTGAATAGTAAAAACTCAAAAAGAGCATTCACGCATTGTATTTTTATCCCTTAAGCTTCATTTATGAGAACTAATTCTAAACTTCCGTTTACTCATTGGATCCTCGATCCTCCCAGGGATTCCAGATTCCCCTTTCTGAATAGGAATTATCCAAGTTTTCTCGACAGATATTTTCACATTCTTTCTCAAATTTCTCAATTAAGATATATTCAATATTCTTCTTTTTGAATAAAAGATTCATGGGATTTACAAAAATCAATTCTACCCATATTTCTCAATAAAAATAATAATACTCAAAATTTCACTTTTGATAAATACTCATAATTTGAATTATGCCAAAATTCATCTTTTAACATTTAATTGTTGGGATCTCAAATATCATGGGAATTTCTCTTTTTACATAAAAATAAATTTACCAAAAATTTATCTTTTTTCTTAATTAAATATTTATGCATAAATACTAAAAACTTATTTCCCATGAATATGATGAAAATCATTCTTTTTGCATAGGATGTCTAATCTTAGAATATGGTAGGAAGTCCTCTTTTAGCATTATGCATAAAAATAAGATATATATTTTTTTTCTAAGAAAATTATCGCTATTACTGATAATTCTCAATTTTTCCTAAAAGAATAAAAGCTTGTAATGAAAATATGATAGAAGTTCTTCTTTTATGCTTAAAATCAAACTATGTATTCAAATCATAATTTTAACCATAACTATAGACATAATTATGATTATTCCACTAGATTAAGTTAATTTAGACATTCCTCTTTTTCCAATTTACTAGGATAATCCTTTTCTCATTTAGAATGAATTAAAGTAATCTTTATTTACTCATAAATAATCTAAAAAAGATTAACCATTATTTTCACTAATCCAAAATCATGAAAATATCAATTCTTATCCTCTAGCTCATCGAGCCTAGAGTTTAGATTTGAATTAACACTAGTTCTGTAATTGGACACTTAAGTGTCCTGAAACACTAAAGTGTCCTGAAAAGTTCTTGAATTTTTGTGGGCAATCTATTAAGAGTTTTGAAATGCTTAACATCCATAGATGTTTCTCAAGACCCAAAAAATCCTTGAGATTTTTTAAATTGCACTTTTCTTAGCTTTTGCAAGGCAATATTTTAATTTTCTTAGACACATGCTGATAAAATGCATGATTTTTGCTGTTTTCAAAATAGTAGTAATTTGGACATAACTTTTAGAAGGGACATAGTTTGATCATGAAACTTGGCTTGATGGAAAGCCCATGATGTAAACTAAATCCTAGAATCATCAAACGACAATTATTGAATAAATTTTTGACTCGCTAATATTGAAATGACGTTTTTTATACAGGTGGAGCATGAATTTTTCTCCTTCCATATGCAAGCTAATAATGTAAAACTTGAGGTGCACCCATGTTATATAGGGTAAATACTACTTTGTTTTGAATTTTCCAAAACCTTAGAGCCACTTTTTGGGCCTCTTCTCATACATGGCCTTTTGCGCAACCTGTTTTTAATACATAAAATGTCTAATTATGAGCCTAATTTTGATTTTCATCAAAGGGAAAAGCTGTGTAAGTGCATTATTTGTTGTAACTATAGGTGTAGACTACTTGTGCAAGCATGGTTATGATTAGTTTTTGATAAAAGATGATCAAATTTTGCATTTTTATTTTTTACAGTTTTTTTTAGAACTAGGCGATAAGAACCTACTTAAGTGGAGGCTAAATTAGTGTCATACACATCAAATTATGGCTTATTTATCTCATCTCAAGCATGAAAACTAATAATCAACATTCTCATTGATAGGGCTACATTATTTTTTAGTGGCGTGATTGAGTTTTGATAATACGCGTTACTTTTGCTGATTTTATGCAACTTTTTTGGAAAAAATTCTAGGAAAGGAAAATGATTTTTTTAGTGAACTTCTACCTCCTTGGACTGATGTATGCTATCAAAATATCTTGGGAAAAATGCTATTGATATCATTGGATTTTTTTTGAGAGAATGATGCTTGCATGTTTGGAAAAATCCTGAAAAATGTTCATTTCCAAAACATATGCTACTTTGTTGCTTATGTACTTCCAAATAAAAAGGCATTTTATATGTTGAGCATTTTTTACATAAGCATAGGGTTATGTTCTACATGCCCAATGAAGCATTTTGGTTTTTAAAGCCTATATCAGGAGTTTGATTTTTTTTTGCAACCCCCAAAAAAGGACACTTAAGTGTCTTGTTTTGGTACCAAACTAGTGTTAAGAGATTATCATTGAGACGCGTCCTTTTTCAAGAGATTTGGCCATAAAGATGGCAGCCTTCTCTTTTAGAGAGAGAGATTTAGAGTTTTGTAACACCTGCAACATAAACTGATGGAAAATAGTATGCTCCAAGAAAGTCCGATTAACCTTAAGAGGAGCCTTTCCCAAGAATGGCCTATAAGCATCCATAGAATGACTATGCATCTCCAATACTAAAGGGAAATTATCTGATAAAATATTATTATATTACAACTACATGGGCAATATCTCTAACAGAAACAAATCATGCTGGCAAATATACATTCGGTCCAAACGAGCTCTTGTACCCACGTACTATTGAGAGGCATATGTAAATCGTCTTTGAACAAAAATATTGAAGGACAAATCAAAGGGTGATATCAAAGTAGATTACAATGCCTTCAAAAACATTTTCATGGATTTAAAGAGACTTCAACAAGCAATGATCAAATTTTATAAAGTCTCTCATGAAGGTTAGAATGAATTAAACTTTCTTATTCATGGAGAAAAAACAAATAGCACATTTAACTAATCATGTGTTGCTTCATGATGATTGTGAAGTCTATGGGAGTGGTCTCTTTTGTATTGAAGCTAGATGAGTGTCAAAAATTGTCAAAGGGTGCAGAGTGGAAAGAATGGGACTTACACTCATGAATGAGGCAATGGCACATGTAAAGGACAAGGACAAGGACAAGGTGCCTTCTTTCAGTGTTCAATCTGAAAAAGACAATTGGTGGTTAGAAGGTTTTGAGGTGCCAAAGAAGAACCATGAAATGCTAGATTGAATGCTTCAAAGATGTCCTTGGATTGTTGAGGTTATTAAGCAATAAATAAATGGTGAACAACTTGAAGTTCCATGTGTGGGTACCTTTGTAGTGGATTGGCATTTAGGAGGAGATTTAAAAAAAAACAAATATGTAATCTTTGTTGGGGTGTCAGATTGGGAGTGTAGTATGTTCAATATTCAAAAGCTAGCTCATCAATATGGGACTCATAATGCATCATATTTTAGGGAAAAGTTGCAAAACCTAGAATTGTTATTGGTTGATTTGAACCAGGTGGGCCAAGAGGACGGTTCCTTCCCTGAGATTGAGATAGCTATTGATTGGTTGTCCCATCACAAGTTGCAGCATTGCATGAGAATCAATATGTGAGATATAAGCTTATGGCTCGAATGGATGCCCTAATGGATTCTAATTGTCAGGCTCATACGTTCTTTGCTTGTTTGCAGCAAAAGCATGCATGTGAGAATACTGTCAAGATGCAAGATAAGCAAGGATTATTGATTACTGATCTTGCTTGTGTTCTAGATGTGTGTATTGAATTTTACAGCCATTTGTTGGGTCCACAAGAGGTCATATCTCCTGATGTCATTGCAACTAGAGAGTAATTGTTTCACTTGGCTCGTCACCAGGTATCAGATGTTTTTGCAAATGAATTGGAAAGAGATATTTCTGAGGATGAGGTGGAAGCTGTGTTGAAGCATTTGCCTAAAGGGAAAAATCCAGGATGGGATGGGCTCCCCAATGAGCTTTTCATGAAGTATGTTGATAAGTTGGAGGCCCCTCTCACTTCTATTTTTCAGGAGGTATGGAACACAGGTATCATGCCTACGAGTTGGAAGATTTGGCTTGTACGTTTACTGCCTAAAATTCTATCCCTAGTTAATCTACGTCAATGGAGACCAATCACATTGATGGGGACCATGTATAAGATATTTGCAAAGGTCTTGGCCAATAAGTTACAATGTTTTCTTCCTACTTTGATTCATCCAAGGTAATATGGATTTATTAAAGGTTAAAATATTTTGCATAATATACTGAATGTACAAATTGGAATTGATTATGCAAGGCCTTTGAGGAAAGAGGTGGTTATGATTCTATTGGATATTGAAAGGGCTTATGATCACAGGCTATGGGATTTGGCCCTCACATGTCTTCTTTGATTTATACTATTAGCCAACATGCAGTGGCTAGGCTTATGATTAATGGTGGGGTGACTGAGCCCATTCATTTGATGAGATTGGTCAGGTAGGGTTGCCCACTTAGCCCTCTCTTGTTTGCAATTGTTACACATCCAATCTTATCTCGACTGGATAAGCTAGCGAAGGATAGTGAAGTTATAGGGCTTACACTTCTAAGCGGAGAGTAGATGTTCGGCCATGCATTGACAAATGATTCTTTCATGTTCCTTAAGGCTCAAAGAGATAATGTTCAGAAGGCGGGATACTTTTGGTCTTGCTTCAAGGTTATACATTAATATGCAGAAATCTTCTCTAATAAGCTATACCGAGAGCGATTTACTTGGTTTGGGAGGATGGAATGGAATGGTCATACAAAGGGTATGCATCACATGCCACTTGGGATATCTGATTGGAGTTGATGTTGATTCATAGGCTTTGTTGGCGTGGATTTTTGCAAGGATAAATGATAAGTTTGTGTATTGTAAATCTCAGGGTTGGACTATGCATGTTCGGCTCAAAGTGGCACAATCCATTATGATTAGTATGATTAGTATGATATCTTTTTTCTTGCCTTTATTTCCATGGGCGAGAAAAGCTTTGCAACAGATATCATACTAATCCATTATGATTAGTATGATATCTTTTTTCTTGCCTTTATTTCCATGGATGAGAAAAGCTTTGCAACAGATACAATATATAATTCAATTTATGCTATGGAAAAGAGGAAGAAATAAGCCAGGGCAGACGTGGATTTCTTGGAACATGTTACTACTCTGAAGAGGAGTGGAGGGGCAGTCCTATTAGATGTCAGATTACATATGGTCACTATGAGATGGCCTTTATTTTGCAAGATATGTGTGTATCTCAAGAGCCATGGGTGGTAATGGCAAAGGCCCTCATAGAGGAGGTCGCACTTGTGCATGGTAATACTAGTATTGATGGTACATGGTGGGATGTAGTGAATGGTTCCCAATAGGTTCGAGTGGTGGCTTCACCTCTCCTTTCTCATTTGATGATCTCATGGAAGGATGTGTTGGCACACACTAAATGGAAGCCTTCATATTAGCGGTTGCAGTTGAATTCTATGGCAAATGAGGTGTTGGCTACTTCACAACTTCTGGATTGGCCTGACAAACTTGTTGAATGGCCAAAATTCAATAGAATGGCTCAATGGGACTAATGAGAATTTTGGATGCTTTGTTGTCACATAGAGGTCGCTTACTGTCTTTTTGAAAAATTTGTCAATATTTTTGGGTTTCACGTGGATATGTACACTTATGGGAGAAGGTGAGGGCAGCACTCACACTGTTTGGTGATATTCCTCAGTTGGAGGATCAGTAACCTTGGTTAGATTGGGCATTATCTTGGACAATCTGAAAAGGACCTGAATAATGGAGTTTGAGCTTCCTAGGGAACTTCCCCAACCTGGAATTGTACGCCATTACCCAATCACCCTTCTTAACACCTTGAACTTAATGTGTTTGTTCACCCAAGCACTCCTTCTCTAGTGAACCACCTCTGTCACCACATAAGTAATAAGAATTCTATCTTCTTCAAGCTGTAATAGTTGCTCATGCGCCTATGTTGAATAGACATCTCTGGTGAAAGCTTGTGCTGAATTGCCACTGTGCCACCCTCAAACTAGGTACCACAAACTCCATTGGCACCACTGCTTCTAATACGTACACCAAATGGAATGGAGTCATCCCTGTTGTTGTGACTTTGAAAGCAGTTCTAAAAGCCCACAAAGCTGAATCCATCTTCTTATCCCTGCTCTCAGAAACTGTCTTCTTCAAAATACAAATCAAGATCTTATTTGAACTCTTTACTTGCCCATTTTCTTGGGGATGATACGGAGTTGATTTCTTATGTAAGTTCAACTGCCTGGTGGTTAATTCCTCAATCACATCATTTAAAAAATGAGATCCCTGATCATTAACCAATCCCAGTGGACACCAAACCTGGTTATTATATTGGTATACAAAAATTTGGGCACACTATCTTTCAAAGCCTAAGCTTCAACCCACTTAAGGACAATAATTTGTAGCCACAAGGATGTATCTGTTCTGTGTATACTTTGCTGGTTGGATTCATCGGACCCAAAAAAATCCAAGCCCCACTTTGGAATGGTTCCAATGGGAGAACTAGATTATCTGAAATTCTATCCACTAGAGAAGGTTGACCTAGCTTCTGACAAACCATGCACCCCTTTGCATAATGATGAGCATCTCTCAACATAATAGGCCACCACAATCCTTTTTGCCAGTAATAGGGCCTGAAAAATGCCCCCCCAATAATCCAGCATGAGCTTTGTGCAAAACCAGGTTTTGTTGTTCTAACTCTAGTACACATCTTCTCATAACCTGGTCTATGCCTCTTTTGTATATAGCAAACTTGCAATCACAACAAAATATTTACTCTGTAGGGCCAATCTACTTCTTTGATCTGTAGTTAGATAGTCTGGAATCACCCCATCCAACAAGAAACTCAGCATTTGATCATAATATGAAGTATTATCTAGCACTTGAACCTGAAATAAATCACCATCTGGAAGCTCATCAGAAATCCCAGGTGTTGGTTTTGCTACCTCCAATCTACTCAAATAATCAGCTAACAACATGCTCTTTGCTCGAGGTATCTACACAATGGAAAAATCAAATTCTTGGAGAAGTAACATCCACCTAGCTAGCCTTCCTGTAAGTTGTGGCTTCTTAATCAAATACAAAAATTCTTGGTGATCTACATGGAACATCACTTGTTGCCCAACAAATAATTCCTGAACTTCTCCACTGCATAAACCATGTCTAATGCCTCTTTACTGTATAGTTCCTCTCAACTAAGGACATAATTATGTTGGTGTAATATGCTGGCTTGAACCACTATTTGATCTTCTCTTGCGTCATCAAATAGCTCCAACATCCACAAACACGTGGAATGGTAAATCCCACTGTGTGGGGGCTGTAAAATAGGTGCCACCACCAACATTTTCTTTAAAATCTGAAAAAACCTCTCTTGACTGTTTGACCACACATACTCCACCCACTTTTTGGTAAGGTGAGACAAAGGAGCACACACATCTGATAAATACTGTAGAAAACGGCTATGCCACTCAACCTGTCCCACACACCTCATGATCTTAGTGACATTATTTGGAGCTATTGCCTTTTAAATTACTTCCACTTTGTGAGGATCAATTGACATTATATCTTGAGAAATAATTTGACCTAAAGGCACCTCTGTCTTCAGCAAAGGCACATTTAAAAGGATTCAGACTCATGCAACACATTCTATATCTCATAAATACTGTAGAAAACGGCTATGCCACTCAACCTGTCCCACACACCTCATGATCTCAGTGACATTATTTGGAGCTATTGCCTTTTAAATTACTTCCACTTTGTGAGGATCAATTGACATTATATCTTGAGAAATAATTTGACCTAAAGGCACCTCTGTCTTCAGCAAAGGCACATTTAAAAGGATTCAGACTCATGCCACACATTCTATATCTCATAAAACACAACTAAAGGTGCTTTAAATGATCATTGTGCCTCCCCAAAACACTAAAATCGTCTAAGAAGACTCTCATGAATGTCAGGCATGGTTCAAAAGTCCTGTGTGTTGTATCGTGAAAAGAAGAAGGACCATTCTTTAAGCCAAAGTTCATCATTGTGCTCATAAAATCTCCCCATTTAGTGATAAAAGCAGTCTTATCCATGTCCTCTTCCACCATATGGACCTGGTTATAGCCTGAAAACCCATCCAAGAAACTAAACATCTAGCTACATCATCTAATAGAATGTGAGTATAAGGGAAAGGAAATGGGTTTGAAATGGTTGCTACATTTTGCTTCCTATAATCTACACACACCCTAATCTTACCATTTTTCTTTGGTACTACCACAATCGGTGAATAACCAAGTCACTTTATCAACAAGTTTGATGAATCCTATCCTCAACAACTTATCAATTTCTTCCTTCACCACTTTGGCATAATTTGGATTCATTCTATACCTATGCTAGATCATTAAAACCGCATCCTTCTTAAGATTAATTCTATGCTGGTATATAGCAGGATCTATACCTTTCATATTGGAATACTCCTAACCAAAAATGTTTTTGAACTCCATTAACAGATTAAACAGATCATCAAGGAATTGACCTCTGACAAAGACACTTACTTTCACCAGTTTTGATTCTTCTTGAGAGCCAAGATTCAGCTCTTTCAAATCATCCACACAAAAAATGGGAAGACTTTTGCATATACTACTTAAATCTTTGCTCAGCCTCCCTAATGGCTTTCTGATCATTTTCCTCCAGCTTGTCGCCTAGATCATCCAGGACTGATTTGAAACTCTGACTTGGTGTTAACCCATTTCTAGGGTTAACAAGAGCTACTACCATTATCCTATATCAAGGAGTCAAGGTGAATACACCAAAAGGTCATACATTCAAGATATGAAGCAATGGTGTCCAAACCTACAACTTGGACGGGTGCCCGTAATGGTGTCCAAACCTACAACTTGGACGGGTGCCCGTAATGGTCTTATGGAATACTTATGGCAATTTCCACTTCAAGAGCATGTGGTAGTAAGTTAGGATGAAGTACCAAGTGATGTACTTCATGGATATATTATGAGAGTAGTCATTGTAATAGCATTAGGCCTCTTATGAGCCTAAAGTTCCCGGTGCGGCCGACCATAGTTTAAGTGAGTAAGAACACTTATGGCCATGTATATAAGTCAATATCTCTCATAATACAAAGGACTCTCCCATTGTGCAATAGAGTCTTGCTCTTGCTAATCTCTCTCTCTCTCTCTCTATAATGCATGCTACTGAGTGTGTGTGTGAGTGAAGTGAGGTGAGAGGAGGGATGAGTACATGTAGTGCAATGCAGCGTTGTGACAACGCTCGCCGAGAGACGCAGTGAAATTGCTTCTCAAGAAGTTGTAGATCTTGGAGACCTCAAGAGTTACAAGCTCGGCCATTGGAAAGATCCTCATAACAATTGCGGTTCACAAGGTAATCTCTTGTTGGATATATTTCAAGGAGGGTTAGGGTGAGCCATAACATTTTTGGTGCCACTGTCAAGGAGTCATCCCTTAATGGCTTTTTCCATCGTTTTTCTCTAATCTCTATGCCACTGTCAAGGAGTCATCCCTTGGCTTTTTCCATCGTTTTTCTCTAATCTATGCCTTACCCATTTTCCATTGTCTTGATTAGTGGTTTACCATGAAAAATATGTGGTTTTGATGTTGATTAGTGTGTGATTTAGTGATGAATAGCTCTCTTTTTTGTTGTATAAAGAATGCTTTTTGCTAAATTTTTAACTTAAATTATTGTTTTTATTGTTGTTGATGTGGTTTTTGATGGTCCTAGGGCTTGCACATAGAGTGCATTAGGCTTTGTTTGCTTTCATTGCATCAAAAAATGCAATAGAATATAATTTTTAGTGATTTTTAGCTCTCTTTTGAGTTAAACATAGAACTAGAATCATTAATTTTTGTTTGATTTGTATGTTTTTTGTTTGATTTATATGCATTATAGTGTTAGCAAGCATTAGGAGTAGCTTAATCATTTAAAAAATTTCTCAAAACCATAAAAAACCCTTGAAATTGACTAATCTTTTTTAATTGACGTGTATGTATGCAAATTGAGGTCACTGGTTGTGAAAATTTGGGTGTAGTATAGTACCACGGCAAGAATACAACAGTTTGTGTAGGTCAAACAAAAGTGTTGTTTTTGGTATAAGATGTCGAATGATGGAATAAACCAGATTGTTGCAGAGAATCTTGACAAGAACAATTTCCATGATTGGAGGTTTAGATTGACAAATTTTTTGATGGAAAAAGGTTACTAGGACTACATTTAAGGTGAACATGAGGAGGCACCAGAGATACCAGAGATTAATCCAATTGTTGCAGATGTAAAAGAATTCAAGGATTGGAATCAATTTAAGGAAGCATGGGATACCTTGGTGAAGCTGTATGAAACTAAAAACAAGACACGAAAGATTCAGTTGAAGAATGAGCTTCATACACTATGGAGAAGAAAAATATGTCTGTGAATGATTATGCCTTGAAGATCAAGGGCATTGTGGAATCCCTTGTATCAATTGGTGTTTATGTTGATGATGATAATAAGGTGGAAGTGTGTCTACATGGTCTCGGGCCACAATACAAGGCATTCAAGACATCTATTCAAACTCAAGAGAGAATTCCCAACTTCACAGATTTGGTGTCAATGCCAATCATTGAAGAGAAGAAATTGGGTTAAGATCAACAATCTTCACAAAACAAAAACAATTTAGAGCAGCAAGCCTTCCACACAACTGCAGGTAGAGGATGAGGTAGAGGTCATGGATGTGGCCAAGGTGGTGTGGCCGAACAGGTAATTAGAATTATGGTCAGCCCCACTAGCAACAATAGTGCTAGGATTCGCAACAATAACACATAGGTGGAAGAGGCTAGTTTTAGAGGCGGGGGGGAGTCAACAAGGTCATGGTAACTGGCAAAGACAACATAATGATACATGAAGCTATTTTTATTGTGGTAAGCTTGGACATGTATAGGCATATTGCTATAAGAAGCAGAGTGACATGCGAAATGGAAAAGTGCAGCAAAACAACTATGTATCCTCTAGTAGAAATAATGAGGATAATGAGAGGTTGTTTGTTATGCAACATGTGGTTAATGTTGTGTCTGGAAATGTAAGGATGACGTATGGTATGTCGATTCAGGTGCTTTAAACCACATGATAAGTCATGGTGAGTGGTTCAAGGAAATGAAGAGTCTTGAAAAACCAGGTTTTGTTGAAACAGGGGGATGACACTACTCATCCGATTGCTCATGTTGGAGATGTGCCATTGTCTATGCACGATGGTAAGGTGAAGTACCTTGCAGATATACTTCATGTTCTGAACATTACAAAGAATCGAGTTTCTATTGGGCAGATGATAGAGCAGGGTTTCTAGGTCCGGTTTGCTGTTATGTAGAAGACTGTAAAGATAAGTGCAAGTTGGTTACAAGAGGTAACATAGTGGACAGAATGTACATTGAATGTAAATATGCCTGAAGTGAGTGTGGAAATGTTTGCAAATGGTTCAAGAGTTGTTGCAGATACACACATTTGGCATAAGAGAATTGGGCATGTAAATGTGCAAAGAATGAAGTGTATGCAGATTAAAGAGATTGTGATAGGGTTGCCTAAGTAGCTTGAAGGTATGCAAAAAGTATGTGAAGCATGTCAATTTTGAAAGAAAACAAAGCATGTATTTCCACATGACAAAAATATGAGCAAGAATATACTAGATGTTGTGCATTCAGATGTACGGGTCTTGCGCGACTATGTCTATGGGTGGTTGCAGGTACTATGTAACATTCATTCATGACCACATGAGGAAAGTGTGGGTTTATTTCATGAAGGAGAAGAGTGAAGTGTTCACTCATTTTCAAAATTTCAGAGTGATGGCTGAAAAACAGACAGGAAAGCATGTGAAGTGCCTAAGGTCAAATGGAGGGGGAGAATACTTCTCCAATGAGTTTTCTGAATTTTTACGAAAGAATGGCATTTAGAGACAATTTAGATGTAGATACACTCCGCAACAAAATGGATTTGATGAGCATTAAAATAAGCACATTGCAGAGATAGCACAAACATTGATGTGGCAGAGAAGAATATATCGCATAGCTATTGGGCTGAGGCTGTGTCTAGCAGTTTATATCATGAACAAGACTCCTACTGCAACCATACATGATATAATGCCAGAGGAGAAGTTTACTGGCAAGAAACCAGATTCATCTCACTTGAAAGTTTTTGGATCTATTGCATATGTGCATGTGCCAGATGAGTTGTTTACTAAGCTAGATTCAAAGGCATAAAAATATGTCTTTATTGGGTATTCCCTTGAGCAAAAGGGATATAGATGCTATAATCTTGCTACACGTGAATTGAAGGTAAGCAAGGATGTTGTATTTGATGAGATGAGTAGCTAGTATGCTGCTCAAAAAGATGCTATTGGGGTTGATTCAAGTGGAAAAGTGGTTGCACAAAATGTAAGTCAGCAATCACAGTCATTCAGTGGACCACCACGAGAGTCGTCATCCAGCGATTCTGTTGATAGACCATGGAGTGGCAAGCTACGTCGTCATAATACCAGTTCTGGAAATGTTGTTGGTACATCACATAAAGGCAAAGAGAAAGTGGTTGAGCCCCTTGATATGCATGATATTTCTACAGGGCATTCTCTTGTTGATGGAGAGTCTAGTGGTTCCGAGAGATGAGACTTGAGGAGGAGCTTGGGATTCTAGCAATGAGGACACCTGCTGTGAAGAAGGATATAGAAGATATGAATTCAAAGTTACAAAGATCTGGAAGGTTCACAAAAATCCTGTGTAGAGGTTGACTTATGATGGTTATGTGGCACATCACTATGCCTATATGGCAAAAGTTGTGTAGGTTGTAGAACCCACATGTTTTGATGAGGCTATTGGAAATGTGTGTTGGGAGAAAGCTATGGATGAGGAGATGGATGCATTGTATGTAAATGAGACTTGGGATTTGGTGCCATTGCCTAAAGGTAAGAAAGCTATTAGTGGGTGTATAAGGTGAAACATAAGAGTGATGGAAGCATAAGCAGGTACAAGGCTAGATTGGTAGCCAAAGGATATGCGTAGACACATGGGATTGATTATGAGGAGACATTTGCCCTGGTTGCAAAGATGGAAATTGTGAGAGTTGTGATTGCAGTGGCTACAGCTAAAGGCTAGTGTTTACATCAGATGGATGTAAAAAATGTGTTCTTAGATAGTGACTTGCAAGAAGAAGTGTATATGGATCAGCCACTTGGTTTTGAGAATACAGGTCACCCGGAGTATGTATGTAAGATTCATAAGGCTTTGTATGGGCTGAAGCAAGCTCCACGAGCATGGCATGAAAAGATTTTTGAATCTTATCACTATTGGTTTTCATATGGCAGATGAAGATCACTCTTTGTATGTGCGCAAGAGTGATAAGGGTATTGTGATCATCACCATCTATGTAGATGATCTTATTGTTGGGGGTGACAACTTGGATGAGATTGAGCATGTGAAAAGTCTTCTCAAAAGAAAGTTTGAGATGAAGGATGTTAATTCCATTTGGATTAACACCATGATCCTCAATTGAGGACATTAATAAGTGTTATATGTAAAGGCACTATAAAGGTTGTACATTATGAGACATTGGCCACCCAAGGCCTAGTTAGTAAGTTTTGGGCGCCCAAGTGTGAATAAGGGCCAACTATATAAGGTATTTTCTCATAATGAAAGGACACAATCCCCTTTATGCTATTGAGAGCTCTTCCTTTGTACTTGTGAGAGAGCGAGGAGTGAGAATTCTAGCATTGTGCCTCTCTCATGCTTGTGTGTTTATGCTTATATGAGAGAGTGAGAGAGAGTGTGATTGGCCTATGTGATGGCGTGAGCAACTCCACGGTGATAGTGAGGAGGTGGAGCTTGGAGTTTGGAGCATATATGCAAGCTTGGAGGCTTCAAGAGACACGAGCTCGAAGCATTAGTACCCCATGACAGTTGTGTTTCATTGCTCATCCATTAGGTGAATGTGTATAGTTTCCTCTTGGAGGTGTGGTTCAACATAACAAAGGATTTGGGAGATCTACACTACTTTTTGGTAATTGAGGCCATTCGCACACCTGAGGGTATTTGGTTATCACAGAGACAATATGTATTGGACATGTTGTTCAAGTATGGGATGGCTGATTGTAAGTCACTCTCTTGGTGCCATTTGATCAAAATGGCAAGCTTAGTGTAGATGTAGGTTATGTGTTGGAGGATCCCAACAGGAAGATGGTAGGGAGTTTGATCTATGTCACAATCAGTAGGCCATCTTTGAGTTACATTGTTGGCTTAGAGAGCCAATTTATGTGGGTTCCGCGCGCACAAACCACATCTTGACAGTGTGCAACGTACACTTTGGTATTTGAGGGCCACTCTTGATTATGCATTGTTCTATGCAACAGGTGTACCATTGGAGCTATATGGGTACACATATGCAGATTGTGCAGGTAGTATCTTAGACCTTATGTTTTCATTAGGGAGAGTGCTGCTGTGACATGGAGCAGCAAGAAGAAATCCACATCTACCTTGTTGAGTACAGAGGCAGAGTAAAGAGGAGCTGCGGTGGCAGCGTGTGGAGGTAGCTTGGTTACGCAAGCTACTTGTTGATTTGGGGTTGCATGTGGAGAGAAGGGTTGTCATATATTGTGACAATATTAGTAGTATAGAGTTGGCTAGGAACCTAGTTTTCCATGCGCGGATGAAACACATTGAGGTACACTACCACTTTATCAGGGAGAGAGTCTTGGCAGGTGACAACAAACCTTGGAGCTTTCTTCTCAACATACTAAACCAATTGATTGGTTGGGGGCTTCCATATAAGATAAAGAAGCAAGCCACATCTAGAGGTAAGAAGTAATTTCATGGTTTTCATTAATTTTCTCAAAATATTTCACTTCTCAACCCCTCTCAAGCTTGAGAAGTTTCAAATTAATTGTTTTCATTGTTGCAAATCAAGCTTTCTATAAGAGTTCTAATGATTACTCACAAAAAATTTAATCTTTATGCTTTGTATATCTCTCTCTCCCCAGAAGAATACTTATTCCTATACTAATTCTTAAGCAAATGAATGCTTCTCATTTCAAAATCAATCTCTAAGCTTGTTAAGCTAGAGGTTAAGAAAATGGCTTTTTATGCTTTTATGTTAATAAAATTATGGTAAATTTATGACTTACTTCCATAAATTGGATTTAAGTTCAAAGATAGTTCTTCTATCATAATTGTATTACAAAGTCTTATTCTTTCTAGAAATATTAAAAATTATCACTAATAGCAGAGCGAAGCTATGGTAAAAATTTTAGAAATTAATACATAGCTCATTTTTATGCATAATGTGAAAAGAGGACTTCCTACCATATTCTAGGATTGGACATCCTATGCTAAAAGAATGATTTTCATCAAATTCATGGGAAACTAATTTTTAGTATTTATGCATAATTAATTAATTAAAGAAAAGAGAAATTTTTGGTAATTTTATTTTCATGCAAAAAGAGGGATTCCCATGATAATGGAGATACATGTAATTAAATAGAAAAAGAGAAATTTTAATATATTAAAATAATGAATACTTTTATTTAAAGAGAAATTTTAGATAAATTTATTTTATGTATGAGAAAATTTAAATGATAAAAGAGAGATTCCCATGACATTTGGAATTCAATCATTTAAATAGTAAAAGTGGAATTCTTGGCATATTTGAATTATGGATATTTTTATTTAAATTTAAAGAGAAATTTTAGATAAATTTATTTTATGCATGAGAAATTTTTAAATGATAAAAGAGGAATTCCCATGAAATTTGGAATTCAATGATTTAAATGGTAAAAGTGAAATTTTTGACATATTTGAAATAATGGATATTTTTATTAAAGAAAAGAGGAATTTTAGATAAATAAGATGTGATAAGATGTGAGTGAATGTGATAAGATGTGAATGTGATGTAAATGAATGTGGATGTGAAGAGATGTGGATGGGATGTGATGTGATGTGGATGTGATGTGATGTGATGTAAATGGATGTGGATGTGGATGTGATGAGATGTGGATGGAATGTGATGTGACGTAAATGGATGTGGATGTGAACGTAATGAGATAATATTGAGATGTGATGACATGTGAAAGGATGTGATGTGATGTAAATGGATGAGAATGAGATATGGACGTGATGTAATGTGGATGGGATGTATGTGATGTGGATGTGGATGTAATGAATGAAATGGATGTGAATGATTGCGGATGAAATGTGAATGGATGACAGGTGATGTGATGTAAATAGATGTGAATGAATGTGAATGTGATGTGATGTAAATAGATGTGATGTGATGTGATGTAAAAAGATGTGAATGGATGTGAATGTGATGTGAATCGGGATAGATGTGAATGAATGAGATGTGATGTGATGTGATGTGATGTGATGTGATGTGAATCGGGATAGATGTGAATGGATGAGATGCAATGTGAATGGATGTGTGATGTGATGTGGATATGGGTAGATGTGAATGGATGAGATGTGATGGTGAGGATAGATTTGATGAGATGTAATATGATGTGATTAGATGAGAATGGATGAAGGATGATGGGAATACATATGATTGGATGTGGATTAAGCAATGTGAATTGATGTAGAAGAATGTGGAATAACGAGAAATAATGTGGAACAATGTGGAAAGATGAGAGTTCATTAGAAACTGTATTTATGACGACCTGTTGTTAAATGATTGTTTTATGTCAAGAATACTAGGGAAGCATTTTGACCATCTTGTGAATGAGGTCATGAGACCTAAGTGATAAAGTTGTAACAACTGACGGAGAGTCAACGGAGGATGTCTCGCGTAGAGCAAGGTCGACTGAGGTCTTGACCAGCCTCAGTTCGATTTAAATGGTGAGCTTGTACGGTGGATGAGGGACCAAGGAAGCGGCCTATGAGTGAAGCGCTAGGTGACCTACGAAGAAGGAGCCTAGAGGGTGCTGACCATACGGTGCTCGGCGGCTCTGGATCACCAAAGATACCCACACGTGCATCGAGGAAGAAAATGGAAAAGGAGTTAGAGTTGTTTTCTGAACTCGGGCCTGGATCTGGTTGATTGTCCTTGCTGGTCCTCAATGGATGAGTCCATGGCTCTTTTATATGGATTTGTTGGTTGATCTTGCTGATTTTTAATGGAGAGTCCATCTGTATTTTTATAAGTGAATATATTTCCGGGTACTATGAGCTAGGAACTATTGAAAAGGCCCCTGAGTGAATAGGTGGTGAGTGTTCTGGTTGTTGTCAATGATGCCATAGGTACACCGATGAAATAATGATTGGAAATTAGAATTTAACTTGGATATTTTGGAGGATTATGATCAATGATACTATGGTTTCATTAAAAGATTATTTTAGAGACAACTGAATTTGGGAACCATGCAATTTCATATTGGGTGTGTAAGTGGTGTGACTATCTTGTTTGCTTGAAGCACCGGCTAGGGGGCCTGGGAACTCTTTTCCCTGGTACTCAAGGCAAAACATAACCAAATTCCTAAATGGATCCTATCACTACAGAGGTTGGGCGGTTGGCTAATAACCCATGGGATTGGATGGGGTTAGGCTGGACTAATGGTTCCCTAAAATGAGACTTAATTCTGTTATGGTACGATAGATAAAGTAAATCCCGGATAGTCTTTGTTCTATGAAAAAGAATCAATGGCTATGCCTCTCGATGAGAAAAAAAGCATTGGTCTCTATGATCCAAGTGCAAGTCTTTTCCTTGATCTGATCATATGACTTACAAGTTCGGTCGAATTAGTTTGGTTAGTTAAGGATCTTGACTGCGTTAGAATAAAAATACTCTGGAGGAATTGCCCATGCTTTCTGGGCGAGGGAAGTTTTTCCGAGTTTGGTTTTGAAAAAACCGAGGGATTAGTCTCTTGTCCGGATATACGTGGACGAGGCCTTGAGTGAGAGGCTCTGCCCTGCGCAAGAAGTGCTACTTCTGCTACTAGCACCCCCAATTTCGTTGCACGAAGGGGGCAGGGATCTTTCAAGTGTTGTCGAGGTAGTAGGTACAGCTTCTGGTTTGTTACCATTGGGATTGATTGAACACACAAGCTCTTATGTAGGTGCTTAATGCACGAGTGGGGTTGAGTGGTTTGGTTAGTGTTACTTGGGCCTCCGTTCTTGTCAAATCTTAGGTGAAGTTGTTGGGGTTGAAGTCGGTGATGAGGCTGTCTTCACCATATGGAGGTATTACCATCATAATACCCTTATTGTTGAGCCACGTTCACAGGGGCACCCATCTTTGATGAACATTATAAATTGGTGGTGGTTGATGCTTTTGGTGCTGAGGTTTCTTTCTTTGTGCAGACTTAGTGGACTTTTTGATGTCCTTGGAAATCCAAGATTTGGTATTTCCTTGGTAGTACCCTTGTGCTTGCAGTAATCTTTTTGGTACCCACACTTGTGAGATGTTGGAGTTCTTTGAGGAACTCGCATAGGCTTTTGTGGACAATGTTGTGCAATACGTTTATTTTCTTGGCCTTTGAGTGCTGCATTGAGGAAGGGGCTTTAATGATCGAGGCACCCAAATTGGATTTGTGCCTTCGTAGCAACCTTGGGCTACTAGTAGCTGCTTCTCCACCCACATTTTGATACCATTAAGATGCCTTAATTTTGTCTGTCATGGTGGAGTTTTCTTTTTGGTGGAATTGGAAGGTTGTGGGCCCTCCTTCACATTGGTTGTGGGCCCTCCTTCACATTGGTTGGCACTGAGGTTATGGTTTTGAGAATCATGGGCATTGTTGACAATGAGGCTAGAGTCTCGGAGTGGTTGTCGATGATGAGGCTTTTGACTATGCAGCCATTTCCTGTCATGAGAGGGTGGTGGTTGAAGATGCGTGGGATCCAGGGTTTTTCCTTTGAGTTTCTGTTTAGAGGTAGATTTTTATGCTTGAGGAACTTTTTTAGGAATAGCTATTGACTAAGAGGATTTGGCCTTGAACCTCGTTTTGGTAAGGATGGAATTGAAGGGGTAGATGCTTTATCTGAGTCAGTCATTAATGCAGATGGTAGGTCATTGTGTAGAGGGGCTTCCATGGAAGAGGCTTATAACTTTTTGCATTCAGCATCATAGAATTCCATTAGGGTTGGATCCTCGTCCACATGCAGTATGTTATTGTCAACTTTGTGTCGTTGACCATCAGGATAACCCTATTGCCTAGCAAAGCACAATGGTGCTTGGGTAGCAATATTCTATTTATGCCCAAAGATCAAATCTGATTCCAACACATAGTCAACCATAAACAACTTGCAAGTAAGGGGGTTAGTTTTTTCAATATACATTGTATGTTCAAAGTACCCCAAATATGACATATTCAAGTCTTATATAAATGGAATTCTTTTTTCAATATGAGCCGTGAGTGTTGGTTGACCTAACAAATCCCATAACTCAAGGATCATGAGATTATGATCTCGTGTTGGATAAAGTTGTGCTTGAATTGTGGTGATTCTAGTGGAAAGTTCTAATCCAACCATAATTCTTGGGATATTCTAAGTAAGATATGTTGGAAAATCCAACTCCTCGCAAGACACAATCCCCCTTTATGCCAATTAACTTTAGTCTTATCTCCTTACTCTCTTATGTCTATGGTGTGAGAGAGAGAGAGTTGAGAGAAGAGAGCTTCATTCTTGATGCATGATCCTTATGCCTTTGTATATGAGTGTGAGAGTAGAGAGGAGTGAGTGTCCTTGTATACAAGGAGAGACATCCTCACGGTGATAGCTTGAGGATGGAGGCAAAGGAGTACCTTAACCCGTCTGGCACAAAAAATAGTATATTTTTTTGGGTTAAGCTCCTTAACTACGTAAAAATGTAAATTTTTGGGTTGTTATAGAAGTTGCGTAAACACACGATCACAATATCCTAAAACATATATTAGGAAAACTTGTGCATGAACTTTTCGAACAAGTTCTATACTTTTTTAACTCTTTTTTTCCCTTTTCCTTTTTTCCAAATTTTTTACTTTTTTTTTATTTTTTACTTTTTACGTTTTTGGTTTATGGTTTATGTTTTACGTTTACCTACTAAAAAAGAGTATTCGCGAAATCTTTAACTTGGGCCTGCACGCATTAAATGCGTCCAGCCACTAAAATACTTACCCAAAAATGGGTATTGAAAAGCTTTTGGAATTTTTGGGCTAGTGGCCTAAAAGCCTGCACGCATTAAATACGGCCAACCAATCAAGTCTAACCCTAGTGGCTCAAATTATAAGGGGATAAAGTTAACTTAATTTGCATTAATTACACTAATGCAAAAATACAAAAAACCTCCAAAATGTAGAATTTAATCTGCCTTGCAAATCCTCCTAAATTTTTGTTTCTATCCCAATTTCTCAATGTAAGGAGTCTAAATCAGGATAAACCCTATACCCAAAAATTGATTTTAAGGTTTGTTTACCTAGATTAATTAAATTTCATGCCCAATTTATTATTTTTCATTTCAAAATTAAAAAATATAAAAAACGAGAAAATGCAAAAATCAACTAAAACATAAAGTGCAGAATTGAAAAACACATAGTTTTTGTAGAAACTGACCAAAACTAAACACAAATTTGCAAATATAACAACAAAATGCAACAAGAAACATAACTAATGCAACAAAATAGATAAATTTTTGCACTTTTTTTATGTTTCTTTCTTAGCAAAAAATAAAAATTTCACAAAATTGAACCACACACAAGCATTCAAGATACACTACGGCTATGCGGTGGGGCTATTCCTTGGCAGTGGTGCGATTTATGGAAAGCCCTTTCACCATATAAAGTTGAAGCACTTTATTGGCAAGGCTTAAGAAGTGGCGGGTGCATTGCATAGTCCAAACAACATAACCATTTACTGATAAAGACCCCTCTTGGTCCTAAACGCCATCTTATACTTATCACCACTCTTCATCCTTATTTGATGGTATCCGGATCTTAAATCAATCTTGATGAAGACAGGGGTACCTTTCAACTCATCCAAAAATCATCAATGCGAGGTATGGGATACCTTTCTTAATAGAAGCTTTGTTCAAATCATGATAACCCACACACATCTGAAAGGTCTAATCCTTCTTCTTCACAAGAAGTATCGGGGATGCAAAAAGAGATTGACTTGGCGCCACCCATCCCATATCCATCAATTCTTGCACTCGTTTCACCACCTCAGCTTTATCCACTTTGGATAATCTATATGGCAGATTGTTGTTGATGGGCCTAGCATTAGACTCAAGCTCTATCCCATGATTGATATCTCTTTTTGGTGCAAACATTTGGCCATATTGAATACATATTTGTATTCATCCACCAATAACTTTTGTATTTCCTTGTGTATATCCTTCTTGTTGCCACATTATCATCATTCTTGCATAGCTGTAATACATTATATACATAACCCAACTTCTAGAGATCTATCTTAAATTGAGTAGAATTAATCAAGGTAAGCTTTGATGCATTGATTCCCATCAATGTAACACTCCGTTCACCATTCATAAACTACATAAAACCTTGCTTTAGATTCATAAAGAAGAATCCAAGACTTGAGAGCCAATCCCAACCAAGAACTATGTCGATGGGTCCCATGTCAAGAAAAAGTAAATCAGCTTTACATGTGTATTCTTTTGATGGCTCCAAACTCACATCTTGACACATCATTGTACAATCCATTATATCTCCATTTGTATGCTACCAACCTAATTAGCATCTGTGTACCCATGTAGCTGTACCTCTATGCCAACATCATAGAAAAGTCCATAATCAACTATGGACTTTATGTACTTGAGAATGCATCTAGTTGCATCCAAGTGTGGCTTCCTAGGGGCGTGCATTAACTTACTCGCAAGTCCAACAACATAACTCAAGTCTGGCCTAGTAATGGTCATGCAGATCAAGCTACCCACTATGCACATGTATGTAGTGGGGTCCTCCAAAAGCTCACATGTATCTATGGAAAGCTTTGAGTTCTGATGATTCAATGGCACTAAAATAGGCTTACATCCTATCATACCTTACTTGGACAACATGTCCAAGCCATATTTTCTCTACACAATAACAAAATGCCATGAGGTGATCTCACCACCTCTATGCCCAACTAATACTAAGCATAATGATGGGCTATATATCCATCATATCTAAACCTTTCAATAGGGTATCTAATCCTCGTAGACCTATGTACACCTGGTCACTTCAAAATAGCCCTCGTTCTCCTTACACGAGGAGTAACCACAGATGGGATGCCAAGCTCCTCATCAAGGCTCTACTCAGAGCCGCTAGAGTCACTATCCACATATGAGTGACCTGCTTACAAATACATCTATTCACGTCCATCACATCCATTTACATCCATCACATCACATTCATTCATATCCATCACATTCATTCATTCATATCCACCACATTCATTCTCATAACCATCCCATCACATACATTCTATCCACATTATATCACATCACTTCTATCCACATCATATCTCATTCATACACATCTCATCTCATTCATCCACATCCATCCAATCGTTCACACGTACGAGTACTCACATCTATCCATACATTCATATCTATCACTTCACATCCACATATATTCATGCCACATCACATCTCTTTACATCACATCACATTCTTTCACATACACATCCACATCCATTCTTTCACATACATCCACATCCATTCTTTCACATACTCATCCACATCCATTCTTTCACATACACATCACATCCATTCTTTCACATACATCCACATCCATTCTTTCACATACTCATCCACATCCATTCTTCACATACACATCCACATCCATTCTTCACATACACATCCACATCCATTCTTCACATACACATTCACATCCATTCTTCACATCCCATATCATTCATTTACATCCTGATTTCCATGACATCACATCTCATTCATTCACATCCCATTTCACATCACTTTAAATCTCATCCATTCATTCATTCACATCTATCCTGATTCACATGTCATCATATCTCATTCATTCACATCCCGATTCACATCACATTACATCTCATCCATTCATTCACATCTATCTAATTCACATCGCATCTCATCATATCTATTCACATCACATCTCATTTCTGTGCAGTTTTCAGTTTGATTTTCTTTTGAATACAAGGAGTATTTCTTGAATCAGTATACTTTTTGATCGGAATTCTGAATTTCATACCAAAATTCCTCGAATTCTATAACCTTAATCCACAGATCAATTTGAAGGGTCTCAAACTTAGTTTCAGATTTGGCGAGAGTTTTGTGTGTATTTTTCTAAACTCGTCACACCTTCTTTCCTCAAAATTGACGAAAGAGTTTGGTCTTGGTCATAGTTTGATTCAAGGTTCGAGTCGGATAAGATTTTTCCTGATCTATCTTTCTCGAAAAGGTTTGATAATTCAGTTACTATTTTACGAATTTCTTTATGCATCTATTTATGTATAAAAATTAATTTTTATAAGAATAAAGCTTTTATAATAAAAAAAATTCCTTTATGCATCTTTCTATGCATAAAAATAAATGATAATGAGAATAACACTTTTGTAATAAAAAAAATTCCTTTATGCATCTTTTTATGCATAAAAATCAAATTTAATGACAATAACACTTTTGTAATTAAAAAAATCCTTTATGCATCTTTCTATGCATAAAAATCAATTTTAATGAGAATAACACTTTTGTAATTAAAAAATTTCCTTTATGCATATTTCTATGCATAAAAATCAATTTTAATGAGAATAACACTTTTGTAAAAAAATAATCCTTTATGCATCTTTCTATGCATAAAAATCAATTTAATGAGAATAACACTTTTGTAATAAAAAATTCCTTTATGCATCTTTCTATGCATAAAAATGAAATTTAATGAGAATAACACTTTTGTAATAAAAGAAAATCCTTTATGCATCTTTCTATGCATAAAAATCAAATTTAATAATTAATATCAGTGATATCCATGCATATTCATAGGTGAATATGTACATGGAGTAATTAGAATATTTCTTTTAGATGCAAAAATGGTGGGAATCACTCTTTTGGAATAACATAAAAATAAACTTTCTTTTCCATAAAATTTTGGAAAATTTTGCCATAACCTCCTTTGTACGGCTGACCATTTCTCATTTTTATCATTCTATTTTAACTTAAATTAACCCAAATTAGATTCATAGAACTCTAATCTACACAATTTTCTAAAATTTAAGAGAGTAAACAATAGAAGAGTTTAATAAATCCCTTAGTTAATCTTTCTAGGATTAAGAAAGGCTGAAATGTAAAGAAGAGAAGGGGGTGGCCTTTTCATCAAGGCATAGCATTTGAATTTAATTCAATTAACTGTAAAACATAAAAATCAAGAAAACCATTGATTTAAAATTTGTAAATAAGTAAGAAAATTAACTTACCACATAGAGCTTGTAAGCTCTCCTTTGGCTTGAGGGATTGAGGGTTCTACTCTTGTTTGAAGCACGAGTTGCCACCAATTCACTTTGGAGAGGATTAGGCCAAAAATAATTGAATTATTAAAAAATTCAATGTAGATGGCTCAGGACAGGAGTAGAGTAACAGTGCATAAACACCATTAAGCTTTTACAAAGGGGGAGGATTCTATTTATAGGAAAAAGTGAGCCTCTAACCAAGCAAACTGATTCTAGAATTTTTCAAATCAGTTTGGTCAATTTTGACCATTTTTCATTTTTAGGAGCTTACTTTTTGGATCTAATTTTGAAATAGGAGAGAGGAGAGATGAAATATCTCATTTTATTGATTTAAAATTAGGGTAATGATGAGAAAAAGGTGCCTACTTCATGAGGGGAGATCCCCACACTGAGGTGTCAAAATTTAAATTTTTAATTATTTTCTTTGGTCCTTAGTCCACTCTCCATCTTATGTGAGCATTTACTCATTATTGGGGAGGGGTTTTCTTTTATTCATTCAATTTATCTCCTCCCTACATTTGGATTAATCTTATTGGTCCATAGGAACCTTAATTAGACCATAATCTAATTTTAATGAAAATCTGGACCCTCCTTTTTATGTATTTTCAATTAATTCCAATTGCACATTGGAAAGTTCTTTTTGAATTTCTGTTTCACGGGAATTCATTTTAGACACTAGGAGGATTTTTATATCCAAAAATATCTCAATTTTGAATTACCTCCCTCTAGAGAATTTCTCTCTCCAAGCCAAAACAAGGTAAAACAGGATTCATTCTTTTATTTTAGAGAGGGGAATAATTATAAGATCAGAAGGGGAGGTTCTTACACCTACACACCTCAAAAGCTGGAGGGAGAAATCTTACAAAAACAAGAACATTCTATGCCGTACATGTGCATATTGGGGTTGGTGTATTCTTTGACAGTGTCCCTTCTAACCTTGCTATTCAAAAGATTTTCTTCTACACCCATAATTATCTAGTCCCAACACAGGTCAATGGGTTTGGTAAGCTTGAAGAAGTCCCCTCTCCTTCCATCTCTAGTGTGTTGAATGGCCAATGCCTGATGTTTGGACTATTGTTGCTCTTAAAGAAAAGATGGCCAATGGTATACATCCTTCTTTGAAGTACACAAAGGCCTCAAGATCGGTTGGTCTTAGTTGGGCATGCCATGTCCATGTGTTTTCCCACATGTTTCAGGCCTTTACTTGCACACAAACGCCCACAATGTACATGTGCAAAGTGGTAGACGTGGAAGAGATTGCTAAATTTTTTGGCAAAGGATGGGACATTGTGGAGGGGGAGCACAAAGGAGAGAATTTCAAGTGCAATGTAGTGCATTCTAGTGTCTCCTTTCGATTCTTGCAAGCTCATACCACTTTGTGTACTTGTTTTTCTTACGAGTAGTGGATGAGGAAGAAGGGTGCATGGATACCCTTACAAGCTCAAGAGGAGGTTGTAGAGCCTAAATCTCTCTCTATAGGCCTACCTAATGTAGGGGTAGAGATTGTCCAAGAAAGTAAGCATTGGAGCCTTTTGAACATCCGTGATCACGTACGCATTTTGGGATTTGAACATCCGTGATCACGTACGCATTTTGGGATTTGAGGGAATCAATAATGCTTGATTCAATGTGCAAGGTACAAAGGTAAGGGTTGTTTGATATTTAAACCTCTATATTTTCTCACCCCTTTCTGGAGTCACTTACTGTGTTAGGTGTTTGGATAGGTTGGAAGGAGGATGGAAGAAAACACCAAGGTGTCCTCAAATTAGGGGGGCTGGAAGATGTCACCTTGGTTCAATGAATCTAGGCTATGAGTGTCCTTGCTAGGCACTTCCATTTTGTAAATCACATTCCATACTAGAGTAATTTTGTAATCTCACTCCACCACTGGAGAAATTTTGTAATCTTGCTCCACCAGAATTTTGTAAAAAAAATATTTTCTTAGATACCTCTGTTTAAAATATATTGACTGGTTTCTTCATATGGTTTCTTGAAGAGTTGGTTTCATCTTTTAAAAAATCTACATTTTTCCTTGTTTTTTGGTCTAGTGTGAAATGGCCGCTATCTTGTAAGATTCCATTTTTTCATGTTTTTTGGTCCAGTGTGAAATGGCCGCTATCTTGTAAGATTCCTCTCTCCCAGCTTTTGAGATGTAAAGGTGTAAGAACCTCCCCTTCTATTCTTGTAATCATTTCCTCTCTGAAATGGAAGAAAGATCTTGTTTTACCCTGTTTTGGCTTAGAGAGAGAAAATGTCTAGAGAGAGATAATTCAAAATTGAGATATCTTTGGATACAAAAATTCTCCTAATGTCTAAAATGGATTCCCCTGAATTAGAAGTTCAAAATTAACTTTCCAATGTGCATTAGGAATTAATTGAAAATGGTATAAGGGACCTTAGCCTAAGGGTCTACATTTTCAGAAATTTTTGGATTATGGTCCAATTAAGGTTCCAATGGGCCAATTGGATTAATCCAAGTGTTGGGATTACATAAATCCAAAGAATAAAAGAAAATACCCAAAAATGAGTAAATGCTCACATAAGATGAAGAGTTGACTGAATACAAGGTTTATTAGTTAAAAATTAAGAGATATAGTTAAAAAATGAGATATTTTAGAGAAATTGTGCATTTTTAACACCTTGGTAAGGAGAGGGAGACTCTCGAGGTAGGCATTTTTTTCACATGTGTGGTTAGATTTTTTAATTCCAAAAATATGATATTTTTATCTAGAACCCAATTGGACTTGGTTAGTGGCCTCCCTCACCTATAAATAGACCATCATTCCTTTTTATTTTCATATTGGAGCTATACCATGCCAATATTATCTTAAAATAATCATATTTCTATTATCTCTTAATTTTTCTCTTCTCTTGGGAGCTTAGAGCTTCTCTCTCTCTCCAACAACTCTTGAAGTTTGCTCTTATCCTCTTGGTGGACCAATTGATTGGTTGGGGGCTTCACTGCTAAGAATCAAGCCAAACTTGGAGGTAAAACTAATTTTTATGATTTTTCAATTATCTCAATGACTTTCTTCTTCTCAACCCCTCTCAAGCTTGAGAAGATTTCAAAATGATGGTTTTTATTCAAATCAAGCTTTCCCTAAGATTCTTAATGTCTAATTAGAATTAAGTTTATCTTTATGCTTATTTGTAATGCTTTCCTTAAGTAAATCTCTCTCTTTCTTAAAAAGAGTAGTCATCTTTATGGCTAAATCTTTTGGAAAAGGATGCTTCTCAATGATAGTCTCTTATTTCAAATCTAAACTCTAGGCTCGATGAGCTAGAGAATAAGAATTGATATTTTCATGATTTTGAGTTAGTAAAAATATGGTTATTTCTTTTTAGATCGTTTATGAGTAGATAAAAAGTTACTTTAACTCATTCTTAATGAGAAAAGGATTATCCCAACAAATTGGAAAAAGAGGAATGTTTAAGTTAGCCTAATCAAAGGGAATAATCATAATCATGCTTTAATTATGGTTAAAATTATGATATGTATACATAGTTTGATTTTAAGCTTAAAAGAAGAGCTTCTATCATATTTTCATTACAAGCTTTTATTCTTTTAGGAAAATGGAGAATTATCAGTAATAGCAGCAAAGCTATGGCAAATTTTTCAGAAAATAATACATATCTTATTTTTATGCATAATGCTAAAAGAGGAATTCCTACCATATTCTAGGATTAGAGATCTTATGCAAAAAGAATGATTTTCATCATATTCATGCAAGAATACTTTTTAGTATTTATACATAAATATTTAATTAAGAGAAAAGAGTAATTTTAGATAAGTTTATTTTTATGCAAAAAGAGGAATTCCCATGATATTTGAGATCCAAACAATTAAATGTTAAAAGAGGAATTTTTGGCATAATTCAAAAAATGAGTATTTATCAAAAGTGGAATTCTGAGTGTTATCATTTTATTGAGAAATGTGGGTAGAATTGATTTTTGTAAATCCCATGAATCTTTTATTCAAAAAGAAGAATATAGAATATATCTTATTTGAGAAATTTGAGAAAGATTGTGAAAATATCCATCGAGAAAGCTTGGATAATTCTTTATCAAGAAAGGGAATCTGGAATCCCTGGGAGGATCAAGGATCCAATAAGAAAGGGAATCTGGAATCCCTGGGAGGATCAAGGATCCAATAAGAAAATGGAAGTTTAGATTTAATCTCATTAATGAAGCTTAAGGAATGAAAAGACAATACGTAGATGCTCTTTCTAAGTTTTTACTATAAAATTCTGATAAGGTTTATTTTCCACACTCTGATACTTAGATTTAATGGGATCGAGAAAAAGTTACCTTTAACTAAGCCAAGCAATTGGCTAAAAACTTAGAAAAGTTCTATCAGTATATCGAAAGTAGAGTAACCGTACTGAATAGATGTGATGTGGATCTGGGTAGATGTGAATGGATGTGATGTGATGTAAATGGATGAGAATGAGATGTGATGATATGTGAATGGATGTAACAAGATGTGAATGGATGTGATGAGATGTGAATGGATGTGACAAGATGTGAATGGATAAGATGTGATGTGGATAGATCTCTCAATCTCATAAAAGATATTGTACGAACTCTATAATTTCTTAAATTATCAAAAGCACTCATTCAATAATATCCTGGGAGCATGTAATTTCTTTTAAAAGCTCATAAGAGCATTAAAAAGCTCTTATAAACTCATCAAACCCTCTATGAGCATGTAAATTTTATATGATAAGTTACTAAGAGCTGAGTGAGCTCATAATCTCACATACAAGCTCATAAGTTCATGGCACATCCTTTTATCTTATATGATCTCATCAAAATATGAGATCTCAAAGTTCTCCTATAATCTTACAAAGTCATTTTTGTGATAGTAGAAGATGTTATAGAAGTACATAGATTATGATTGGCTCTCAAGAACTCATTAAATCATGCAAGATCATAATCTCATATACAAGCTCATAAGTTCACAATCTCATAATCATATGATGCTTAGGTTAGGGTTCGGGTTGGGTTAGATTTAATCATGGTTAGTTTGTTTGTGTATTAAAGGCCATCTTGATGCCTTTTTCTTTGTATTGACCACATCAAGAGCAAGGAGGTGATGTTCTCTCTATCTTTTATGTTTTTGAATCTAAAGTCTTGCATGCATCTCTCCTCTCCCAGAAATACACACACAAATAAAAAAACAAATGCATATAATCACTCTCTCTCTGTCTTTATACACATTGTAAAGGAGATTCTCTCTCTCTCTCTCTCTCTCTCTCTCTCTCTCTCTCCCACAAATACACACACAAAGAAAAACACAAATGCGTATAATCACTCTCTGTCTATATTTTACACACATTGTAAAGGAGATTCTCTCTCTCTCTCTCTCTCTCTCTCTCTCTCTCTCTCTCTCTCTCTCACTCATTTGCAATGTTGTATGTTGTACAATGGCTTCATCAACCTGATCTTGAAAATATTAGCCACAATTGGACGTCATTAACATTTCTCAATCGAGATTGTCCAAGAGCACTAAAAATGCAGGGCCAAGTGAGATTGTGTCTAATGTGGTCCAAGAAAACTATTGTAGCACACTCCTCTACCCCATAGAGCTCTGGAAAAGGGTCGTTAGGAAATTGGTGGAAGTGGGAGATGAGAACTTGTCCTACCTACCTGAAAAATTTTGGGAGGCTGGTGCAAACTGAGATGTTGTTGCAGGACTGGTTATCTTCACACTCTGTTAATGATATGAGACTTCCACTTGTACCATTGAATAGGTTTGTGTGAATCCAGCCATTTGAACTATAGATAATCATCTTTTGGAACTTGAAGAGAGATTCAATAGGCATAGTTATGTGCCATCAATGTTTTTGAGACTTTTCCCAGTAAGCCCTCCCAAGAACATAACCCTATGTTAACCACATATTGGTTACACATTCCTACCACAACTATGTCTTCATCACACTTATGTAATGGGGACCCATACTATATTGTAAATACCATAATTTGATGAGGGAAATGTCCTTAAGATTCTCCCAAGTATTGAGCTTTGAAGGACATACAAGAGAATCTTGGTCAGTTGTCCAAATCATAGAGAGAAGCTTTGTAACTATGCTTTGGGCACCTCAAGTCACTTACTCTTGGGCGGCCTAGTGGGAAAAGGCTTGGAACTATAAAAGCCAATTTCTCTTGTTTGCAACTCATTCCCCCATTTGTGTAATAGAAGTGGAGTGTTCTCTCTCCCTCTCTCTTGCAACTCTAATCTAGCATATGTGGTGTGCTTAGGGTTAGGGTTTGGGAGTGATTAGTGCTAAATCACTTTTTCTCTCTTGGTTCTCTCTTGCTTCTTCTCTCACTTGTTCTCTCTTGCTTCCTTCCTACTTCTTCTGTCCCTCTTGCTTGAGTGATTAGGCTACCAACATGATCATCTTCTATGGAGATCCCACACGATCTTTACAAGATAGATTGCACTACCCATTGGATTAGAGCAACCACCTCGATGTGACAACGAGTGCGGGAGGATGGCATTGTGACAAGTAGCTATGGTGGAGCTCTTGAGATTTTCATTAGCCCGATGCCAAGTAAGTAGCTATGGCATTTAGTTTTGGTTTGTTGGATTTTTTGTGTTGGTTTTTTTTTGTTTATTTTGTTTTGATTTTGTGCATAGCTTGTGGTTGGGAGTAGGATTAGCAAGTGTTTAGGTTTTAAACAAACTAGACAATTGGGGTATTAAAGAGCTCAAAGAAGAGGGTTTTGCTTACACATAGAGTATTTTTGCTAATTTTTTGCTTCCAAACATGTTTTGTGTTAGATTAGTGTACATAGGTAGCTTAGGAATGTTAGATAGAACCCTAATCGACCAAAAAACCCTTAAAAAATCATAAACAATCTCTTAAATTTCACTAATTATCACTAATCTACTAGTTTTTTTTCTTAAAAAAAAGATCCTTGAATTAGTTAAAGAGAAAGCAACCACAAAGGGCTAAGTACAACCACGACGGGCTAAATACAAACTCGCCTCATATAAGGGTGGGAAACAAGAGAGATGCTTCTCCTCTGGCTAGCCGCTCTATGAGGAGAATGCTATCTCATAAAGGGGGAGGGGGGGAAACAACCACACATGTGGTTTACAGTGCCAAATGGGGTATGTTATATGTACATTATGTGTGCTATGTTATATACACATTATGTGTGCATATACTAGGAGGCTAACCCACATTAGTAGACTTGTGATGAGCATGGGAGCATGGGAACAAGGTCTAGTGGAGCATGGGTTAGGACTAACCTTAAAAGGGTTAAGGTTAGGGTCAGGCATCCAAGGGTCACACATGAGGAATGGAAAGTCAAGAGTCACTTGAGGGCCCTTCTATATAATAGGGGCCTGGGGCACACTCAAGGGGGCTTGGAGGCTAGGAGGCTTGAGGCTTATGCTATGGACTCTTGTGTAGAGATCCATATCTACTTATCTACCATTTCACACTTTAGCTACATGCTATTGGATTGGAGTTATACCTCTTGATGGTATGGGACATCAAGGTAGAGGTATGATGTATTTCATTATTATTCATGTGTGCATCCCTTGGGCTCTCGGGGGTGGTTGGGTGGTTGAGTTTATGCTTGATTTATGCATGTTTAAGCATAACAATTATCTAGAGAGATCTTAGGTTTTTAACATTGGTATCAGAGCAATCTCTATTTAATTGTTGATTTTTTTTTAGTAAATTTTAATATTTACTAATAAAATGTTATTTTTTATTGATTTGTGTTGATGAATTGCACGTGGATAATCGATATGGTGATTGGAACATGTGTAGCTTCAATTCAATGGACGAATCGACATTGCGGGGGAATACCGTGAGTTAATGCTATTTTTTCCTATTTTTTATGGTTAAAATCGAGCATTAATGAAAATTTTTACAAAAATACCATAAATTTTATGGTGGATATTTTTGTAGAATGGATTCCCTGAATTTCTAGAATTTTTAGAAATTTTTTTCTAATTTTTTAGGAATTTTTGGAGCATTTTTTTATTTAAAATGTATTTTTATACATTTTTTGCGGGTTTTTTCTGCGAGAATGCGATCAAATTTCTGTCAATTTCTAGTGAAATTCAGTAGGGGATAGCATGTTGATGCATGAGATGCTCTCCCGTGTGCGTGGGACTCTCTCCGCCTCTCAAATCTGATTTTTCTTTCTCTTTTCCGGGAGAAAATCTCTTTAAAATGATTTTTTAAAACATTAATCATAATTAATTATGATTAAGATATGTTAATTAAAAAGCTTAATTAAAGATTAAGCTAATCTCTCTCTGATTAACAGAGAGAGAGAGAAGAGATTGGAGGAGAGATGGAAATGGAGAGGAAAGGGAGGAGAGAGGGGAGAAGAGAGAGTCCTCTCTCTCTCATTCTCCATGTGCAGGCGACGGGAGGGGGGGGCTGCGCACGGCGGAAAAAAACGCCCCCCCCTAAAAAATCAAAATGCAATATAAGCTTAAAGCTTATTTTTTCATTTTAAAAAAAATGAGTTTTTTATTTTAAAAAAAAGAAGTTTTTGAATTCATTTCAAAAAAAAGCCTGGAAATTACTGAAAATTACGGGATTTGAGGAAAAAAATCTCTGAAAATTCCTGAAAATTTTGTCATGAAAATTTTTGGCTTTTCATCTTCCGGAAAACCGTTGGCTTTCCGTTTTCTTGAAACCTTTTGGCTTTCCGAATTCCGCAAAAGACTTTTGACCTTCCGTATTCCGGAAACCTTTGACCTTTCACATTCCGATTTTTTTTGTCTTTTCATTTTCCCAAAACTTTTTGCTTTCCGTATTCCGGGAAAACCGTTGGAATTCCGAAATTTTTTGCCCGTTCGTATTCTAAATGCATTCGGGGTAATTTAAAAATTTCAAAAAATTCCTGAAAATTAGTGGAAAATTAGACAAAGGCTATTTTAAATTTTGGAAAAATGTGGGGTTGGTGTTTGGCATGGGGTGTGTCCATTCGGGCGCCCGTGACCATTCAAATTTCTTTAAAATTATATTTTTGACCCAAAAAATTAGAAAAATCCATTAAAATTAAAAATTTTCATTGGATTTGAGAATTGTCGGGCGGAATTGGAAATTTCGTGAACGATGGGATTCTCAGGGAAAATTAGGAAATTTCTAAAAATTATTTTTAGAAATCCTAAAAATTGGTATTTTTTAAATATCAATGGTATTTTGGTAAATTTAATTGCTAAAAATTTTCTGGAAAAATATAGGTTTGGAATGCCATAGGATAGGTTTGGTGGAATTCAAAATTATTATATTTTGAGGCCCTGTAAAATTTGGGAAAATTAGAAAAAAATGGAGTTTTGTTTGAACAACACAATGTTCATATACTCCGGATTGATGAGTTGGCCACCAATTTTAATGCTTCTTTTGGCATGATTTATGTCCATTAGATGGTATGCATTGATTTTTATGATCAACTATGGTTTTTATGGATTTAAGGAGCTTCTATGCTTTTATCCATGGTTTTATAAGGATCTTTTGATCTTTTGAATATTTACATGTGCTTTGAAGGTAGCATTTGCCTTCGTTCTTTGCACATAATTTTGGAGTATATTTCTTATACTCTTGTATATATTCCAACTCGGATACCTAGTTGCTTATATATCTAGGTGAGTTATTTTTCTACCCTAACTTTATTGTGTTTTGGGTAGTTATCATTAGAAAGGCGCCAATAATTCAATTTCTTTTCTAAATGATGTACTCAGAAGGAGTTATTCCTTGATGTAGTCTCAAGTATATAGAGACAGGTTTAGTATGTGAAAGTCTGGATAAGGCCATCTTATTCCTTTTATACAGGATTTTATTCATATTTTCCTAGACGGCATACTAGGGAGTTTCAAATTGTTAAGGTATGTATGGGTGGTATCATGGTGGTATGGGACGCTAGTGATCCCTCACATATATTATCTTATGGGATAATTTGGGCTCAAGATTGTTGCTTTGCTTACATCACTTAGCATGTTGATCTCAACATTCAAAGACAATCTTATTTTCTAAATTCACTAGAAATTATAGTGTGGGCATTCTCTAGATAAACTTCTTTTATCTATAGCCTGCATGTTATGATGAGGGTAATCTCATCGGCATTTTCACTTGTTGAAATCTCTTTCTTTAGAGTTCAAACAAGTTTATCTTGTTGTGTTCGGATAAGGAAATTTGGATTCTTCCTTTGTTGGCATTTCTTTCTCTAGTTCCGTACTTTAGGTGATTTACACAATCAACCTGATAGGTTTACGGATGGACATATGTGACTCATCGAGACGTTGATGACTCTATGTTGATATGGGTAACTCGAGACGTCGATTATTCCATATGCAGATGTGGGTATGTCAGGGCGCCGATGAATCCCTGGTTTCTGCTATTATAATGCCATGCTTTCCTACTTTATTCCGAATGTTTTACAATGAAAAAGTTACTTTGAATGTGAATTGTTCTGATCATCCGCAGTAGTCTGATGGGCAAACAGAGTGTATGAATCAGATTGTAGAGGATATGCTTCGTGCATGTCTCTAGAAAATCATCATATTGGGAAATATCTTCCAATGATGGAATTTGCCTATAACAGTTCTAAATTTACGGCTATTATTTTAGTCCGTGCATACTTATGTATGGGTATCAACTCAGGGCACCTATTGATGTCAGTCTTAAGGACATCGAGCTTGATGCATCGAGGGATTTATTGCAAGATATGTAGGAAATTCTAACCAAAGCTCGGGATTCTATCAGGAGTGCTCATGATAGGGCACGGTTTTATGCTGATAGGGGACGCTCATCTCGGTCTTTTGAACCAGGAGCGTTGGTTTATTTTAATGTTCCTAAAGATTTTCAGACTTTGTCAATGGAAAAATGCTCGAATTTATCTCCTAGATATTGTGGTCCATTTCGAGTTATATATCGAATTGGCACGGTTGCGTATGAACTAAAACTATCTCCAATTGTTAGAGTTCATCCAGTCTTTCATATCGATAGATTGAAAGGGAAACTGGGAGGTGAGGATGACACAGTCACTCCTCAAGAACTTGTTGAAGTCGATGAATTATCCTATGTTCCACATGAACCTGATAAGGTACTTGAATTCAGGGAAAGGAAACTTTGTAGTTGACTAATCCCTGAGGTTAAAATTAGGTGGAAAGATAGGGAAATTGAGAATTCGACTTGGGAGTCGGTTGAGATTATTCAACGCAGTTCACCTTATTTTCATTGCAAGAGTGCAATGTTTTGAGAGAGGGGAAGTATGTTATATGTACATTATGTGTGCTATGTTATATACACATTATGTATGCATATACTAGGAGGCTAACCCACATTAGACTTGTGAGCATGAGAGCATAGGAACAAGGTCTAGTGGAGCATGGGTTAGGACTAACCTTAAGGGTTAAGGTTAGGGTCAGGCATAATACATTTTTAGCCATATATATGTGTGTGTATATATGTATCTATCTTTAGGCTATATATATTTTAGGCCACACACACATATATGGTACACATATTTTAGGGTACATGAAGGAAAAGACGTTAGGGTGTGGATACTCTCAACTCACCAACAAGCAGGCGAACGCATGCAGGAAAAGAGGTATGTTCTTTTTCATTTCTTTTCTCTGTGCTGTTCTTTTTTGTTAGAGCCGACGGTGGCTACGTTGGAGGTGGCGGCGGCTACGTTGGAGGTGGCCCGGGTGTGACAGGCTCAGGTGGAGGAGGCGGAGGCGGTGGAGAAGGTGGCCTCAGTGGAGGTGGAGCCGTTGGAGGAGGTGGAGGCGGAGCATGCATTGCGCCCTTTTCTCCAGCCTCTCCAGTCCCCCGGCATAGCTGGGGGATTGGAGAGGCTAGAGCAAAGGGCGCAATGGAGGTGTGGTTTTGGCACTTTGACAGGCGGAGCCGGTGGAGGTGGAGGCGGTGGAGGCGGAGCCGCCGAGGCGGAGCCGGTGGAGAAGATGGCCCTGGTGTAGAGCATGCCTTGTGCCTCTGCCAGGGGACTAGAGAGGCTGGAGCTACGGACGCAATGGAGGCATGGTTTTGGCACTTTGACAGGCAGTGGCGGCACTGGGTTTGACAGTGGAGAAGATGGCCCGGCTGTCGACAGACACGGAGAGGTGGAGGAGGTGGCTGCGGTGGAGGAGGTGGCCTTGCAATTAGTGGTTTGCACTAAAGATGGCCCCGTGTAGAGCATGCCTTTCCCCCGTTGCTCTAGCGCGCAGACCATCCCCCGGCTCTGTCGGGGGCCTGGAGAGGCTGGAGCAACGGGGGTAGAAAGGCATTGAGGTGGCACTTTGAGAGAGAGCCCGCCCGCGAGACAGAGCTGGAGGTGGAAGGCGGTGGCTGGAGGATTTTATGAAGAACCATTAAATCTTTTCACTTTTCCGACGGCTCTCCCATTTCAAGAAATGAAGTGGTGCTTGGAGAGGATGGTTGAGATTAAAGAGGTGGACATATAAGATATATGCCTTTGCTATTTGCATTGAAAAACTGGTCAAGCACTTCACGTTTTTTTACATCTACCGCTGTTGATAGTTTGATCAAATATGCTGCAACGTTGATATTATGTGCGCTCTTACTATAAGATGAACATGCTTGCAATGTTTTTTTTATTTGTGTGGCTTTTATTTTAACATTGAAGCTTTACCTCCTGTCAATGTATGTAAAACATGTTTCAACCTTATTTGGGCATAGTCTTGCACTGCAGACAAAATATTGAAAGGGGTATATTGCACAATGCTCAGTTCTGTTATGATTTTAAGTTTGTTGCTGTGGCACATGTACAAAGATAGGTATTGTTTTTTTATTCAACATTAGTGTTTGATATATCCAATAATCATAGCCATGCATTATAAGTGTCGTGCCTTTTTCAACTTCCATTGAGCAATTTTTCTATCAATACAATGTTGAAAGTGGCTTTTAAGTGCATGTGATTGATTTCTAATCAAAAAAAGAGGAGGACTAGAAGGGTGTGAGAAAGGCCTATCCGGGGGCCCCACATAGGGCATTTTCACACCCTTCTGACCATCATGAAGAAATATGTGCCATTTTATTCTCGTTGGTTTTGAAGTCAAATGATCGTGTTTTCTATTCACGACATGGCCACAGAATGTGTGTAGTCTTTTTAAGTGACTCGTGGAGAGATTCAGTTTAAAAAAAAAGGAGGGCCAAAGGAAAATTTTATTTAAACCACAAGACAAATTTCAAGGGATTTTAGTTATAATTTTGCAAAGAAACCTTTAAAAGTTAGGAAAAAACCTATAACAATTTGAGATTGAATGTAAGATCCTTGACCCCACTACGCAACGAATTCTGGGGTGCTAGCGGCACTTCTTACGTGGGGTAGGGTCCCACACTCGGGGCCTCGCCCCCACAGATATCCAGACAAGAGACTAAACCATCGGTTCTTCCAAAACCGAACCCGGAAAACTTCCCTTGCCCGAAAAGCACGGGCGATTCCACCAGGATAACTTTTCTTTAACGTAGTCAAAAGCCTTAACTAACTAAACTGATCTGGCCGAACTCGTAAGTTCCATAGTCAGATCAAGGGACACATTGCACTTGGATCATAGAGACCAACGCTTTTTTCCTCATCGAGAGGCACAGCCGTTGATTCCATAGAACAATTTTTGTCCGGGATCTACTTCATCTATCGTACTATACAAAAATTGAGTCTCGATTTAGGGATCCATCAGTCCAGCCTAACCCCATCCAGTCCCATGGGTTAGCCAACCGCCCAACCACTGTAGTGATGGGATCCAATTAAGAGTTTGGTTAGGTTTTGTCCCGGGTATTAGGGAAAAGAGTTCCCAGGCCCCCTAGCCGGAATTTCAAGCAAATTTAACGCCAGTCACACCACTTACACACCCAATATGAAATTGCCTTTTTCCCAGATTCAACTATCTTTAAAGCAATCATTTAATGAAACCATAGTGTCACCGATCATAATCTTTCAAAGTATTCGGTTGATTCTTAATTTCCAATCATTTCTTCATCGGAGTATCTATGGCATCATTGGCACCAGAACGCTTACCACCTGCTCACTCAGGGGCCTTTTCGATAGTCCCTAGCTCATAGTACCCGACAATATATTCACTTATAAAAATCAAGATGGAATCTCCGTTGAAGATCAACAAGATCAACCAACAGATCCATATAAAAGAGCCATGGACTCATCCGTTGAGGACCAGCAAGGTCAATCAACCATGTAAGATTTCTCCCCCAGCCTTCGAGGTATACAGGAGTAAGAATCTTATAATTATTTCCTCTCTAAATAAAAGAAAGATTCTGTTTAAAAAGGGAAGACACTTTACCCAGAATACCTTCTTAGGAGCCCACCTATTTTAAAGATTCAGAACGATGAGTTCAGAAGTGAGAACCGGTGTTTTGGATGCCAAGGTTTTGGTCATCAGTTAAAAGACTACTCGACTCCTACCATGAAAAGGGCACAGGGAAGTCTAGAACCCAAATTCCTTCATACCAATCTAATCAGGGTCCGTCTCTCGGACAAGATTGCTTAACTCCATTAACTAGGTCCGACCCATTGATTAGGGTCGAGATGACCAGTCAAATGCTTGGCGACTTAGAGCAACAGATGCAGCCAATTCATAAAGATATAAACGCTGCCCAGGATCGACAGAGACAATATACAGATAAGAAGAGGACAATCAAAGAATTCAAAGAAGCAGTTATAATATTCATTTGAATACGGACCAAAAGAATTTCTTTATCTCTAGGGGAGTATAAGTAGTTATCCCCCAGATATTGTGGACCAAAGAAAGTAGGTGACTTAGCCTACAAACTTCTTTTATCGCTTCATCTCAAAGTTCTTAATGCCTTCTATAGAAAAATGTGCCAAACCCAAATCATGGAAAGACGGTAAAACTTCAGTAGCAAGATACCGTTGGCTTCTAAGTTACGCTAGCTCCTTCCTTTATATAAGTCGTAACTTTTACTTGTCGCTCACAGTAATCTTACTTCCATCGATCTCCCTTCTTCTTAATCTCCTTCATGGCTTGGCAACAGGAATTAGTTTTATCCATGATGATTTCCCACCTTCAAGACGCAAGCGAGTCTGTGAGCGCTCACTTTTTCCTCACTTGGGAACTTCTGTAGCTCAGACCAAATGGCGGACCTATCAAGATATAACTAGGGTAACACCCTGGGATCAGCAACACTTTCGTAACAATGTCCGCTTGGCCATGGTTATTGAAGCCTTGGGTTTGGGTCCCCGATACTACTGCGTCATGAGATCAAGACATCTTGGATTTTCTGAGCGGGTCTTCTTACTGGCGTGTTTTCTTCCTCATCAGAAGAGATGCCTTTACCTCGTTTTTGGCTTGCCTCTCAGAGGTCTTTTTGTTAGATCACCTCATACCACTGAGATAGGTGCGGCAATAACCAATAGAATTATTCCCATAGATGAGTTGCCTTATACATGCGCAGCTTGTGAGTGCTGCTTTTGTGACCATATGATGGACGGGCTTATGGAAGTGTAAAGAGTTCTTCTATCTTTACTGTATATGTTCCAAGAATGAATAAAGCTGAAATCTTGTTCTTGTCTTGACCCTTACTCTCTTTGAGACTTTTTATTTGGTGGTTAATCTTAATTAAATCTTTCTCTAAGTCTCATGTTCGTGCATCTCGCGAAATTATCCCAAGTTTGCGAAATGAGTACATCTCGCGTTTTTCAAGTGTGGGAGAGAATGTAAGATTCCTCCCCAGCCTCTCAAACTGTCCAGCATATTCCCCTGTAATCAATTCCCTCTTCAGAAATATAAAAGATCTTGTCTCTGCCTATTTTGACATAGAGAGAGAAAATATTCTAGAGAGGGAATATTCAGATTTTGAATATTTTTAGATAGAGAAATTTCTCATATTATTAAAATTAATTCCCTTGAAACAGAAATTCAAAAAGAACTTTTCAATGTGCAATTGGAATTTATTGGAAATGGGTATAAAGGACCTTAGCCTAAGGGTCTAGATTTTCAGAAATTTTTGGATTATGGTCCAATTAAGGTTCCTATGGGCCAATAACATCAATCCATGTGTAGGGAGGAGATAAATCCAATTTGTAAAAGAAGATACCCAAAAATGAGTAAATGCTCACATAAGATGAAGAGTTGACTATGTACAAGGTTTATTAGTAAGAAACTTTGAGTAATATAAAAAATATGAGATATTTTGGGTATCCAAAAATGAGTAAATTCTCACATAAGATGAAGAGTTGAAAATGTCCAAGGTTTATTAGTAAAAAACTATGAGCAATATTAAAAATATGAGATATTTTGGGTATAATAATTCCATTTTGACACATATGTAAGGAAGGGGAGTCCATTAAAGGAGGTGCATATTTCACATGCTTAAATGAGTTTTAAACTCAAAAATAATGTGATATTTTTATCTCTCCTCTCTCTTGAATCAAACCAAATCAAAATGGAACCAAATCGAATAAAAAAGGAACCAAACTAGATCTAAATCTAGTCCAAATTTAACCAAACGGAATTTGAAAAATTCTAGAATTCAGTTAGCTTTGGTTAGAGCTTCCCTCTCCTATAAATAGAACATGAGTCCTTTGAAAAAAATAGAAGAATTTTACTATACTAGAGTTATGCTAACATAACTCTAGCACATCCATATTCACATTCATATATCCATATCTACATTCATACATCCATATTACATCCATTCTCGCCCTAGCACATCCCATATACATCTTATCCCCATCAGATACACTCTCTACCTCATCCCATACACATCTTAACACATCCTAACTCATCTTAACACATTCTATCACATCTTATACACCTCGTATCATATCCTATCACATCTCATACATATCTTATCACATCTTTTCACATCTCATACACCTCTTATCACATCCTATCACTTCCCATATGCATCTTATCACATCTTATCACATCTCATACACCTCTTATCACATCTTATCACATTTCATATCTTTTTATAGAATACAAAAGAATTCTTATATTTGATATAAGATTTCTCTACACATTTATTTATGCATAAATTCCATTTAAGGAGACTAACATTTTCGAAATAAAAATCAATCTTTTATGCATCTTCCTATGCATAAATTCATTTTAAATGAAAATGACACTTTTGAATTAAAATTCCATCTCTTATGCATCTTCTTATGCATAAACTCAATTTAGATGAGAATTGACACTTTTGAATTAAAAATCCATCTTTTATGCATCTTCCTATGCATAAATTCAATTTGGATGAGAATAACACTTTTGAATTGAAATTCCATTCTTTTATGCATCTTCCTATGCATAAATTCAATTTAGATGAGAATGACACTTTGAATTTAAAAATCAATCTTTTATGCATAAATTCAATTTGGTAGGAATTACACTTTTAGAATAAAAGAATTTCTCTTATGCATCTAAGTTATGCATAAAATCCATTTATGATGAAAATCACACTTTTAGTAAAAAAAGAATATCTTTTATGCATGCCTCTATACATGAAATCCAATATGATAAAAGTAACACTTTTACAATAAAATAAACTTTTATGCATACCTCTATGCATGAAATTCAAATATGATAAAAGTCACACTTTTATAATAAAATAATCAACTTTTATGCATACCTCTATGCATGAAATTCAAATATGATAAAAGTCACACTTTTATAATTAAATAATCAACTTTTATGCATACCTCTATGCATGAAATCCAATTATGATAAAAGTCACACTTTTATAATAAAATAATCAATTTTTATGCATATCTCTATGCATGAAATCCAAATATGATAAAAGTAACACTTTTATAATAAAATAATCAATTTTTATGCATACCTCTATGCATGAAATCCAAATATGATAAAAGTCACACTTTTATAATAAAATAATCAATTTTTATGCATACCTCTATGCATGAAATCCAATTATGATAAAAGTAACACTTTTATAATAAAATAATCAATTTTTATGCATACCTCTATGCATGAAATCCAAATATGATAAAAGTAACACTTTAATAATAAAATAATCAATTTTTATGCATACCTCTATGCATGAAATCCAAATATGATAAAAGTAACACTTTTATAATAAAATAATCAACTTTTATGCATACCTCTATGCATGAAATCCAATTATGATAAAAGTAACACTTTTATATTAAAATAATCAACTTTTATGCATATCTCTATGCATGAAATCCAAATATGATAAAAGAAACACTTTTATATTCAAATATTATTAATTATCAACTTTTATGCATACCTCTATGCATGAAATCCAAATATGATAAAAGAAACACTTTTATATTAAAATAATCAACTTTTATGCATACCTCTATGCATGAAATCCAAATATGATAAAAGAAACACTTTTATATTAAAATAATAATTCTTTTATGCATATCTCTATGCATGAAATCCAAATATGATAAAAGTAACACTTTTACAATAAAATAATCATCAATTATGCATAACAAAAAATTTAATTTCTCCATGATTACAATAAAATTCTTTCAATTAATCTAGGATGATAATTTCTAGAATATGGTAGGAAGTTCTCTTTTCATGCTTTGAATGAAATTTTTTTATGTGTAATTTTTATAAAAAATTTGCCATAGCTCCGCTACTATGATTGATAAATCTCAATTTATTTTGAAGGATAAAGCTTATCATTAAGGGAATGATTAGAATGATCCCTAACTGGATCATTAACCCAATAATGGATTGAATCATCAATATTCATGAAATACATAAACTAAAAGCATAGAAAAAAAACCATTAATTTGACCTCAAGCATAGATTAATCTTGGATTAAGGAAAAGCTTTATGAAAAGATTCATTTGGATTGAGAATGGGTCATGAGTATGACCATTTCTTGAGTGAGAGAGAAATTACATAAAAACCATTAGAATTAAGCATAAATAAAAATTTATGTAATTCTTTACTATCATTAATCAATTAACTTCAATAGCATTCATCAAATTATGTAATTCTTCACTACCATTCATCAATTAACTTCAATAGCATTCAAAAACCATTCCAATTAAGCTTCTCAAGCTTGAGAGGGGTTGAGAAGAGAGAAGCATTGAGAAATTATAGAAAAGATCAAAATTCACCATTTACCTTACAAATTGCTTGATTCTTTGTTCACGGTAAAGGCCCCCAACCAATCAATTGGTTAAGTATGTTGATGGAGCCACCAATGGGGATTGAAGAAAGAGGGAAGCTCCAATTTCTTCAATTTGGAGAGAATTTTAGAGAATAGTAGAAATTAGCATTATTTCAGCATAACTCTAGTATAGTAAAATTCTTCTATTTTTTTCAAAGGACTCATGTTCTATTTATAGGAGAGGGAAGCTCTAACCAAAGCTAACTGAATTCTAGAATTTTCCAAATTCAGTTTGGTTGAATTTGGACTAGATTTGGATCTAGTTTGGTTCCTTTTTTATTCGGTTTGGTTCCATTTTGATTTGGTTTGATTCAAGAGAGAGGAGAGATAAAAATATCACATTATTTTTTAGTTTAAAACTCATTCAAGCATGTGAAATATGCACCTCTTTTAATGGACTCCCCTTCCTTACATATGTGTCAAAATGGAATTATTATACCCAAAATATCTCATATTTTTAATATTGCTCATAGTTTTTTACTAATAAACCTTGTACATTTTCAACTCTTCATCTTATGTGAGAATTTACTCATTTTTGGATACCCAAAATATCTCATATTTTTGATATTACTCATAGTTTCTTACTAATAAACCTTGTACATAGTCAACTCTTCATCTTATGTGAGCATTTACTCATTTTTGGGTATCTTCTTTTACAAATTGGATTTATCTCCTCCCTACACATGGATTGATGTTATTGGCCCATAGGAACCTTAATTGGACCATAATCCAAAAATTTCTGAAAATCTAGACCCTTAGGCTAAGGTCCTTTATACCCATTTCCAATAAATTTCAACTGCACATTGGAAAGTTCTTTTTGAATTTTTGTTTCAGGGGAATTAATTTTAATAATATGAGAAATTTTTCTATCTAAAAATATTCAAAATCTGAATATTCTCTCTCTAGAATATTTTCTCTCTCTATGTCAAAATAGGCAGAGACAAGATCTTTTATATTTCTGAAGAGGGAATTGATTACAGGGGAATATGCTGGACATTTTGAGAGGCTCGGGAGGAATCTTACAAACCAGATCCATGCCCGGTTTCAGAAAACAACTCTTACTCCTTGTTCCAATATCTTTCACGATGCACGTGTGGGTATCTTCGGTGACCCAGAGCCCGAGCACCGTATGGTCAGCACCTCTAGGATCCCTCGCAGGTCACCTAGCGCTTAACTCATAGGCCGCTTCCTTGGTCCCTCATCCACCATACCGGAAGCTCACCATTTAAATCGAACCAAGGTTGGTTAAGACCTCGGCCGACCTTGCTACGCGAGACGTCCTCCGTTGATTCTCCGTCTCAGCAATTGCAACTTTATCAGATAGGTCTCCATGACCTCATTCATAAGACAGTCAAAATGCTTCCCCAGCATTCTTGACATAAAATAATAATTTAAAAACAGATTTTGCATACAGATATAGTTCTAACAAAATTTCAATCTTTTCTCATCATTCCCCATTTTTCCTCCATCGATCCCTATCACATTACATCATTCCATCATCCACACATCAGTCCATATCAACCATACATCCATCCACATCAATCCATATTACTTAACCCAATTCTAAATCATATGTGTATCGATTCTCAATTAGATACATCATTTTCCATCCTATCACATCAAATTCATTCACTTCACATAACATCCATTCCTATCTTTCTTAATTTTCCATCCTATCACATCAAATTCATTCACTTCACATAACATCCATTCCTATCTTTCTTAATTTACATTACGTCTCATCATTCACATCTTATATCATTCATTCACATTTTGATTCACCTATCATCACACATCTCACCCATTCACTCATATATCGACATCATATTCATTCACATACATATTCGCATTCATTATTCCACATACACATCCACATTCATACATCCACATCCACATTCATACATCCACATCCACATCCACATCCACATCCACATCCATACATCCAAATCCACATCTACATCCATACATCCACATTCACATCTACATCCATACATCCACGTTCACATCTACATCCATTTCCACATCCTCATTCATACATCCACATCCATACATCCATACATCCACATCTACATCCACATCCACCTCCACATCCACATTCATACATCCACATTCACATCTACATCCATACATCCATTTCCACATTCACATCCCATTCACATTCACATTCACATTCACAAACATCCTCATCCATTCATCCATTTACATCTATCTGATTCCTATCACATCTCATCACATCTATTTATAGAATAATGTAAGAGAATTCTAATTTTTTGATATAAAGATATTTTACGCATCTAATTAGGCATAAAGACAACTTTAGTAGGAATAACACTTTTATAAAAAACATTTTATACATCTATTTATGCATAAATTTAATTTTAAGGAAAACAACAGTTTCGAATTAAAAATAAGCCTTTTATGCATTTTACTATGTATAAATTCTATTTTAATGAGAATAACACTTTCAAAATAAAAATAAATCTTTTATGCATCTATCTATGCATAAATTCAAATTCAATGAAAATAATAGTTTCGAAATAAAAATAAATTTTTTAATGCATCTTTCTATGCATAAAATCAAAATTGATAAGAATAACTCTTTTGGAATAAAATTCTTTATGCATCTATTTATGCATAAAATCAAAATTGATGAAAATAACTCTTTTGAATTAAAAATAAAATTCTTTATGCATCATTCTATGAAAATTGATGAGAATAGCTCTTTTGAAATAAAATAAATTTCTTTATGCATCTTTCTATGCATAAATCCAATTTAGTAAGAATTACACTTTTAGAATAAAAGAATTTCTCTTATGCATCTTCCCATGCGGAAAAACTAAATTCAATGAAAATAACTCTTTTAAAATAAAAACTTTCTTTTATGCATCGATTTATCCCCCCTGGAGTGATGATGTGAACATGTATGTATAGGGTTAGGGTTGCATTCATGCACACACACAAGATAGAGAAGCTTGAGAGCACACAAACTCACTAGATTAGAATGAACAAATGTGTGCGAGATACAAAAGATAAGTACACACCCCAAAATGAGTAGAGAAGATGGTGTACATATGCACGGGGGAAAAAACCTCCTAGGGAGGGAAAAAGTGCCCCGACGGTCCTAAGTGTGTTCACACACATCCCTACCATATAATGCTACAAATCCCCCCTAGAGTGATGATGTGAACATGTACATGGTATGGCTGATCAATCCTAAAAAGGTAGTAAGCCCAAAGCTTTACGAAAAGATTCAAACTTTTCACGAGAGGAAGAGCCTTTGTGAATAAATCTGCCATGTTGTCATGTGTAGGCACTATTGAGATATCGAACGAGCTCGTCTACTGAGGCGGTGGACACTGATGACCCGCCTAGGGGATAGGCCCCACACTTACACCACTGGCATGGTTGGTGAGATCATGGGAGATATGCGGCCAGTGGGATGACAGGCTATGTGATAGCCATTCTAGAGACTGGCATAGTTATAGCGCCAGCTCATTTAGTTGGGTTCACACTATAGAGAACCCGTGTATGTATTGGTTGAGTACCTTTCATATTATGTGTACTCTTATCTTGTATATGGTGTGTTGAGTGTTGAGTGAAGAAGAAGAAGATTTCAGCCTCTCACCTTGTGTGTTCTCTAATAGGGTTTTGTGAGTGTGTGTGTGTGCTTGCAAGAGCTCAAGCTCTCTTCCCCCCTGCATCTTTTCATGGTATCAGAGCTTGGTTCGTGCTAAGGGCTGAGCTGCAAGCAAGAGAACCACAGGAAGCGGTACGAGGGTAAGAGCTTCAACTACTCTTCGCTATTTGTGTTGGTGACTACACCCTTGTCGGGAGCTCTACGAGAGGCACCGGCAAACGATCTTTGATTGAGGATCTTTCTTCGTGGCAGTAAAGCTATAGGGCAACTATATGGTCCTATCGGACAAAATTTTCAGGGCAGAAAACGCGTTTCAGGCGCGTCTGGACCTCCGTTTTTCAGAAAGCAAGCGATTTCGAGCACTGCGGGTAAGTCATCGATTCTCTGCAGAACTCTATTTTAAGAACTGCAGGAAGACAGATTGACTGTGCAGACACTGTGGGTGCTGCAAAGAGGTCAACAGTTGACATTGGGTGTACGTATGCACATTTGGTTGTGACATTTGAGAGTACTACAATACCGCTGTGTAGAAAATACAGCAGTTTGTGCAGGAAAACCAGAGTGCAGTTTCTGGTAAAATTGTGTGTTTGGCAAGATGTCAAATGATGGGATAACTCAGATTGTGGCTGAGAAGCTTGATAAGAATAACTTCCATGCTTGGAGGTTCAGGTTGACGAATTTCCTGATGGGAAAAGGCTATTGGGACTACATAGAAGGTGAGCATGAAGAGGCACCGGAGATACCAGACATAAATCCGACTGCTGCAGATGTGAAAGAGTTTAAAGACTGGAACCAAGGAGCCAGGAAAGTTATGTATTGGCTTTCCATTAGTATACAGGATACCATGATTGGGCACATTCAGGATGCCAAGTCCCCCAAGGAGGCGTGGGACACCTTGGTAAAGCTCTATGAAACAAATACCAAGGCACGTAAGATACAGTTGAAGAATGAACTTCATACTGTGGAGAAAAAGAGCATGTCTATGAATGACTATGCGCTGAAGATAAAGAGTATTGTGGAATCCCTTGCATCTATTGGTGTGTCAGTAGATGATGATGACAAGGTGGAAGTCTGTCTACGTGGTCTCGGGCCACAATACAAGGCGTTCAAGACGTCTATTCAGACTCGGGAAAACATTCCCAACTTTACAGATTTGGTGTCTATGCTGATTATAGAAGAGAAGAGCTTGGGTGAAGACCAACAGTCTTCACAAACCAAAAACAGTTCAGAGCAACAGGCCTTCTACACAGGTTCAGGAAGAGGACGAGGTAGAGGAGGCCGTGGACGCAGTCAAGGAGGTGGCCGAATAGGTAATCAGAATTATGGCAGCAGCAACAACAACAGTCCCAGAATACACAACAACAACAACAACAACACACAAGTGGAAGAGGCAGATTCAGAGGCAGGGGGAGTCAAAGAGGCCGTGGAAATTGGCAAAGGCAGTATAATGATACACGTGAATGCTATTACTGTGGTAAGCCTGGACATGTGCAGGCAGAATGTTATAAAAAGTAGGCTGACATGCAAAATGGGAAAGTGCAGCAAAACAACTATGCATCCTCAAGTAGAAATAATGAGGATAATGAAAGGTTGTTTGTTATGCAGCATGTCGTGAATACCATGTCTGAAAATGTTGAAGCAGCACAAAAAGATGATGTGTGGTATGTGGATTCAGGTGCCTCGGAACCACATGACAAGTCATGGGGAGTGGTTCAAGGAGATGAAGAACCGGAAAAGACCAGGTTTTGTGGAAACAGGGGATGACACTGCTCATCCAATTGCCCATGTTGGAGATGTGCCATTGTCTATGCAGGATGGCAAAGTGAAGTACCTTGCAGATGTACTTCACGTTCCAAACATAACAAAGAATCTGGTTTCAGTTGGCCAGATGATTGAGCAGGGTTTCCAGGTTCGGTTTAACCCTGATGGTTGTTATGTTGAAGACTTTAAAGACAAGTGCAGGTTGGTTGCAAAAGGCAACAGAGTGGGCAGAATGTTTACGTTGGATGTAGACATGCCTGAGATGAGTGCTGCGATGTTTGCAAATGGTTCAGGGATTGTTGCAGACACAGACATTTGGCATAAAAGGATTGGACATGTGAATGTGCAGAGATTGAAGTCTATGCAGACTAAAGGAATTGTGACAGGGCTGCCAAAATTTAAAGTGGAAGGTATGCAGAAAATATGTGAAGCATGCCAATTTGGGAAGCAAACAAAGCATGTGTTTCCACATAATAGATATGTGAGCAGAAATGCACTAGATGTTGTGCATTCAGATGTATGGGGTCCTACAAAGACCATATCTATGGGAGGCTGCAGGTATTATGTGACTTTCATTGATGACCACACAAGGAAGGTGTGGGTATATTTCATGAAGGAGAAGAGTGAGGTGTTCACTCACTTTCAAAATTTCAGAGTTTTGGTTGAGAAGCAAACAGGGAAATATGTAAAGTGCCTAAGGTCAGATGGAGGGGGAGAGTACTTCTCCAATGAGTTCTTTGAATATTTGAAGAAGAATGGTATTCGGAGACAGTTTACATGCAGATACACTCCGCAGCAAAATGGAGTTGCTGAGCGGAAAAACAGGCACATTGCTGAGATTGCGCGAGCTGATGGAAGAGAAGAATATGCCGCATAGCTATTGGACTGAGGCTGTTTCTACAGTAGTATACATCATGAACACGACTCGAACTGCAGCCATACATGATGTAACTCCAGAGGAGAGGTTTACTGGCAGAAAACCAAATTTGTCTTATCTGAATGCATTGCATATGTGCATGTGCCAGATGAGCTGAGAACTAAGCTGGATCCGAAAGCTGAAAAATGTGTGTTTATTGGATATTCCCTTGAGCAAAAGGGATACAGGTGTTATAATCCTGCTACACGTGAGTTGAGGGTAAGCAGGGATGTTGTCTTTGATGAGATGAGCAGCTGGTATGCTACTGAAAAACAAGTTGTTGGGGCTGATGTGAGTGGAAGTGTGGTTGCACAGAATGCAGGTCAGCAATCACAGTCTTTGAGTCGACCAAGAGAGTCCTCATCTAGTGGGTCTGTTGATAGACCATGGAGTGGCAGGCTGCGTCATAATACCAGTCCTGCAAATGTGATTAGTACATCACATAAAGGAAAAGAGAAAGTGGTTGAGCCCCTTGGTATGCCTGACATTTCTGCAGGGCATTCTCATGTTGATGGAGAGTCTAGTGGCTCAGATATGAGCCTTGATGAGGAGCTTGGGATCCCAGCTATGAGAACACCTGGTGTAAAGAAGGCTATGGAAGCCATGAATGAAAAGCTGCGAAGATCTGGGAGAGTGAAAAATCCTGTGCAGAGATTTACCTATGATGGTTATGAGGCACATCACTATGCATATATGGCAAAGGTTGTGCAGGTTGTTGAGCCCACATGCATTGATGAGGCTGTTGGAAATGTGTGTTGGGAGAAAGCTATGGATGAGGAGATGGATGCACTATATGGAAATGAGACTTGGGATTTAGTGCAATTGCCTGAAGGCAAGAAAGCCATTGGATGCAAGTGGGTGTACAAAGTAAAACATAACAGTGATGGAAGCATAAACAGGTACAAGGCTAGATTGGTAGCCAAAGGATATGCGCAAACATATGGCATTGATTATGAGGAAACTTTCAGCCTAGTTGCCAAGATGGCAACAGTGAGAGTTGTGATAGCAGTGGCTGCGTCAAAGCAATGGTCTTTACATCAGATGGATGTAAAGAATGCATTCTTGCATGGGGATTTACAAGAAGAGGTGTATATGTTGCAGTCACCTGGTTATGAGGATGTGGGTCACCCCGAGCATGTTTGCAGGTTGAAGAAAGCCTTGTATGGCTTAAAGCAAGCACCAAGAGCATGGTCTGACAAGATTTTTGAATATCTTGTCACTATTGGCTTTCATGTAGCCAATGCAGATTTCTCGCTGTACGTGAGACATGGTGATAGAGGGGTTGTGCTTGTTGTCATCTATGTAGATGACTCATTATAGGGGACCATGATGCAGAGATCTTTGATGTAAAGATCTTGCTTAGATAGAAGTTTGAGATGAAGGATCTAGGGGAGCTCAGATATTTCTTGGGCATTGAGGTGATTAGGTCACCACATGGTATTGGATTACTGCAGAGACAGTATGGCTTGGACATGTTGTCCAAGTATGGTATGACAGGCTGTAAGCCTATTTCCGTGCCACTGGATCAGAATGGCAAGTTGAGTGCAGATTCAGGAGAGATCTTGGAGGATCCTACTATGTATAGGCGCATAGTAGGAAGTTTGATTTACATGACGATCACCAGACCAGATTTGAGCTATGCTGTTGGGTTGGTGAGTCAGTTTATGCAGGTTCCACGGAAACCGCATTTGGATGCAGTGAGACGCATACTGAGATATGTGAGGTCTACTTTGCATTGTGGACTATTCTATGAGACTGGGACAGAGATATGTGTACATGGGTACACAGATGCTGATTGGGCTAGTAGTATCTCAGATAGAAGATCTACCAGTGGATTCATGTTTTCTTTGGGGAGTGCTGCTGTGACTTGGAGCAGCAAGAAGCAGCCTACGGTTGCTCTATCCAGTACAAAGGCCGAGTACAGAGGAGCTGCTATGGCAGCATGTGAGGTAGCTTGGTTGAGAAAGCTACTTGGAGATTTGGGTCTATCAGTGGGGATAGCCAAGTTGTCATTTTCTGTGACAACATTAGCAGTATACAGTTGGCCAGGAACCCAGTCTTTCATGCTCGCACAAAGCATATAGAGGTCCACTACCATTTCGTCAGAGAGAAGGTCGGACCTTGACCTTGTTTATGTCAGCACCACAGAGGATTAGGTAGCTTACATCTTCACCAAAGCATTGGGTACAGAGAAGCTCCGCAGATTCAGGGCTTCGCTTGGTGTACATGAGATGGAGTTGAGCTCGAGGGGGAGTGTTGAGATATCGAGCTCGTCTACTGAGGCGGTGGACACTGATGACCCGCCTAGGGGATAGGCCCCACACTTACACCACTAGCATGGTTGGTGAGATCATGGGAGATATGCGGCCAGTGGGATGACAGGCTGTGTGATAGCCATTCTAGAGACTGGCATAGTTATAGCGCCAGCTCATTTAGTTGGGTTCACACTATAGAGAACCCGTGTATGTATTGGTTGAGTACCTTTCATATTATGTGTACTCTTATCTTGTATATGGTGTGTTGAGTGTTGAGTGAAGAAGAAGAAGATTTCAGTCTCTCACCTTATGTGTTCTCTATTAGGGTTTTGTGAGTGTGTGTGTGTGTGCTTGTAAGAGCTCAAGCTCTCTTCCCCCCTGCATCTTTTCACCAAGCTGATCTCTGCTCTGCAGAGAGTCTTTCCCTGACATAGGGATAATGTACCTCAATGTGCTTAGTGTGATCATGAAACACTGGGTTCCTCGCAACTTCTAATGCACTCTAGATATCAGTGAAAATCGTACTGCTAGATGATTGTCCACCAACACCCAAATTAGCAATAAGACGTCTAAGCCACACACACTCATCAACAGTAGCTGTAAAAGCTGCCCGTACTCAGCTTCACAGGCTAGAAGTGGCCACTATAGGCTTCTTCTTGCTAAGCCATGATATACATGAATCACCAAGATGAAAGAAAAACCCACTAGTGGACACTCGTGTCTCATAACATCCAGCTCAATCTGAATCACTGAAAGCATGCAGTTGTGACTCACCCCCCTTTGGATAAAATAACCCAAAATACTGAGTGGCCCGTAAATAGCGAAAAACTTGCTTTTTGCCTGCCAATGCTTCGTACCTGGGCTATGCATAAATCTGCTCAACTATGAGACCACATACTGTATATCTGGCCTCGCGTTGTACATATAAAGAAGGGATCCAACAACCTGCTGATACAAACTAGCATCTTGAAGACTAAGTCGAGTACCTATCTCCATAGGTGTAGCCACACAGATTTACAGTCTTCAAGATTAAAACTCTTCAATAGCTTCTGTTTATATTTAGACTGCAGCATAACATTGCTATCATTGCGCTATATAAACTAAATCCCCAAATAGTAATGGAAGGGCCCCAAATCTGACATCTCAAAACGATGACTATAGATTAGTCTTAAAGGCTGAAATCTTATCTATATCGGGTCCCATGGTGCTGCATGTCATCAACATATAGAACGCTGACAAAAAATGTGTCCTTACTCCTCTTCACATAGATGGTACTCTCTATTGGACTGTTGCAAAAATCATTTGCAACCAAGTATGCATGAATCTTCTTACATGCTCTAGGATCCTGCGTCGTAAGGCCATAAAGAGACTTTTTCAACCTGCATACTTTAGACTCTTTTCCTTTCAGAGTAAAACAAGGAGGCTGTGATACATACACCTCCTCATGTAAATCACCATTCAAGAATGTAGTCTTAATGTCCAACTGATGTACATTCTACCCACGATGTACTACCAAAGAAATGAGACACTTAATGGTAGTCATACGAGATGTGGGTGCAAAGGTCTCATCATCATAATTAATGCACTTTTGCTGGGCATACCCCTTTGCAACAAGTATGGCCTTGTAGTGATCAATGCTACCATCTGCTTTCCGTTTTAACTTGTAAATCCACTTAGTACCAATGGCCTTCTTGCCATGGGGTAGATCTGTCAAATACCAGGTGTCATTCGTGAGTATAGAGTTATACTTATCCTGCATAGCATGCATCCAATGATCATCATCCACCAGTGCTTCCTCAAAGGAAACAGGTCCTTCCTCATTACATAAAGCAGAAATGAGAACATGATCCACAAGAGAATAATTTGCATGATGAGAACCTGCACGAGTTCTACTAGGTAAAGGAGCTCCCAACTTGCTATCCCTCAATGTCTGCACAAGCCATTTTGGCATATGCCTAGATTCTTCTATGGCTACTCTCTCCTCATCCACTACATCCTCAATAATTTCCTCATCAAAAGGCTAATTTTGCACCTGCAAAGGCTGAATTTCAACACTTTGTTGAGCATTCAATTACTCTACATATGGCTACCCTCCATTATACGAAGGTAGGAGCAAATCAAACATATCCTGTGAGCATACATTCTGTTGTTTTTTGCATGAAAGCATGGGCTCTGAACTGAGTTTTTGACAAAAACAACATCTCTACTTACCAAAATCCTCTTTGAGGCCGGATGGTTTGAGGCCAGATGGTAGAGTATATATCCCTTGATTTCTTAATTGTATCCCACAAATATACATTTAATTGCCTTATCATCAAGCTTATTACGTTGTTGCTCAGGCACAAGAGCATGAGCAAGACAACCGAAAATGCACAAATGAGCCACAGAAGGCTTCCTACCATGCCAAGCTTCCTAAGGAGTCTTAGACTGCAAGGGCATTTGTTCAACACATAGTTTGCACACATAGTTGTCTCTAACCAAAATCCATGAGGTAAATCTTGGGCTTTTACCATAGATCGTGCCATCTCCACATGAGAGCCATGTTCTTCCTCTCAGCCACACCATTTTGCTGAGGTGTGTATGGCACTATACATTGATGCCTTATGCCTTTTTCAACCATATATGCATGAAATTTCTTGGACATATACTCACCCCCTCGATTTGAACAAAGGGTGCCAACTTTACATTCACATGCATTTTCAGCCATGGATACAAAGTGCCTAAAGCACAAAAAAACCTCTCACTTCTACTTTAATGGATACACCCAGCTATATATGGAGTAGTCATCAATAAAAGTGACAAAGTAGAGATATCCCCCAATAGATGGTGTCCTCATAGGACCACATACATCATTATGTATAAGCTGTAGTTTCTTAATAGCTCTCACAGATCCATTCTAAAATGATGCCTAATTCATTTTACCAAGAATACACCCCTTACCTACATGTCTACTAGCAGGGGTCTCAAGAGTTGGCAACTCAGACACCATATCATGCCTTTGAAGAAGACATAACAAACTGTCATAATTGAGATGGTCAAATCATGCATGCCATAACTTTGCATCAATCATAGCACAAGTTGTAGAGAGACTGAGCAAGCATCATGCTACAACTTCTCAAATACATCCATCTTGTATAGGCCATGAAACAAGGTACCTGAGAGGTAATGATAGAATAACCATCATTTCTATCTTGAACTGTACATCTGTCATCCATAAATTTCACCATCAAGCCTGATTAGGCTAAGGCTGAAACTAACAACAAGTTCTTCTTAATGCTTGGCACATATAAAACTTTAGAAAGAGTAAATGCACTCCCATTTATAGCAGTACAACTCTACCAACTCCTTTGACAGGATATGAGGAAAGAGTAAATGCACCCCCATTTACAGCAGTGAGCACAACTCTACCAACTCCTTTGACAGGATATGAGGAACCATTTGCACATGTAACAGTTCCTGCACTTGGGATAGATTCCAAAGATGAGAACAATTTTTTTTGTGAAGTAATGTGCTTAGTAGCACCACTGTATCTTGAGCAAAACTTATAGATTCCTTCTTCTACAGATGCATCAGCCACAACCATGCTCAGCTCTTTCTTTTTCTCCTTCTCTAGCCTTTTCTTGCACCCATTTATGTAGTGACCTGGTTTCCTGCAACAGTGACACTTGGCCCTTATTTTTAGGCTTATCACCTTCTTTCTCTACATCCTTACCTGAGGATTTTAATTTTGGCTCATAGCCACCATGCGAAGAAGCTTTACCTTTTCCTTTCTGACTGGCAACAAAATCTTAGTCACCAACTCGCATAACAGATCTGTTTTGCCTAGACTGCTCTTCTTGCAAGAGTATTGAAACCAGCTTATCAAATGTAAGGGCATTTGGATTTCCCTTCATCTCATTAGTCTAAGGGTAGAGGCAAAACTTTGATAAGAATCTAGCAATGCATTAAGAACTGTGGGCACCAATGTACTATAAGGATATATCTCATCCACACTAGCGAGCTACTCCTAAAAATCTTTGATCTTGGTCAAGAAGTTGTCCTGCTTCTACTCTGATCGTGATCAAAGAAGTAGAGCATTTTTATAGTTAGGTGTCTACGCAAGAGTTTGAGAAGAATAGAAGACTAAATGGTGATATAGGTGGGTGCTTCACCTTTGGGCCCCAATATGTCTCATGAAACATTGACATTAGCAAGATGCAAGTCCTTGAAAAAGATAAAGACTTAGGGGTAAATTGTCTTTGCGTAGATTTTCTCCTACTATGTTAGATGTGGGAACACAAACTCACAAACTCGTGGTTGCACATGTCATTGCCTATTGACTCCTTTACATGGAGGAAAGGAGGAGCCCGAGAAAAGTTTAGAAGAGATGCTATGCTTAGACACTACCTAGGCAGCTTGTCACCTTTAGTGTGTTGCGAAATGGTCCATGCCCACTACACAAGCCACACAACCAAAGAGTCTCTAAAGTGCAAAGCACTCAGCAAAATCCTGTGTGAAGAAGGCATCACCAAGAATTCCGACAAGGCATTGTTAGTACTTGGGAGCATGGCCCTATTTTGTTTTTGCAGTAACTACCTAGGGAGACTCCAGTCAAGGTGTACTTTTACTTCATTTGTTGGGAACTCGGACCCATAGAAAATAGCAAACCCTCTCCCTTGGAATACAGTGCCAGGTCCTAGCCGCACAAGTAAGATTAAAGCCTTATTGGAAGGCCAAAAAACTTTGTAAACAATTTGACCATTGGGCATGTATAACTTTGATATCTAATTTTAATATGAGTTTCTTTATCAGATAAAAAAAAATTAATTTGAAAATTGAGCAATTTTGAATGTGTGAACTTTAAATGATGTGGTAAACTATGTCAAAACACATCTCTTACGTATGTCAGATGGTAATCATTATGTATATCATGCCATGTGCACATCCCTTATAATGTCAAAACATATCCCTTACATACGTGAGAACACATATCTTACATATGTTAGAAGGTAATTATTACATATGTTGTGCCATGTACACATCCCTTCAAGGTCAAAAAATATCACTTACATGTGTTGTGCCATGTATACATCCTTAACCCATGGAGTATCATACGATGAAATAGATGATGCAACCAACAATTAGGGCAGATACAAGTTGCACATGATCAATCGTCATTGAAAGCCAGATACACCTGCTAGGCTTTGGAGAACTAGGCACTAGGCAACATATGAAATAAAGGGTGAGTTTGGCCAATTTTGAGACCAAAAAGCACCTGGGAGGGTTGTTGGAGCTAAAAAAATGCAGCCATCATGAGCCGGGCTAATACGACATAACTTTTGGCTGTTTAGGCTAAAGCGCCTAAATTTGCTATATATTTGACACACACATACTTACACTCGGCATTGAAGGTTCAGGATATTTCTTTCACCAAATAAGAAAAATCGGGTCAAACAATCAGAAGTCATGTCGTATCGGCCTAGCTCCTGTGGTGGCTGCATTTTTTGGCCCCTGTAATTCTACTAAGTGCTTTCTTGGCTCCAAATGGGCCAAACTAGCCCCTGGTCAAATATAGTTAGAAGTCATGTTGTACTGACCCAGCTCCTAGCTACATTTTTTGGCCCTTACAACCTTCCCAAGTACTTTCTTGGCTCAAAAAGAGCAAAACTGACCTTTGTTTCATTAGAAATTGTCGCTTGGTTCTCCCGGGCTTGGTAAGTACATCTAACATTCTTTAATTGACCGTCTGCAACTTGTATCTATCTTAAATACCTTAATATTTAAAAAATGAATTCTTTATGTGATGGTATTTTCAAAACACACAAGCCTTATAGGCATTCGAGAAAATGAAAAGTACAAGATAGTATTCGACAAGATATTAAAACTAGAATATTGATTCTTCTATTAAAAAAGCAATTACAAAGCAAACCATGTCTGCATTACAAGTGGAAAGACTAGGTGGTACTAGGATTCAAAGACCTATTGTCCGGTCGTGCCATAGCCACGCTTAGTTAACTATAGATCATTGTTGGGAATTAGAGTGACTTGCTTGGCATGGATGTGGCACAATACTGAGTCCTCAAATAGCCCTACCAAAATCTCTTTAGAGGCCTCTTGAAGAGCCATTATAGCATTTTCTTGGACTTTTTGGTGGTCCAAGCCTACCTTTTACATGACCTCTTTTGCTCTTATGAGAGATGCCTCCTAAAGTGATTTGACCCCAAGCTATCTTTTTCCTTCTCCGCCTTGGTGGAACGATTGGTGGTGGGGGTGGCCTTGGCTAATTGGCCCATGGGGCATGATCATTCTAAAACATCATTCTTCTTTGGTGGAGGGCTTCCTTGGCATCATGCTCCTCCTTATGCTTTTGATCTTTATCCATTTGGCAAGCTTCTTCTTCCTGCTTGCACTGCTATGCTCTTGTTTGGCGGGCTGCTTCTTTCTCTTCTTGGCATGTTTTTGCTTATAATCTCTTGCATTCTTTCCTTGACCTCTTCCTTGCTCTGTGAGATTGGTGCCCTTCCTCAAAAAAATTGGGAACTTTGTGTTTCCTTGCTTTCATCTTAACTCTTCAACCTATAGCTTGAGCTCAGGCTAGTTGTTCCTATCTTATCTCCTTGATGTTCGCTAGGTTTTGAATAGGAGCTAGGAATTGAAAGATGTCCTGTGTGTTGCGATGGTTGCACCTGCTACTAGGACTATGGGGAGTGAATTTTGCGTTATTCTAGGTGGTTCCTCACATGTGGCTTCAAGAAGGGAATTATTTCTAAGCCTTGATGTGGAGGAACCACTGTATTAGACCCAACCACCAAATCAGTAGGTTTGGGCTGAGACAGGGGGATTCTCAACTATGGTGATTAGAATAGAGGTGGATTTTGTAATGATGGAAATAGGTAGGAGGAGAAAGTTTAGGATGTCTAACAAAAACTCATCTACCAGACGAATATAGTTAGGAGTTGGTAGGTTATTAGGGTTAGTGCTCATGATTGCTGATGAGGTTTCTAAGCTATATATATATCTACACTACCCACATGAACCTGAATGTGCATTCCTCACTAGATCTGCTTGTAATGTAATATTAGTTGGTGTAGAGACAACATGATGTGGAGTTTCCCGTGTTGACACCATGTTGCAAACCATTTGCCACTAGCCTTCCTGCATAGATGAGGCTACCCATGTAGAGCTTATGACCTTTTTTATAGTAGAACGTAAGGGGGGCTTTTGTTTTTGGGATTACATGTGTTTTGTGAGGTCCTTGCCCCCTCTGCGGTGCCCTGCCGGTGGCGGAAGCGGTGTCGGCCTCCCGCGCGGGGGCGGGGCGGTCCCTCCGAGACCGGGCTCGGAAGACTCCCCTCGCCGCTCGAAAGGCACGGGCGATTCCACCATGGGAAAATCCTCTAATGAGGAATTCCTCTAACGAATCAAAGTCTTAACTAGCTAAACTGATTTGACCAAACCTGAAGTCACATAGTCAGATCAAGAAGAGACTTGCACTTGGTCCATGGAATCACCGCTTTTTTCCTCATTTACAAGGCACAGCCACTGATCCCCTCCCACAGAACAGGGTCTTCATAGGATTTAAACTAATTAACATCAATCATATCTAGTTGTTTCTTAGGAATTCTCTAATCTAGCCTAACCCCATCTGGCCCATGGGTTAGCCAACCACCTGACCACTATATTGGTGGGATTCCTAAGATTTGGTTGTGTTTTTGCCCGAGTACCGAGGAAAAGAGTTCCCAGGCTCCCTAGCCGGTGATTCATGCAAAAATTAAGGTAGGCATACCACGTCCACACCCAATATGAAATTGCCATTCACAACAGATTCGACTGGCTTTAAAATAATCCTTCAATAAAAATCATAATATTTCTGATCACTTTCGAAATAAAAATAAATCTTTTATGCATCTTTCTATGCATAAATTCAATTTTAATGAGAATAACTCTTTTGAAATAAAAAAATAAATTTCTTTATGCCTCTTTCTATGCATAAAATCAAAATTGATGAGAATAACTCTTTTGAAATAAAAATAAATTTCTTTATGCATCTTTCTATGCATAAAATGAAAATTGATGAGAATAACTCTTTTGAAATAAAAATAAATTTCTTTATGCATCTTTCTATGCATAAAATCAAAATTACACTTTTAGAATACACAATTGGTGGGGATTACTCTTTTTGGATACTAAAAGATAAAACTTATTTCACCAAATTTTAGAAAATTTTTCCATAACCTTCTTTGTATGGCTGATCATTTTTTAAATTTTCCTAACTTAAAATTACTTAAAAATTATCCCCAAATGGTTTTAAGCACTCTAAACTAATCAAATTTCACTTTTAAAAGAGAAACATTATGAAAATTTTAATTCCAACAATTAGATTACTTAACTAGGATAAAGAAGGGCAGAATTTAAGAAAGAAGAGAGGGGGAAAGCCTTTCCAACAAGGCATAGCATCTGTTTATCATTTTAAGGTAACAAAAAATTAGAAAACCATTAAAAGAATAAAGAAAAAGTAAGATTTCTAACTTACACAAAATTCTGGGAGCTTTCCTTTGGCTTGATGGTTTGAGGGATCTACTCTTGCTTGTAACAAGAGTGGCCACCAATTCTTTAGAAGAGGGAATGGTCAAGAGTGGATCTACTCTTGCTTGTAACAAGAGTGGCCACCAATTCTTTAGAAGAGGGAATGGTCAAAACTTAATGAATTATTAAGAAATTCACAGTTCTTGACTTTGGGGTGGAGTAGAGTAACAGTGCATAAAACACTATTAACCATTTACAAAGGGGGAGGCTTCATTTATAGGAAAAAGTGAGCCTCTAACCAAGAAAACTGATTCTAGAATTTTCCAGATCAGTTTAGTCAATTTTTGACCATTTTTAGGTTAGTTTAGCTCACTTTTTGGATCTAGTTGAAGCAGGAGAGAGGAGAGATGAAAATATCTCATTATTTGTGAGTTTAAAACTCAACCACACATGTGAAATAGGTGCCTCCTTCATGAGGGGAAATTCCCCACACACTGAGGTGTCAAAAATGCATCATTTCTCTAAATATCTCTTCTTTTTTAACTAATATCCTTGTCCTTAGTCAACTCTTCATCTTATGTGAGTATTTACTCATTTTTGGGGGGGTTTTCTTTATTTTTTCTATTTATCTCCTTCCTACATTTGGATTTATCTAATTGGGCCCTCAGAACCTTAATCTATTTTTTTTTGAAAATCTAGACCCTCAGAATAAGGCCTTCGAATTATAATTTATTTCTAATGCACCTTTTGAACTTCTATTTCGGGGGAATTTATTTTAATAAGAAGAGATATTTTTCCATCCAAAAATATCTAAAAATTGAATAACCTCTCTCTAGAACATTTTCTCTCTCTAGGTCGAAACAGGATAAAACAAGATCTTTCTTTTATTTCAGAGAGGGGAATAATTATAAGATCAGAAGGGGAGGTTCTTACACCTGTACACCTCAAAAGCTGGAGGGAGGAATCTTACACCTACAATATGTTAGAAAGATATTTCTTGCCATGTAATGTGTAATGTGCATTTCTCCCCATGCAGCATTGACCATGGCCATAATAAATGCATCGATCCTCTTCTTGAAGGTGTTCAACTCTTCCTCTATAATTTTTGCTTGCTTCAGTAGAGGAACAAGAGTATCAAGGCAAACCCACAACTTTGCACACTTCAATACCATTTTAGCCTCGTTTCCTTTGTGTGTCGTGTGTAGTTACATATTTTCTTCCATACCTCAAATTATGTATGTCTTTCAACATTCACATGGTTGGATCGAAGATTCCTTGTCTTTGAGCCACCCAAACAAATTTTACTAGGCCGATCTTGTGTTTTCCCAGACGTCTTATCATCCTTTGTGAATTTAACTAATCCTTCATATGCAAGCCCACTTTTGAGAAAATCTCCTCTAGTTTGATCTAGTTTGGTTGGTTTCATGCTAAGGCTTTTCTTTTTGGTCTTCGAAGTGTTAAGAACATGGTAGCATTATATGGCCTATATATTTTCCAAAATTCTGAGTCCATTGTATTGCAATAATATCCTTTGGACTCTCCATTGAAGACCAGCTAGCCAACCAACAAGATCCAGTATCAAAATTTGGTTCCCAAAATCTTTCCTTTTAGTCCATCCGAAATCTTCCTCGACGTACGCATGGGTGTCCTAGCAACTGCAAGCCCCTGCAGCATCACCTGGTCAAAACCCTCTAGGATCCTCCTTAGGTGTCCTAGCACTTCACTCAGGGACCGCTTCGTCGGTCCTCGCCCATCGTACCAGAAGCGCCCCATTTTAACTCGTACCGAGGCTGGTCAAGACCTCGGCAGGCTTTGCCGCGAGTGACATCCCTTGACGACTCCCCGTGGGCTGTTCCAAAAACCTCCTCTTAGAAAAACATAAGCCAAATGCTTCCTCCAGCATTCTATGTAAAATAGTCCTTTGAATTAAAAAAACAGAGGTTTCAATGCAAGTAAAACTCCAATTTGAGATTGGTTCCAAAAACCCTTTTTCCATAATTCCCAGTTTCATAATGAGGATCCTTGATCTCTGATTAGGGTAATCTACCCATCATTCAGTCTGATTGTCCAACTAGATTCTTGGTGGTGAGTTTTGTCAGGAAAAATAGTTTAGTTCCGGTAGTCTATTCTTTGATTAGAAATTGGAATTGGTGTCACGAAGTTTTTACTTAATTCAGATCGAGAGATGGACACGTAGGCTTACTATCTGTCCTTCTCGTAGTCTAACCAAATTCATTCGGTTTAGTTCTACAAGGATTCCCTTCAGATAAATATCTAGTTTTGGGCAAATATCCATTTAGTGATTTTACCAATTAAATATCCAAAGATATTCCTTCTATCACATAATTTCTCAACCTTAATTCATTAGGTAGAATTATGGTGGAAATTCACCTTTTAACACTAAAATTTAATTCAAATCCCTCTTTTCTTAAATATCATATAAATCCTTCTTTTAACAAAATACCAATACCTATTTTTTTGAATAAACTTAAAATCCCTCTTTTTCTCATTAAGTGAGTGCAATCCAATTATCATGGGATTTCCTCTTTTACCATAAATTAAATCTATCTAAAATTCTTCTTAAAAATTATATAAAAATATCCATTAATTCAATTAAGCTAGAAATACCACTTTTTCTCATTTAAACATTTGAATTCCAATATGGTGGGAATTCCTCTTTCATCATTTTAACTTATCTATGCAAAAAGATAAATTTAACTAAATTTTCTCTTAAAATTTAAATAAAAATCTCCATTAATTCCTTTACACTAGGAATTACACTTTCCTCATTTAAATATTTGAATTCCAATATGGTGGGAATTCCTCTTTCATCATTTAAACTTATCTATAAAAAAAAGATAAATTTAACTAAAATCCTTCTTTAATTTTTAAATAAAATATACATTATTTCATCATCACAATTTTTCTCTTACTTCATTGGAATACATGGATTTCCATTGTCATGGGGATTACTCTTTTAACATAAAAATGGATTACTAGAAATTCCTCTTTTTCCTAATTTACTATTTATGCATAAACATAAAAATTAAAATTTTCCATGATTATAATAAGAATCATTCAATTAATCTAGGATGATTAATCCTAGAATATGGTAGGAAGTCCTCTTTTCATATTATGAATGAAAATGATTTATGTGTTAATTTTTCAAAAATTTTACCATAGCTCCGCTGCTATTACTGATAAATCTCAATAATTTGAAAGCTTATTTTAGTAATATCCCTATGATTAGAATAACCATTAATTGGATCAATATCCAATTATGGGCTTGATTCTTAATTTTTCCATAAATTAAATAGCATCAAAGCATTTAAAAGCCACTTATTTGGCCTCAATTAGACAAGCATAGAAATTACTTTTAGATTAGAGAATTGCTTCATGAGAAGCTTCATTTGAATATATAATAGGTCATAGGAATGACCATTCTTTGGGGGAGAGAGAGAAATGCTTAAAAAACATTATAATTTAAGCATAAATGAAAATTTATGTGTTTTATCATTACAATTTCATTAAAGAACTTCAATTGTATTCAAAAGCCATTCAATTGAATGCTTCTTAAGCTTGAGAGGGGTTGAGAAGAGAGAAACATTTGGAGGTTAAAAAAAAAAGACCATAAACCACATTTTACCTTATAGATTGCTTGATTCTTTGATCAAAGTAGAGGCCCCCAACCATTCAATTTGTTTGGTATGTTGATGAAGTCTCCAAGGAAGATTGAAGAGAGAGAGAAGCTCCAATCTCTTCAATTTGTAGAGGGTTTTTAGAGGATAATAGAAAATAAGCTTATCTTAGAGTAATACCGGCATAGTTTAGTTCACAGATGAGAATACAAAAGAATGAGGGTCTATTTATAGGTGAGGGAGGCCACTAACTAAGTCCAAATGAGTTCTAGATTTTTCCACCTTCAGTTTGGCTGAAGCAGGACAAGTTTTGGACCAGTTTGGCTCTCTTTTTGAGATTTATAGGTGAGGGAGGCCACTAACTGAGTCCAACTGAGTTCTAGATTTTTCCACCTTCAGTTTGGCTGAATTTGGACAAGTTTTGGACCAGTTTGGATCCCTTTTTGATTTGGTTTGATTTAGGAGAGAGGAGAGATAAAAATATTCTATTATTTTTGAGTTTAAAACTCATCCACACATGTGAAATAGGCACCTCCTTGAAGGGCCCCCTTCTCCTTAGCAATGTGTCAAAAATGAATGATTACTCCAAAATATCTCATTTTTTTATTAATACTCCATAGTTTTTAACTAATAAATCTAGTACTTAGTCAACTCTTCATCTTATGTGGGCATTTACTCATTTTTGGGTATTTTCTTTTATTCTCTTATCCCAACACTTGGATTAGTCTTATTGGTCCATAGGAATGCAATCGGAAGATCTCCTTAAGGAAAACTCTAGCAACATCCACTGTAGAGTATGTTTCTTTCACTAGAATCAGATGGGCAACTTTGGTTAGCCTGTCAATTACCACAAAAATGGAGTTGTAACTTGATTGCACTGAAGGTAATGAAGGTAATCCAGTGACAAAGTCCATACTCATGCATTCCCACTTCATCTGTGGAATGTCTAGAGGCTGGAGTTTCCCTGGCATCTTGACTCTCTTTGCCTTAACTCTTTGGCGCATTAAGCATTTCCGCACATGATCATTATCATCTCTCCGCTGGGGTCAGGAAAATATAAATCCTCGAAATGGCGTGCGAGTCTGACTCGGCTTGTCCGAGTTGCAGCGGAAGAGATGAGATGCTCAAACGCAGTCATGTCTTGTGACTGGGTGAGGTCAGGAACACCAGATAAGTATGGAACTTCCATCTAAAAAAACTTCTTTGATTAAAAATTCTTTATCAATGAGACTTACGGAATGAAAATACATGATGAAAAATGCTTTTTCTGAGTTTTTGTTTTATCAATTTTTGATAAGAATTTGTTTATTCTTATTAGCTTTCAACAAAGTTCTTATACTGAGGGCCCTACCCCCTCCGCGGTGCCCTGTTTTTTGCGGGCGGCGAAAGTGGCGTCAACGTCCCGGCGCGGGGCAAGGATCCACACTCACGGCCTCACCCGCGGATGTCCGAGACGAGAGGCTAGCCCGAGCGGTCCCTTTGAGACCGGGCCTGGAAGACCCCTCGCTCGAAAGGCATGAGCGATTCTGCCATGGGAAAATCTTCTATTACGGGGAATTACTCTAACGAGTCAAAGTCTTAAATAGCTAAACTAATTTGATCGAACCTGAAGTCACATAGTCAGATCAAGAAGAGACTTGCACTTGGTCCATGGAATCACCGCTTTTTTCCTCATTTACGAGGCACAGCTGATCCCCTCCCACAGAACAAGGTCTTCACAGGATTAAAACTAATTAACGTAACTAACCGTATCTAGTTGTTTCTCAGGAATCCTCCAATCCAGCCTATCCGGTCCATGGGTTAGCCAACCTCACTACTATATTGGTGGGAACCCTTTATAAAGATTTGGTTGTGTTTTTGCCTGAGTACAAGGAAAAGAGTTCCCAGGCCCCCTAGCCGGTGATTCATGTAAAAATTAAGGTAGGCATACCACGTACACACCCACCAATATGAAATTGCCTATTTATAACAGATTCGACTGGCTTTAAAACAATCCTTCAATAAAAATCATAATATTTCTGATCATCATTTTTGAAAATTTCGAGTCCATTGCATTACAATAATATCTCTAGACTCTCCGTTGAAGACCAGCTAGCCAAACAACGAGATCCAGTATCAAAATTTGGTTCCCAAAATCTTTCCTTTTAGTCCATCCGAAATCTTCCTCGACGTACGCATGGGTGTCCTAGCAACTGCGAGCCCGTGCTCGCCTGGTCAGAACCCTCTAGGATCCTCCTTAGGTGTCCTAGCACTTCACTCAAGGACCGCTTCGTCAGTCCTCGCCCATCGTACCGGAAGCGCACCATTTTAACCGTACCAAGGCTGGTAAAGACCTCGGTAGGGTTTGCCGCCCGCGAGCGACGTCCCTTGACGACTCCCCCCCGCCGGCTGTTCCAACGAACCTCCTCTTAGAAAAACCTAAGCCAAATGCTTCCTCCAGCATTGTGGCATAAAACAGTCCTTTGAATTAAAAAAACAAAGGTTCCAATGCACGTAAAATTTCAATTTGAGATTGGTTCCAAAAATCCTTTTTCCATAATTCCTAGTTTCATAATGAGGATCCTTGATCTCTCATTAGGGTAATCTACCCATCATTCAGTCTGATTGTCCAAGTAGATTCTTGGTGGTGAGTTTTGTCAGGAAAAATAGTTCAGTTCTCGTAGTCTATTCTTTGATTAGAAATTGGAATTGGTGTCACAAAGTTTTTACTTAATTCAGATCGAGAGATGGACAAGTAGGTTTATTGTCCGTCCTTCTCGTAGTCTAACCAAATTCATTCAGTTTAGTTCTACAAGGATTCCCTTCAGATAAATATCTAGTTTTAGGTAAATATCCATTTAGTGATTTTACCAATTAAATATCCAAAGATATTCCTTCTATCACATAATTTCTCAACCTTAATTCATTAAAGACAAATTTAGGAATTTTGGGAATTATTCGAGTCCCATTTCTTATAGGATTGGTTGGAAACTCGGTATTTTTGTGTAGTTTGAGCTAACATCTATTTGTTGGTGCACTCTTTGTGCCATTAGATTATATCTTGACTTGGCGTATTTGTTTGTAGTTGTATAAATGCATACGTCAATGGAACAATATTGGAAGGACAAGGGAAACATGACACTAAACTTAATTGAGATTATACAACACCTTTCATATGAAGAAGATAATGTTAAATACTATCTCCACTTTGAGACATTGAAGTAAAAACATGGGCTTTATTTAATTTGCCAAAAGAATTCTAAATATCACTTAAAAAGGAACCTTAGAAATGAGAGATCTCTAAAGGGTGTGGTGTTAGAAACAACAAAACAAAAAGTAAATCTCAATGACAGTACAATGTGCTAAGTTTGTGATTGATCCACAGATAAAAATCCATCTTAGACACTATATCAAGATTATAAATCATGATATATATGCTCAAATTTGAGAGACATTGAAGTAAAAACATGGGATAATAATGCCAAAGAACACTTGGAAAAGGAACCTTAGAATTGAGGGATCTCCAAAGAGTGTGGTGTTTAGAAACACCAGAAGCAATCAAATTTCAATGAGATTGTTACATTCAAGTTTACAATTCATCCGAAGACAAAAACCCTTCGTAGACACTTTGTCAAGATAATAATTGAGTACAAATTGTATCTCAAACATAGCGTTTTCTCATGTATTGCTCCAATACATACAAAGTTTCTCTATCATAAGCTGCTTCATTTACTAAAGTTTTGCAAGTATACTCCCGTTTGTTCTTTGCATACATCCAACCAAGTAACCATGGGTTGATTGTTGTCAACAAAAAACTTTGAAGCTCCTCTATATTTTGACTCCACATCTTTGGAAAAATCAAGTAGGTTCCAAGCATATTCCACATTACATTGTAGAGGGTATCATAAAAAATTAGCGTGTTATTTCCATCCACGTCATGAAAAATTCTCCATGCTACATCAAATTTTTTGTGGTATACAATTCGATATCCAATTAGAAGATCCATCTTTTGACATGCTGCCTACCCTGCTACGACCTTAAACTTTTGATGGTGCCGAGGAAAGCACAACTCAAGAATGCGTCGAGTCCTTTGTAGTCTATTAGTACTCCAAATCCATACCTCAAACCATTGCATACAAAAATCAAGGAAAGTCAATGCATATTTGCGAATCAAATACCAAACACTTGTATTCTCTTCCACAAGATGCATATGTTTGGCCCAGTCTCGACATACATCACCATGTTGCATCTCAATGGTCTTAAGTAAAACACCATTGAGTTCAAGTATCAATACTCTCCCTTGTTTCCTTATTGTATCTGGGGGTGGTGGAACTCTTTTGCTTCTAGGTACATGAGTCACCAATGATTGGTGCCACCTCAATAGTAAGTTTTCTGTACACTTGAAATCAAAGCTATATGCTTCAACATATCCTGTTGAAAACAAAATGTATGGTTAATGGACATTCAAAATTTTAAATAAATATATTATGTGCCAACAACAACATAAATTCATCCATGATATGAATGGTCTTAAACCTTCATAGATAAACACTCCAATACCTCAAAAGTTCAACCAAAAAAATAAAAGAGCGAGTATATTGTCAATGCTAAATTTCATCAAATTTATTGAATATGATGTATAAAAGATTTTCACTGTTGAGATAATTGAGTCTATCCAAATTAAATTATAATATTCATAGCCTTACACCTTGACAAGGTAATATCTTCAATAAAAAACAAACACATCTTCGTTGGCAATTGAATTACAAATATTGACAAAAGAGATAATCAAATGACAGTAAGTTTGGAGGCATTTGATTGCTTGATACAATAGTGTAAAGATTTGGCTCGTACAATCCAAAAATTAAACCCATCTAAGAACATTGTTTTGGCCAACGCCTAAGTCTATCTTATGGGCTTTTTTTACAAAATGGCTCCAAACATTCTGCACCCAACAAGTCTTGATATTTGTGCAGATCCCATACTTCAAACTGCACGTTTAGACCTCAGAAATGGTTTCCTTCGACCTGCAGCAACAACTAGTATGGGTTAGGTTGGAATCTGATTATATAGTCACTCAATGTTTAATGAAACCAGACATTATCCTACCCATAAGCTCAAGTAATCCTTTTGTAGCCTTGATATGTATGCTTTTACTGCTGTAACTCCACTTATGAGATGACCACGATCATATCCCAAGTGAGTAGCATAAGCAATAGTGTGTTGATCACTCAAAATCCTTCTTTTGTAACACACTTTTAACAAGCTTAGCTGGTCTTTGGATAGTAATGGTACTCCATCTTTGGATACCAACATTGCTAGATCCTTGCTTATGGATTCTACTTCTCTTTTTTCCCCTCTTGATTGGACATACTTTAGCTTATCACCATACAATGGTAAGTGTGAAGATGAGTTTTCCACTTCATCTGAATATTCATTGAGGTCTTCTCGCAAAAATTGGGAGGTGAATTGGAGCCATTCTTCCAGTACATCTTGAAAATCGATAAATAAATTATGACCATGTGTGATAGGAGATTGACCTAGCCGATTAAGCAAAATAATAGACCTAATGTCATTTATATTATTTAGATTTAAAAGGTAGGGTAGAAGGTCATTGCACAGTACGTAGTCGTGCCCTCCTTGAAAACTTTCAAGGAAGAGACAGTTGTCTTTTGGATTAACACATCCCTTGAAAGGGCTATCATCAACAATAAAAGCAATGTATTCTTCTTATTGCAAATATCTTGGCACTGATTCCAAACCTTGAGTAAAGGTTTAAACATAGCCTCAATAGTAGGCTTATCTGGCCTATACACTTTTCAAAGATTATGGATATAACATTCTTCTTGTCCCCACACCATAAAGAAATGATATTTCTTATGTGCATACTGTTCAAGGGTGTTTACATAGGCACAAACATTCTTGTGTAGCATGGTGGACCAAATACCAACATGAAAGTACTGGCAAATCTCATCCAAAAATTCAAAACACCCGGGGCGAATAACAACTGTGGTGCGACCAATATCAATTCGAATACAATTTGTTTGTGGATGCCTGTTCTCTTCCTTGTTGAGTAAAACTCCATTAAGATCAAGTATAAGTGCATGTCTCTTTATGGTGATTGCACGAGGAATATTTTTTGCATACGATACAAAAGAATGATAACACTTTAATGTGTTTACATACTTAACAATGTTAAAACAAGTGATCCTATATTATCAATGAGAGCTAATTACAACAAAACATCCACAGGTTTACTATCTCTCTCAAAAGAATATAAACTTCCTAGAGGCCTACTCTTTTGTGTATCGAAACGTAGCTCCTCAACACATTGCTCTATTTCTTGCACACTTAACTTGTGATTGTTAGAAGCAGTTGTACCTGCAAAAACAACTCTCGCTCTGTGAACCATACTTTTTAACACACAAAATTGCTGAATAAATCATCTTCAATAACATCCTATTGAAAAAGATATACCTTTAGTTTTCTTGGCACCCTCTACTACCGCACAGTCCTTGATTTCAACTATTCTCTCTTTATTCGTAGCATATGTAGCCTCGTCAATTTCTTCAACACCCTCTGCCCCCCGCCACAGAGTCCTTGATTTCAACTATTTTCTCTTTATTCGTAGCATATGTAGTCTCATCAATTTGTTCGACAATCTCTTCTTGTCTCTCCTTGGTTGCAAAAGTCTCTTGAAACTCTTCATTAACTTTATCTTTATTCTCACTAACCTCAACATTAACTTGCAAACCAGGAATGTCCTTAGTCTTTTTAGTCCTATCACTTGAAGGCCTTGAAGATGTTTGCCAAGCTGAATCATCGATGTGATCTACCTCCACCATGTTGTCTTCATTATTTCTAGCATTTGAATCATAAGAGTTGATCTCTCTAGTAGGGCTTTCATGATGATGTTCTAGTTGAGCAATGTTATCTTCGTATTTTCCTTCTTTGTATATATCTATAAGATTAAAATAAAATGCTATTACTTTTAGGATTTAAATAATACACCAAGGATAATACTAGTCATTTTTATATCTACACATATATTTTGTATCCAAACTTAGATTACTCAACATTGAGTGATGTACCATAATGAATTAGGAACCATATTACATGCCAAGACTTTCACATAAGGGTTAAACTTGAGTTTGAGCCTCACTTACAAGGGCAAAGTAAAGATCGCTCAACTTGAGATTCTGCCTTGTGTTAGAAGACATCCCCAAGGTTGGACATAAGTGGAGGTACGGCTCAAACTTAAGTTTGAGCCTCACCACTACACTAGGATATGGAGTAAGTGTAATTTCTTAATAGTAAGTGTGCATCATCATTTGTATTAGGCTCAAACTTAATTTTGAGCCTTGCTGCTACACTAGGATATGGAGTAATTTCTTAATAGTAAGTGTGCATCATCATTTGTACCAGACGTTGGCATGAAATAAAGGATAATTAGAATAGAAATATTCACTTTAATAGAAAAATGTTAAAAGTGAATCCAAAAAAGCCAATGTATTAATCAAAAGACTAATAATTATTTCAACAAATCCACACTTTGAACAGGACCTATGTTAATATTAGTAGTTGATAATCTCCTTTCACTGATCACCATTTGTTGTACATTCATAAGCACTATCGATGCACTTTTCTACCTTTCTTTGGTTGAGATCTTGATGGGCTATGAGCATGGAAAGCCTTGTTGACATCTGTATCCCCAATCTTCTCAACGGCCATAGTGACCCCAACATTTGAAGCTTCCATGGTTTTTGCAGTATCCAATATATCATCACCATTCCCACCTTCATCATCATTTTCATGCCTTCCAATATCTTCAAAATTATCTTCGGCATCCTCATTGAATAGAGCATCATTCCCTTGGTCCTCTTCATTCCTTTGCTCTGCATCTTCAAAGTCTATAGCATCCCCAACTTTTTTATCATCATCTGTGTCATTTTTGTTGTCAATATCATCACCTTCGTCTTCCTCCTCTATACTTGGCGGGTCGTCAATGTGAAGATTTTGAAGGTTCTCTTTTTCTGCATCATCTAGTGTTTGCTTTTTTGTGCCGCCACTTGCACCACACCACTCTTGCAAGGATGGGTGACCGTCTAAAAGAGCAGAGCACTTTGATTCTAATGCCATCGCTTCCAAATCATCTTTGCATAAAGCAATACATCATCTCTTCTTTAGCAAGCTGTCCTCTAGCACAACTCCACCACAATATATCTCTACAACATAGCTGTGTTCAGGACAAAACCCTGTGATGAGACTGTCAATAAAGCCTTTGTCGATCTCTATTTTGGCCACTAGAGCCTGAGATGAATACATTTTTTGTGAGAACCTTATCAATGGCCTCAAACTTGTCAACCTTGCTGATGAAAAGAATAACAGTTACAATCTCAACTATTCCAGATGTCCAGGCATCATCTTTTTGTGTGTGGATCACGCCAAATTCATAGTGCACCTTTGTTGACTGGCTAGAAATCCCTTCGATAAGCATTCCAATGGTGATGAAATCAATAAAACACACAAGAATATATTCATATTGTGAGTTAAGTGTGTTTAAAGCAAGTGCCAACTTGGAGAAAAATTCTGACGAGAGCTGCTCCTTTGTACCATGTAGGTCAATGATTGCCCGTTGAAATGGTACATGCTCTTCACGGATAGAAGGCTATAATCTTTGTCATATGAAAGCCCACCCCCCTAATTGTCCAAGGAATAGACTCTTGTTGAGATACAATACCCATAGATGCTCTATATAGGTGATTCAGTAAAGTTACTACACTTTTTGGAAGTGAAGGATTTTCTTTTGAACGATTGAGAGCGTCCCTAACAAAGGACTGAGTGTAGCTCCTCAATTGATTATACTCATACTCCCCTAGCTTATATGTCTCACACACGTGTTCCCAAGTCATCTTTTCCCTTGTAAATTCAAAATAGAAGGCGGTTATTGCATCTTTGAGCACTCGAACTGTTTTTAGCTTCCAAGCCATCTCCTCCATATCCATTCTTTGATGGGTTTGATTTCCCTTCTTAAGCAATATTCTATTGTCAAGAAGTGCTATTTGAATGTCCAAAACTTTACTCTTTGAAGGCCTAAAATGCACCTAAACAACGTTGGGCCTAGCGTGACTGTTCCTGGTGCCTGCTGAATTTGCCCACTCTTCAAAGTTGGAAGTTTGGGATTTTGATCAAGACCTTTAGTTTGAGTTTCGCCCTTTGTATTTGGTAGCAAGCCTTTTGCATATAGCCTCATGATCTTAACCCAATTCTGCCATGCATCATCATCATGTAGAAGCAAGTGTAAATCATTTTTGACAAAATTCTTATGTAGTGTGTGCTCCGTGGTCTCCACAAAGGCCTGCAAAGTTGCAAAGTAAGAAGTTAGCCCCCTTGCTATAGATATCACAAAATATTAGGAGGAATCATGCATCTATGGGTTTTCAATCATTTGGAGCTTATGCTCAAACTTGAGTTTGAGCCTCACTTGCCAGTGCTAAACTAGTAAAGTCAATATTAGATAAAGTGGGAAAAATCCCATTCCCATGAAAAAAGTGGGGGTATGGTAAACTCATCCAACAGTTTGTCAAAACATATTCATGTGACATATCATTGGGAAAAGTAGAATCTAGATCTACTTTGTCCAACAAATTTGGAGTTTGCATGTTCAAGTTATGGCCAAAATAAATTTTTTAAATACATTCCCATTTTGAGGGATTTTTTCTATTTTATCTAATATTGTCTTAGTATATAATGGTGATGCTCGATCTTAGGTTTGAGTGTCACCTCCGTATGCAAATCTAGCACTTGCAAGTGAGGCTCCAACTTAAGTTCGAGCCACAATTAGATATGCAAGTGCTACACCATCACAGAGAGGTGAGGCTTGAAGTTCAATTTCAAACCAAACTATTAAGTTTATGCAGTTTAAGAAGAAGCCTCACAAGCATCTTCCTTATCCTACTGCTACACTTGAAACTATAGATCCGTAAAAGATATTATGAAAAGTAAAGAAGAAGTAATGTATGTCTATGATTTACCAAGATATAGCAAAGAATCAAAAGAGTACCTTCCAAGACTCGTCCATCTTGGGTTGATTGACACCAGGCAAAGGTTTACTACGACGACCGTTTGCATGCCATTGTGCTCGAGCTTGTAGAAGTTGATCGAGGAATGGCTCCTTTTGCATTAACAGATAAATTTGCATCCTTGGAAATGTCACGAGAAATCTTGGGCGAGCAATTTAAAATTATCTTTGATCTCCTGAACCTAAATTGCTAACACAGTTGAGGGGTCACTTTAGCCATATTTAGAGCCTGCAAGCTTTTTGCAGCACTAATGGAGTGTTGACCTGAGATAATCCAATATTCAAGTTTATGAATATCTTCTTTTGCCAGTTTATCAAGGGGTTGTTTTGTAGCACGATTACAGGGTATAAACATTGCAAGTATCTCCTCTTGCTTTGGGTCCTCAATAAAGTCTTGGGTCAAAATACGAGCCCAATCCTTATTTAACCTTCTATACACATAGTTTGAAGGAGCAGGATAACATTTCATCACATCAATGCTGAAGACCTCATTTAGACCAAAGGGATAATATCCCTTCTTTATTTTCTAATGAGATCATTGCTTTGTTGCCCTTGTTTGGAGTCTCAACCTCCATTAGCTCATCATCGGACGCATCTATCTCCTTTGAACCACTTGCTGGTTTTGTCCTTTGCCTCTTTGAAGAGATTTCTTGAACCCTTGTAGAGTGCTTTGCCTTTCTCTTCTTTGCAAGTTCTTGCTCCTCTTCTTGCACCTGAGAGCCTGCCATGTCTTCAGCTGCTATTGTGCTTACATCAAGGACTTTTGTTTTGTCACCCTCCTTTTTATGTTTTGAAGAAGTTGCACCAGCATTTCTAGATGCTTCAAGTGCACTGTTCACTATGGCCCTGCCTTTTTTCTCCACAATTTTTCTAACTTGAGTTGTTGTTGTCTCCTTTTCAGGTATGGACTTTTTTCGTGAATCCAAAGTCTTCTTTGCATGCCTCACCGCTTTCACCATGTCCTCCACATTATCCACCCCTGAGTCTTCTTGATTAGAAAAGTCAATGATCTTCAATCCTAGCTTTACAATAGAATTTTCCTTTCCTAGTTCACTGCCAGTCATGTCTGCTGGGTGAAAAGTGTCCAATGATAAGCAAAACTTATTTGCTTTTGTAGTTTCTCCTTCTCGCAATACATTGCATGTGAAGCATGGGTTTGCTCTTGCATCCACATCATCCTTAGTGCCTACCACAATCCCCATATCTCCATATGATATATCACCTTGAGACAGAAACAAATGGAGGACATCTTTGAAGTTTGCACTAGCATCGTAGCTATCCACAAACCATTTTACTCCTTCTTGGTTACTCAATTCGAAGGTTTTATCCACCTTAATTCTAGGAGTGACACTTTTAGCTTGAGTTGTTGTTTTGAGAGTATCCAGAGTAAAGATTGGTGCACCATGTGGTTGCGAGGTAGTGGGCGCTTTGCTAGCTTCCATTCCTGTGAAAGCACAAAAAAAGTTTCAAAACCTTAGAAAAAAAATGGATTTAAATGCTACATATCAAATCAAAACCTATCAAACTTAAGAAACTCAATGCATGCTACAATTATTGATGCTTCACTTAGTTTTCTTGAATAGCGGGGGACTCACTTGCATTTACTTAATCCATACAGAAGCTCGACTTAAGCTGGAGCCTAGATCTAAGTTGTGCACTCATATGCTAGGGGTACGCTAGCATAGAGAGGCAAGGCTCAAACTCAAGTTTAAGCCTTAAGGTGAAGCTCCATATATGGGAGGCTTGAACTTAAGCTGGAGTCTAGATCCAAGTTGTGCACTCATATGCTAGGGGTACACTAGTATATTGGAGCCTTAAGGCCAAGTTCCATATACGGAAAATCCAAACTTAAGCTAGAGCCTAGATCCAAGTTGTGCACTCATATGATAGGGGTACACCAGCATATAGAGACAAGGCTCAAGCTCAAGTTCGAGCCTTTAGGCCAAGTTTTATGTAGGAGAGGCTCGAACTTAAGATGGAGCCTAGATCCAAGTTCTGCACTCATATGCTAGGGATACGCTAGCATAGATAGGCAAGGCTCCAACTCAAGTTGAAGCCTTAAGTCCAAGTTCCATGTAAAGTTAAGCATGGAGAATGAGCCTTAACACGTAAGTTCCATGTAGGGGAGGTTCAATCTGAAGTTCGAGCCTTAAGGCTGGTGTACACTAGCATCGAGAGCAAAGGCTCCAACTCAAGTTCAAGCCTTAAGTCTGGTGTACACTAGCATCGAGAGCAAAGGCTCCAACTCAAGTTCAAGCCTTAAGGCCGGGGTACACTAGCATGGAGAACGAAGGCTCAATTTGAAGTTCGAGCCTTAAGGCCAAGGTGCACTAGCATGGAGAGCAAAGGCTCAAACTTAAGTTGCTCTTCTTGATTCCCCCACCGTGTGTGGTGTTCTTGACGCAGAATGGTTTTCAAGGTAATGGGATTGCTCTATTCCTTGTGTGCTCCAAAGGGCTAGTGACCCGAATTTGTTTGTGCCTACTGTGAGATCCATGTCCACCACCGCGCAACGAATTCAGGGGTGCTAGCAATGGAAGTAGCACTTCTTACGTGGGGCAGGGTCCCACACTCGGGGCCTCGCCCAAACGGATACCCGGACAAGAGACTAATCCATCGGTTCTTCCAAACCCGGAAAAACCTTCCTTGCCCGGAAAGCACGGGCAATTCCTCCAAGATAACTTTTCACTAACGTAGTCAAAAGCCTTAACTAACTGATCTGATCTGACCGAACCCGTAAGTCATCCCATAGCCAGATCAGGGAAAAGAATGTACTTGGATCATAGAGACCAATGCTTTTTTCCTCATTGTTGAGTCTGGTTTTACGGATCCATCAGTCCAGCCTAACCCCATCTAGTCCCATGGGTTAGCCAACCACCCAATCACTATAGTGATGGGATCCAATTAGGAATTTTGTTAGGTTTTGTCCCGAGTACCAGGGAAAAGAGTTCCCAGGCCCCCTAGCCAGATATTCATGCAAACATAAAACTAGTCACACCACTCACACCTAATATGAACTTGCCTTTTTCACAGATTCAACAATCTTTAAAACAATCATTTAATGAAACCATAATGTTACTAATCATAATCCTTTAATTATCCAGTTGAATTCTAATTTCTAATTTATTCCTTCATTGGTGTACCTATGGCATCATTGGCAACCAGAACGCTCACCACCTGTTCACTCAGGGGCCTTTTCAATAGTTCCTAGCTCATAGTACCCGACAATATAATCACATAAGAATATCCAGATGGAATCTCCGTTGAAGATCAGCAAGATCAACCAACAGATCCATATAAAAGAGCCATGGACTCATCCGTTGAGGACCAGCAAGGTCAATCAACTAGATCCATGCCCGAATTCAGAAAACAACTCTTACTCCTTGTTCCAATATCTTCCCCAACGTACTTGTGGGTATCTTCGGCAACCCAAAGCCCGAGCACCACCATATGGTCAGCACCCTCTAGGATCCTTCGCAGGTCACCTAGCACTTCACTCATAGGCCGCTTCCTTGGTCCCTCATCCACTGTACCGAAAGCTCACCCTTTAAATCAAACCGAGGCTGGTCAAGACCTCGGTCGACCTTGCTATGCGAGACTTCCTCCGATGTCAGCAGTTGCAACTTTAACAGATAGGTCTCCACGACCTCATTCATAAGATGGTCAAAATGCTTTTCCAGCATTCTTGACATAAAACAGTCATTTAAAAACAAATTTCACATACAAATACAGTTCCAACAATATTCCCATTTTTTCTCATTACTCCGCATCCTTTCACATTAGTCCCTATCTTTTCTCAACTTACCACAATTTTATTTTCTTCATCGATCCCTATCACATCACATCATTCCCACATCAAATCACATCCAATCGTATCATCCACACATCAATCCACATCATCCATACAACCATCCACATCGATCCACATCATTCATACATCCATACATCCATCCACATCGATCCACATTATCCACACATCCATCCACATCTTCCATACATCCATCCACATCAATCCACACGTCCATCCACATCTTCCACAAGTCCATCCACATCAATCCACACGTCAATCCACATCATCCAAACATCCATACTTATCACATACACATCCACATCTATCCTTTCACATACATCCACATCCATACTTATCACATACACATCCACATCTATCCTTTCACATACATCCACATCCATTCTTTCACATACATCCACTCCTACTCTTCACATACATCCACTTCTATTCTTCACATACATCCACATCCATCCTTTCACATACACACATCCACATCCATTCTTTCACATACATCCACTTCTATTCTTCACATACATCCACATCCATACTTATCACATCCATTCTCTATTCATTCCCATCTATCTAATTTGCATCCCATCTCATTACACCTATTTACCTCTCATTCTCATCACTTCTATTCCCATCACATCCATTATTTATTCATTCTCATCTATCTGATTCATATCACATATCATCACATCTATTCACCTCTCATTCTCATTACCTCTATTCTCATCACATCCATTTATAGAATGTAAGAGAATTCTTATTTTTTGATATAAAAATTCTTCACACATCTATTTATGCATAAGAACAACTTCAGTGGAAAATAACACTTTTATAAAAATCCGTTTATGCATCCGAGGAGGCTGGCATAAAATCTTCAGCATTCTGTAAACCACCTAACATGGAACCCTATAATACTTGATCATTGCCCATTGAACCGTCACCAAGTCCAAGTAAATTGAACCGTCACCAAGTAAATTATGTTATTGAACTCATTGTAATGAAAGGATGTTACATCCAAGGTTGGCATAGAATCTTCAGCATACTATAACCACCTAACATGGCACCTCCACTGATTGCTTGCTACCTTGATAGACTTATATTCTTTGATTGTAACCTTCTTTAGGCTTCACCTACGGCTAAGAAATGTATCCTTTGATAGAACCTAAGAAGACCATTGACTTCATCACCCAAAAAACATAGAAACGAAGTAACAATTTGAAATGGGGTGGAGCAACGCTACCGACAGAGGATCCATTGGGTACATCCTACCATTTGTCCATAGATCAATGCTCTTCCTATTATTTTTTTGCATGCTTTCCAAGTTAGTATCCATGTAAATTTGACCACCTCTAGTACTCTGAAGGCTTATGTACTCATAATCAAGATCTACATGCAACCTAAATTTAGGAGGCTTGTTAGTGATACTTTGTGTGAGATCCCACTGCCCCCTCTCCACACCGGCGGATTCTCGGTAGCTGGCAGCGGAAGCAGCTCCCTTATGCGCGGGGCAGGGTTTCCCACTTCGGGCCTCGCCCTCGAATGTCTGGGCAACAAGTAAAAATTCTAGTTTTTTCCAAGCTTTAATGGAAGCTTGAGAGCTTGATTAGAAAGAGGCCAATGCATGTATTAGGTGAAGGACACATGTATGTGGCATTGTGATATGTAATAGCAACTCGGAAGCAAGCACAACCATCAATTTGAAGCCATTTTATGGATTGCAAAAGAGGGTAAATCACTGTTTTGGAAACCTCACAAAAACTGTAACATACCCATCTTCACTAATAAAGAAATGTCCATGTAATTATGAGTTTTTATGGTATAAAAATCAATGATTTTATTATTTGAGTCATTTCCACTTAGAATCTTCAAATTCTGAGCCCAAATTTGAAATTTGCACGTGATTTTACCCTAATATAGGATTTTACAGCATCCAAAACGGACATCGGATCAAGCCTATACGCAAATTTCAGTCATTTTAGTTAAAAAACGGCGACCTTTAAACCTTAATAAATGCACGACCGGGCGTCCGATTGACGAACAGTCTGAACCCCTACGACCAGGAGAACCTCCTGGACAAAAAAAAATTTGCCCCCGGGGCGGTCCGACACGCAAATCGAGGCGGGCGTCCCAAATTTGGGTACCCCGCCCCAAAATTTGGACCGTACACACTTACTAGGGTGCCCGTACAATGGCCGCCCAAGAACCAAAGGACGGCCGCCCACTGTATGGTCCACACGTACCCCTACGTGGACACCCATGCTGCCTCAGACCAGATAAGGTACATGCGTACCACTCCTTTCCAAGACAACTGACACCGTACCTTTCCCCTAGACCCATGCAGGCCACTAATCCATAGCCTTTGATGGTACACCGTCCTTTCATCCTTGCTTTGTGCAGCACCCGTACCCATACCCCTCAGCTATAAACACCCGGGGTGCTCTCCACAGACGGCACGCATCTCTGTGCTGCGTATGCCCTGTTGTACTGTCGTCCGTACCGCTGTCCGTCCCTGCGTGGCGTACTTGCTGCAGTATAGCCGCCCCTTGCAGCCGCCCCTCTCACACCCCCTCATTTGCCTCTTTTCAGATAAGCTAAATTTCCTCCATCCCCCTCTTCCTTAGAGGCAGTGTCCTTAGCTCTTCTCCCCCCCCCGCCGGTGTGAATAGACTTACAGCATCCCTCTCAGCCCTCCTCCACGTTTTTGCCCTTAAGGACATCTCACAATTCCCCCCCCATTTGCGTAGACTTTAATAAGGGTTTTTTGCCTTAAGAAAGGGTTCGTGCGCCATATTCTTTTGCTCATACGGTGAGCAAACGAACTCAGAATTCAGATCCGACTGAAGCGTTTCGATCGTAGCAGCGAGCTTTACAAGGCGACACCTAAGATGGCCTTTTCTCGAAGACGTCAAAATATTACCTCAAGAGGAGCGCGTAATAACGAGATGAGGGAAGATGCACCCAATGCGGCTCCAGCCCTCCCTTTTCAAGCTCCTCAAGGAAATGGTGGCCAGGTTAGCTTGGTTAATTTTTAAAAGAAGAGATTTTCCTTAAATTAGTGTTAATAAATGGTATCTTTTTCTTTTAAAATGACGACATAAAAATTGTATGAAGTTACGAATTATGTGATGCTGTATTCGACAAATTGCGTTGAAATTGTTATCTTCACGAATTGTGAATGCTATATTGAATAAATTGCATTGAAGTTGTTATCTTTAGAATTCAAGATTTTTTTTTGGCTTCAACGCTAACTCTGTTCCGTGCTTGTGTAGCCGGGCGGCGTCGTTAGCAAAGCTCGGGAATGGCCCAAGGTATCCCTCATACCATTGGGAGAATAAGGATCGCCGATTGAGGCGAGAGATTATGAGGCTCTCTAGTTCTGAGGGCCCAGGCTAGTGCGGTAAATAAGCCCACCCTAGTGTGCAGACATCCCTCTGAGGGGCGGGAGGATCAAGCGATGGAGCCTGAGAGGACAACATGCCGGCTTGAGTCCTCGCCAGCGGCTGACGATGAGGTGTATGGTCCTGTAGGGTTTTGCCCAGCATGTAGAGGCTGGAAGGCCGAATTCTAGATCATCGGCAGTATAAGAATAAGAGAGCCGATTTGGCTTGTATGGAATTGATTCATGTAAAAACTTTTTATTATATAAATATATCTTGTCTTTGGCATGATTGTATTGTGTAAAAAGGCTGTTTTAAAGGGCCTTAATTAAGGAATATGTTTATTTATGTCAAATAGTGTGGTAGGATTAATTAGAAAACAAATTGATGCGTGAGTAGGGTGGAAAGTGGGAGGATGGAATGCCCCGACGGCACCATCCTACGGACGGGTGGACCCGATTAGTCGGGTAGCTTTCCAACAAATTAAGTGAAAGCCCTACGCTAGATAATTAGGTTCTTGGGCAACTCTATTCTAGAAGACTAGGCCAGCGGCGGCTGTGCCTTGCATAAGATGAGGAAAAAAGCGTTGCCTCTAGAAATCAAGTCTAGTAGTTGCCCAATTTATGATCAATTGCCCTATGGGTGATTTGATGTTTAGAAAATCACGCTCCCCCTGCGGGATAGAGCTAGGTCATACCTATGAATCGTATCCTTGAATCTCTACAGGGTCAAGGTGTCGATGAATAGGAAATTTTTCCCAAGAGAAGACTTAGTGGACTATCTTAAGTGTTTCCCCCATTTTAGAAGGGAGGAACCTTACAATTGGTATCAAAGCCGAGTTTAGCTCCTAGGAATTGGCATTTAAGGATTGTTTTGCAATGAATGTTTTACCTAACATAATGCTAATTAGTAAAGACATCCTACTAAAACAAATAAGTTGAATTGATGTTTGAATGATTGTAGGAAGAGGAAGATGCCTACTCCAAGTTTCTAGTTTTCCAATGCATCTTCGAGACTGCTAGCCACTCCTTGAATTTCGAGTTCCGCGACACCATGGTGCAGATACTAGAGAAGATGTCCCTCCCTCATTTCTCTCGTATTCAAAGAGGATGGGGTAGAGATTTCTGGAGTCGTGGGCCAAGATACTTCTTCATCCGAGCAGATCAAATTGGAAACCTTACCACTGACCTAAAGCGGATTCGTTGGATTGAGAAGTTGAAGATGATTCGTTTATTTTGGTTCGTCGGTACCCCAAGGGCCGACACCTCGGTGACTATAGATGGGGTTCGCATACCTCAGGATCATTGGGTGTATGACCAAGTGATGCAGATCTTACCTGCTGATAGAGTAGCTGTGTTGGGATCTACCCCAATCCAAAGTCTACCACCCTTACCGTCAGTTTTTAGAGTCTTAGAAACTACAGCGGAACCCCCATATTTCACCTATGTGGACCGCTCTACCCTTATGTCATAGTCAAGCCTAGGAATTTCCCTTGATGTCAAATAAGACTAATCATATTAGTCTCAGATCTTTGTAATAAAACTTGTCCTTGTAAATATTTGGAAATAAAATAATTTCAATGTTTTACTCTCCAAAAATAAGCGTTGTGCAAATATGAATCTTGTAATCTTAAAATTGTTTTTACAATGATGGCCAGGACGACCACCCTCCACTTCCCAATGCGCTTTACACCGATACCCAGGAGAAGAAGCTCCTGCTCAAGCAAATGCAACCTCCCTCCTTTAAAGGAGAAGGTTCAAAGGTTGAGAAGAAGCTCCTGCTCAAGCAAATGCAACCTTCTCCTTTAAAGGAGAAGGTTCAAAGGTTGAGAAGGATGCTGAAGTCTGAATTGAGGCGATGGACGATTATTTCTCTGCTGCCGGTACTGGAGTAGCAAATTAGTCTATGCTCGCACAGTTTCGCCTCATCGGAGATGGTAAGCTCTGGTGGAAACAGTGGTGCCGTGTGACAAGGAAGTCACCGAGCATTCTCAAACGTGGGAAGACATCAAGCAGGCAGTGAAGGAAAGATATCTTCCCCCATCCCATGAATCCATAAAGATGAATGAGTTTTTTAGTCTTAGGCAGTGCAGCTTAACTCTTGAGGACTACTATTCCAAATTTATCACCCTTCGGAAGTATGCCCCAGCTATGACTACTTCCCAGCAAGTGGCTCGTTTCTGCCAAGGGCTAAATGAACCCTTAGATTCCCGCCTTGAAGCAATGAGGCCAAGCACATTACAGGATGCTCTCATACGAGCAAAGCCCCTTGTGAAAGAAATGAAGGCTAACAAACCAAAGAATCAAAAGAGATCTTACCCTGAGGCAAATCTTAAAGATCAACCCTACAAGAAACCCCAATAGAATTTCCCCTACTACAACAGAGGGCGACAAAGGCAACTCTTTTGTCCCCCGCTCGTATGCTGCTTCTTCCAGAGAAGGCCCTCTGTGTTTTGAGTGCAATGAGCCGGGACACTTTAGAGCCAACTGTCCCAAGATGGCAACATCATTTCCCCAAGGCAGCAGAGGAAATCAAGGCCGTGGAACCCCTATCCACCAAGGTGCAAGAGGCAGTGGCCGTGGGGGCAGAGGCCGCGGAGGAGCAGTTGCTAGGACTGCATGTGTTATAAGAGAAGAACCGACCTTGGAAACGGCTGAAGAAGAGCGCGCCACTGTCCATGCGGCAGTAGAACACCAAGGTCTGAATAAACAATTTGGTGTAATCCAAACCTCCGCCACTCATCACGGTAAGCCATTTCAGCTTTTGATTGATTGTGGCAGTACCCATTCATTCCTTTCTCCTAGGTGTTTGCAAAAATTAAACTTGGGTCAAAAAATAGCTAGAAGAATGATTGTAGAGTTATCCAGTGGAAAAGAAGTAGTATCTCGCCACTCTATAGGAAACCTTGATTTTGAGCTGGGTAATGAGCAAGCTCATGGCCACTTTAGAGTCTTGCTATTAGGAATTTATGATGGAATCCTTGGGATGGATTGGTTGATTGCAAACAAAGCTAGCATTCATTGTAACCAGGGGAGTATCACTTTTGAAAATGAGCATGGCCAAGTAACATCTGTTCAGGGGGGGATAACAGGAAAACCTAAATCTAGGGTAGTAAAGGCAAAACATCTTCTCAAGGGAACACGTAAGGGTCAGCAAGTTTTCTTAGTCAAACTCAACAAATTCATTGAACCTACTATGGAGACAGAACCCTCTTGGCTCCAAGAATTCTCTGACATCTTCCCTGACGAGCTTACAGGGTTACCGCCTCTTCGTGAAGTCGATCATGAAATCGAAGTGATCCCTAGAGCTCAACCCGTCTCAAAAACTCCCTATAAAATGTCCCTTCCTGAAGCCATTGAACTTAAGGAGCAACTTTCCCAACTCATTGAACAAGGATTTGTACGCCCCAGTAGCTCTCCTTAGGGAGCACCTGTTCTTTTCCAAAAAAAGAAGGACGGAACTCTCCGCCTCTGCATAGATTATCGAGGGCTAAATCAAGTCACTGTCAAGAATAAGTATCCTATCCCTCGCATCGACGAACTTCTTGACAGGCTTCATGGGGCCAAAGTCTTCTCAAAAATAGATTTGAGGTCTGGTTACTATCAGATCAAAGTCAAGGAAGCAGATATACCCAAAACAGCCTTCAATACCCGTTATGGCCACTATGAGTTTATTGTGATGTCATTCGGGTTAACCAATGCTCCTGCAACCTTTAACTGCCTAATGCAAAATATATTTCGTCCTTACTTGGATGAATTTGTGCTTATTTTCTTTGATGACATCTTAATCTACTCCAAATCAATGGAAGAGCATGAGGAGCATGTGCGTAGAGTTCTGCAATTGCTGCGTAGACACAAACTCTATGCCAAGAAAAGCAAATGTACCTTCTTTACTCATCAAATTGAGTATCTTGGATTCATCGTCTCCAAAGATGGCATCTCAGTAGACCCCGCCAAGGTCAAGGATATTCTAGAATGGCCACCCCCTAAATCAGTTCGTGAAGTTCATGGGTTTTTGGGAATCACGGGTTGGTATAGGATTTTTATCAAAGATTATGCCTTGGTAGCTGTACCTTTGACGGATCTTCTTAAGAAGGATTGCAAAATAGTGTGGCTGCCAATCCATCAAAACAGCTTTGATTAGCTGAAGGTCATTATTACTTCTGCCCGAGTCTTAAAGCTTCCTGATTTCTCCAAAGAATTTGAAGTGGTTACCGATGCCAGTAGTCTAGCACTTGGTGGTGTCTTAGGCCAAGAAGGAAGACCAGTTGCTTATACTTCCCGCAAGCTGAAGCAATATGAAGCAAATTATGCCACCCATGATTTGGAACTCTTAGCAGTTGTTCATTGCCTCAAATTATGGAGACATTATCTCTTGGGGGGCAAATTCCAGCTTGTAAAACTGATCACAAAAGTCTAAAGTGGTTCTTCACCCAGCCTAACCTCAACATGCGGCAAAGGAGATGGATTGAAATTCTACAAGAATATGATTTCGACATCAAATTCCGCCCTGGGAAAGATAATGTGGTAGCAGATGCACTTAGCCGCAAATCTTTCTTGAGTGCTATTTCAATGCTAAATAATCCCATCCTGGTCAAGGTGGAAGAAGTCTCATCTCATGATCCAGATTATCAGAGGATGATAAAGTTAGTAGAAGAAGGGGGACATTCAGAGAAAGAGAAGAATCTAATCAAGGGATACTCCACTCACGAAGGAAGCCTCTACTTCAATCATAGGCTATGTATCCCTAAGGATCCTGCTTTAAAGAAACTAATCCTCCATGAAGCTCATGATAGCCCTGCTGTGCAGGACACCCAGGCTATGCAAAAACATGCCATAAGAAGGAGCTTTCATTGGGCAGGCTTGAAAAATGATGTCCTTCGGTACTTGAAGCAATGTCTCTCATGCCAAAGGATCAAAGCTGAAAGAGTCAAGATGCCTGGAAAACTTCAACCCTTAGATATTCCCCAAATGAAGTGGGAGTGCATTAGTATGGATTTTGTCACAAGTCTCCCCACTGTTCAAGGAGGATATGACTCCATTCTGGTAGTAGTGGACTTACTTACCAAAGTAGCTCACCTTATACTAGCAAAGAAGACCTTCAAAGCTTCTGATGTTGCTCGAATATTCATCAAGGAAGTCCTCAAACTTCATGGTCTCCCAAAAAGGATAGTAAGTGATTGGGATTCTGACTTCACTTCAAAGTTCTGGCAGTCTTTATTTCAAGCCCTGGGAACTCAACTTTGCTTTAGCACGGCTTATCATCCAGAGACCGATGGCCAGACTGAGAGAGTCAATCAAGTAATTGAAGACATTCTCAGAGCATACTGTGGACGGGAACCAAGAAGGTGGATTCAATACCTTCCTCTGGTAGAATTTGCCTACAATGCGTCTTATCATCAAAGCATAGGAATGTCACCATTCAAGGCACTCTATGGACAAGAATGCCTGTCTCCTCTAAATTTCTCTGATCCGACCATAAGAGTTGAGGCATCCAGGAAAATGCTCGAAGAAATGGAGGAACAAACCAAGGCAATCCAAAAGGATATTAAAGCTGCCCAAGATCGACAAAAGCATTATGCTGACAACAAGAGGTCTGAAAGGATCTTCAAGGAAGGAGACAGAGTTCTTCTATGAGTGCGACCCAAACGAAGTTCTCTATCACTTGGGAAATATAAGAAGCTCAGCCCTAGGTATTGTGGTCCTTATACAGTTATCAAGTGTCTAGGTAAAAGTGCCTATAAACTCCAACTCCCAACCCATATCAAAGTCCATAATGTATTTCACGTAAGTTTGTTAAAACCATATGTCCCCAGTCTCGATCATATTCTTGATGATGAACAAGTTGTAATCCCTACTCAAGGAGTCCTTGAATTATAGCCCAGTAGCATCATAGATTCTAGGGAAAGACAACTCCGAAATAGAACTCTTGTAGAACATCTAGTACAGTGGAAAGATTACCCTGAAGAGGATGCAACTTGGGAAGATGTAACATACCCATCTTCACTAATAAAGAAATGTCCATGTAATTATGAGTTTTTATGGTATACAAATCAATGATTTTATTATTTGAGTCATTTCTACTTAGAATCTTCAAATTCTGAGCCCAAATTTGGAATCTGCGTGCGACTTTACCCTAATATAGGATTTTACGGCATCCAAAACGGACACCGGATCAAGGCTATACGTAAATTTCAGTCATTTTAGTTTAAAAACGGCGACCTTTAAACCTTAATAAATGCACGACCGGGCGTCCGATTGACAAATGGTCTGAACCCCTACGACCAGGAGAACCTCCCGGACAAAAAAAAAAATTTTGCCCCTCGGGGCGGTCCGGCGCGCAAATCGAGGCGAGCGCCCCAAATTTGGGTACCCCGTCCCAAAATTTGGGCCGTACACACTTACTAGGGTGCCCGTACGATGGCCGCCCAAGAACCAAAGGACGGACGCCCACTGTATGGTCCACACGTACCCCTACAGGGACACCCATGCTGCCTCAGACCAGATAAGGTACATGCGTACCACTCCTTTCCCAAACAACTGACACCGTACCTTTCCCCTAGACCCATGCAGGCCACTGATCCATAGCCTTTGATGGTACACCATCCTTTCGTCCTTGCTTTGTGCAGCGCCCGTACCCATACCCCTCAGCTATATAAACACCCGCCGAGGTGCTCCACAGATGGCACGCATCGCTATGCTGCGTATGCCCTGTTGTACCGTTGTCCGTACTGCTGCGTGGCATGCTTGCTATAGTACAGCCGCCCCTCTCACACCCCCTCATTTGCCTCTTTTCAGATAAGCTAAATTTCCTCCATCCCCCTCTTCCTTACAGACAGTGTCCTTAACTCTTCCCCCCCCTGTGAATAGACTTACAGTATCCCTCTCAGCCCTGCTCCACGTTTTTGCCCTTAAGGACATCTCACAATCCCCATTTGCGTAGACTTTAATAAGGGTTTTTTTGCCTTAAGAAAGGGTTCGTGCGCCATATTCTTTTGCTCATACGGTGAGCAAACGAACTCAGAATTCAGATCCGACTGAAGCGTTTCGATCGCAGCAGCAAGCTTTACAAGGCGGCGCCTAAGATAGGCTCTTCTCGGAGACGTCAAAATATTGCCTCAAGAGGAGCGCGCAATAACGAGATGAGGGAAGATGCTCCCAATGCGGCTCCAGCCCTCCCTTTTCAAGCTCCTCAAGGAAATGGTGGCCAGGTTAGCTTGATTAATTTTTAAAAGAAGAGATTTTTCTTAAATTAGTGTTAATAAATGGTATCTTTTCCTTTTAAAATGACGACATAAAAATTGTATGAAGTTACGAATTATGTGATGCTGTATTCGACAAATTGCATTGAAATTGTTATCTTCATGAATTATGAATGCTATATTTAATAAATTGCATTAAAGTTGTTATCTTTAGAATTCAAGATTTTTTTTTGGCTTCAACGCTAACTCTGTTCCGTGCTTGTGTAGCCGGGCGGCGTCGTTAGCAAAGCCCGGGAATGGCCCAAGGTATCCCTCATACCATTGGGAGAATAAGGATCGCCGATTGAGACGAGAGATTATGAGGCTGCCTAGTTCTGAGGGCCTAGGCTAGTGCAGTAAATAAGCCCACCCTAGTGTGCAGACATCCCTCTGAGGGGCGGGAGGATCAAGCGATGGAGCCTGAGAGGGCGACAGGCCGGCTTGAGTCCTCGCTAGCGGCCGACGATGAGGTGTATGGTCCCGTAGGGTTTTGCCTAGCATGTAGAGGCTGGAAGGCTGAATTCTAGATCATCGGCAGTATAAGAATAAGAGAGCCGGTTTGGCTTGTATGGAATTGATTCATGTAAAAACTTTTTATTATATAAATATATCTTGTCTTTGGCATGATTGTATTGTGTAAAAAGGCTGTTTTAAAGGGCCTTAATTAAGGAATATGTTTATTTATGTCAAACAGTGTGGTAGGATTAATTAGAAAACAAATTGATGCGTGAGTAGGGTGGAAAGTGGGAGGATGGAATGCCCCGACGGCACCATCCTACGGACGGGTGGACCCGATTAGTCGGGTAGCTTTCCAACAGATTAAGTGAAAGCCCTACGCTAGATAATTAGGTTCTTGGGCAACTCTATTCTAGAAGACTAGGCCAGCGGCTGTGCCTTGCATAAGATGAGGAAAAAAGCGTTGCCTCTAGAAATCAAGATAGTGGTTGCCCAATTTATGATCAATTGCCCTATGGGTGATTTGATGTTTAGAAAATCACGCTCCCCCTGCGGGATAGAGCTAGGTCATACCTATGAATCGTATCCTTGAATCTCTACAGGATCAAGGTGTCGATGAATAGGAAATTTTTCCCAAGATAAGACTTAGTGGACTATCTTAAGTGTTTCCCCATTTTAGAAGGGAGGAACCTTACAAAAACAGAGGATACATGCTCAAGATCGAAGCTATTGGAGCCCATTTATATGCAAATTGCAAGCATTGATGTGTGGGGATCATACCTTGGACCATTTCTAAGCCATGTATGAACTCATTGGTGATTACAAACACTCCAAACTCCCATAGGAGTAGGCAGCGCTGAAAATACAAGTCCTTGGAAACATCTTACACATGTTTGTTGATGCCTCCCAAAGCTATATAATGTGGTTGGATGCATATGAAGCTTAGAAATTGTGTGCATGTGAGCTTGGAGAAGCCTTCCGGGAGTTCATTTGTGAGAAACAACAAGATTGGAGCTGATTTGGAGCAGATTAGTAGAGGATTAAGCTTGTAATTAGCAAAACAGACCTTACGAATTCATCAATTACTCACTCACTACTCAAAATTGGATCAATTCCTCTTACACGGAGGTGGAGAAACATCATATGGAGCTAATGAATTCCTAGGCCCTGAATTTGGATCTCATTTGAAGCAATTAGAGTGGGATTAGTGACTGTAAATCATTGTTTATAGGTTTTTATCAAAACAAAGTACAACATTTGGCATGTGTTTGGCATGTAATGACCTCGGATGATGTTTATATGCTACATGGAGGATGTATGGATGTTAATGCATATTGTCCACACTTGATTTGATCATTTCCTAGTGTTTTGGAAGATTGGAAGGCTTAGAAAAACCTGTCACTCACAACAAGGCAAAGTGGACTATTTTTGCACATAGTTAAGCTCAAATGCTATGTGGAAGATCTTGTATGCATAATACGAGCAAATTAAAGGTTTCTGGAAAGTGGAGGATTGTTTTGGACGCATTTCTTAGAATTTGTGAGCGACGCGAGGTTGTTTTCAGCATTTGCAAACAATGTTTTTGAGTCCAAGAAGTTATCGCCATAAAACTTTTGGGCTGTGTGGACAGCATTGGTGCCAAGGTTTATGTGTGTATGTGCATGTCTGAGTTGATTATTGGAAATCCTCAGTGAGCATTGTGGTAAACAAAATGAGTGATAGTCCTGATAAAATTATTGTTGGTGAGAAGCTTGACAGGCACAACTTCCACATTTGGAAGTATCGTATGACAAATTTTCTCAAAGGCAAAGGCCTATGGAACTTGGTGACAGGCAATGAGGCAGAGCCAAGGGTTCCCCAAATGAATGCAACACCTACCCAACTTACAGCTCAAAATTGGACAGAGAGAGCCTTCAGAGTGTTGCATTACTTCTCGATATGTGTTACAAACACCATGTTATGCCATATGCACGACACACAAGATCCCAAGGATGTGGGATACTTTGGTAAAGTTGTATGATATGACTACAACACCAAAGAAGATGCAATTGAAGTAGAAGATTCATGGTGTGACTCAAAGCAATAGAAGTGTAGATGATTATGTGCAAGAGATCAAAGAATGTGCTAATGCACTAGCATCTATTGGTGCTCCGATATGGATGATGACTTGATAGCCATTACATTGAATGGCTTAGGTAAAGAGTACAAGGCATTTGAAACCTCTATCAGGGTTAGAGGTGGAGACTCCCCAGACTTTGATGAGCTGATTTCATTACTTATTGTGGAAGAAATGAAACTTGGAATAGGTGCCTCATCTAGCACAAATGAAAATGCAAGGGATCAAGCATTTTACACTTATCGTGGTGCTAGAGGCAGGGGGAGATTCAGCCCAAGGGGACGTGCAGGTGGCCGTGGTTGGCAAGATCGATCACACCACAGTCTCAAAACAAAATTTTCAGCCGTCATTTGGAGCTAGAGGTGTTCATGGTTTTTACCCTCATGCTAGAGGAAGATCTGTATCTAGAGGCAGGGGGAGATTACAAACACCACAACAAAATGCTAGTAGCATTGAGTGTCACTATTGTGGTAAAATGTGACACATGGCTAGAGACTGCTATAAAAAGCAAAATGAATTCTATGGTGGAAGAGTGCAGCATGGCAATTATGCATCATCTAGTAATGCAAAACATGAGGAGCACTTGTTTGCCATGAAACATTTCATAGGTACTATGACATCACAAAGGGAGAGTGATGATATTTGGTATATGGATTCTGGAGCATCAAACCACATGACATGTCATGGTGAGTGGTTTGACAAGATGACGCCTACACATCAGGGCTACGTTGCTACTGGGGATGATACTCATCATCCTATTACACATGTTGGTAGTGTGCCATTGCGTATGCATGATGGCAGAGTAAAAACCATGTCAGATGTGTTGTATATGTCAAAAATTACAAAGAGTCTTGCAAAGAGTCTTGCATTAGTAGTGGATCAAGGAATGCAAGTCAGGTTCAATCAACATGGTTGTTTTGTTGAGGACTTCAAAAATGGTTGCAAGTTAATTGCAAAGGGGGAGAAATAAGGTAGATTGTTCAAATTGAGTGTAGGCATTCCAAAGTTGAAGTCTGCCATGTTTTCAAAAAGTCAAGGGGTTGTGCCAGACATTGATATTTGGCATAAGAGAATTTGGCATGTGAATATTCAAAAGCTAAAATCTATGAAAGCAAAAGGTACAGTTGGTGGTTTGCCCAGGTTCAAATATGATGGTAGTAATCATATATGTGAAGCATGTAGATTTGGGAAGCAGGCAAGGTTGCCATTTCCAAAAGATGGTCAAATCAGCCCAGAAAACCATTGGAAATCATTCATAGTGACATATGGGTCTAGCACACAGACTCCAACTATCAATGGTTGCAGAAGGTATTATGTCACATTTATTGACTTGGATTTACTTCTTGAAAAAGAGAAGAGTGAAGCACTTGGGAAGTTCATTGACTTCAAAGCATTGGTGGAAAAACAGTATGGTCAATGGATCAAGTGTTTGAGGGCAGATGGTGGTGGTGAGTACACATCACCTACATTTGATACCTTCTTGAGAGAGCATGGGAGTACACAAATGTAGGTGAGTACACATCACCTACATTTGATACCTTCTTGAGAGAGCATGGGATAAGAAGACAAATTACATGCAGGTACACACCTCATCAGAATGGTGTTTCTGAGAGGAAAAATAGGATCATTGGTGAGATTGCAAGAGCTATGCTTAATGAGAAGTCTATGCCAAATTATTTTTGGGGAAGAAGCATGTGCTACTGCAGTGTACTTATTGAACATGACTCCTACCGCAGTGTACTTATTGAACATGACTCCTACCGCAGCTATACATGAGAATACACATATTAAGAGGATGACAGGACTTAGGCCAGATATTGGTCACTTGAAAGTCTTTGGATGTGTTGCATATGTTCATGTACCAGATGAGAGAAGAAGGAAATTGGATCCAAAGGCTGAAAAATGTGTTTTCAGTGGGTATGCGCAAGAGAGAAAAGCATGTAAATGCTATAATCCAATGACAAAATAGGTTGTCATTTAGCAGAGATGTGATCTTTGATGAGATGGGAACTTGGTACAAAGAAAGTGAGCATGTCATAGTTGATGACATAGATGCAAATGAGGATGTGAATCTTCCTATGCAAGAATCTACGAGTATGAGTGGACCACTTGAGTCATCTAGTGATAATGTGAGCCCATGGTCAGGAAGATTGAGACATGATGTGAGCACTGAGAGTAGTGTTGTGGACAAAGGAAAGAAGAAAGTGGAAGGTGTTGGCATTGGTACTACAAGTTATGATTCATCAAGCTCAAAAAGCCTTGATGAAATTGGGGATTCCAAAAATAAGAACTCTAGGTGTTAGAAATGATAAATATGTGCCACCACATGCTAGAGAACATGGAGCTCATAGTAGTGAGCCACAACCAGTGAGGAGATCACAGAGAGTGAGATACCTAGTATAGAGGCTGACATACAGTGGTTATGCTGCTATGCATTATGCATATATGACATCAGTGGTAAATCATTAGAGCCTTCATGTTTTGAAGAGGCTCGGAAACATGGGATATAGCCATGGATGAGGAGATGGATGCCTTGGTGTGCATAATGACACATGGGATTTGGTAGATTTGCCAGATGGCAAGAATGTGATTGGCTATAAATGGGTTTACAAAGTGAAGTGTAAATCAGATGGTTCAATAGAGAGGTATAAAGCAAGGTTGGTTGCAAAAGGAGATGCACAGACACATGGTTTGGATTATGATGAGACATTTAGTCCAGTGTGGCTAAGATGGCTACAGTTAGGTCTGTGATATCTATGGGTGCTTCTCGTGGATGGAATCTATTTTTAAATGGATGTGAAGAATACCTTCCTCAATGGTGCGCTACAAGAGGGAGTATTTATGGAATAGCTAGAGGGGTAGGTACACCCTAAGTATCCCACACATGTATGCAGATTGAAGAAAACATTGTATGGTTTAAAGCAGGCACCAAGAGTTTGGAGTGACAAAATAAGCAAGTATCTTATGAGCATTGGTTTTCATGCAGGAAACTCAGATTCTTCACTTTATGTAAAGAAGACACAGAATGGATTGGTTGTGATAGTCATTTATGTGGATGACTTGATTGTTATGCATTGTGTGAGAGTGGATATGGCTTCTCTTTTTGGTTAGGGTTACACTAATGGATTAGGGTTTTCTCTCTTTGTGTGTGTGCTCTCTCTTTATCAATCTTTTATCATATAATTAAATTAAAAATGAGTTACAGGGCTTCTCATAGTCATAACAAATTTTATAAAAGATCTACAAAAATATATTAATTAGATTTATAATTTTACCTTAGATCCACATTATATTGATATTTTTCCATGCTTTGGTCACTACATGCATACAAAATTAACCTTGTAAGTGGTAGACATGGTGGACGCATAAAATAGTGTTTTTAAAATTTTGGGCATTTAAACTTAAATAAAAACACAAAAACACCTTTAATACTCGATAAATCAAATTAAGCTATGTCAATTTATAATATACAATGTTTCATGGTCATATGAGTTAAGGTGTAGAAATTATGGGCAATACAAATGCATACAATCCACCTCAGGACAGGGCATATATACAGATTTTGTACCCACGCAAATGGACCCTTGGAAAATTGGATTTCAATCTGATTATATTTTTAGGTGGGCACCCAACTTTGCGTATGATGTTCCATAAGAAGACCATGAAGTAAAATTCTTAGGCTAACTTCGAGAGATTGGACATTATTTGTTTTCAAGATAAACTGAGGACACTCACCGTCTCACTGACATAAAATTAGACACCCTCATCTTGCAACCATCCACAAAGGTGAAAGAGGCCGGAAAGGGGGGGGGTAGAGATCAAGATAATTGGCAAAGACAACAATTGGGATCAAGTTCAAAGGATTACTTTTATTGGATAGGGGGGTAGAGATCAAGATAATTGGCAAAGACAACAATTGGGATCAAGTTCAAAGGATTACTTTTATTGTGCAAACCAGGTCACTTTGCAATAGAATATCACAAAAGAAGCAAAGTGACATAAAAAGTGGCAAGTTACAACAAAACAATTATGCATCTTCACGCAAGTGAGCTGAAGATAGGTGTGAGCATTTATTTGTTATGCAGCACATGTTGAATTCAATAACTACAGATGTATCTACAAACAGTGATGATGTATGGTATATGGATTCAGGAGCCTCTAATCACATGACCTATCATGATGATGAGTGGTTTAGAGATGTCACAATCTGGAAAAACTATGTTATGTAGAGACAAGACTCTGACACATCTCACCCTATTGTTGACATTGGGAATGTGACATTATGCAGGATAGTAGGATGAGGTACTTGGCTAATGTATTTTATATGCCTAACATAACAAAGAATTTAGTTTCTGTTGGGCATATGATGATTGAGTAGGGTTTGCACGTACGCTTTAAATCAAATACAAGAATAAAAATTGGCCAAGGTTCAAGTAGGTCTCAAAGAAGGCAATATTAACAATCTATCATGAGGGTAGAGCCCTCATACAAGAATTCAAAATTAGCCAAGGTCCAAGAAGGTTGCAGAGATGGAAAAATTAACGATCTATCATGAGGGTAGAGCCCTCGTTGAGGACACTCCAACCTAAAAACCAAAATAATTCAATTTACTTAAGATGAATCTTCCTGATACATATCATTGTAGCTCTCGGCTAATTATTAGGACTTCTTCCTTTTTTCTTTGTTCTCTTTGAATCATGATCTTCACATTGACTATTTAGTTTCATAGGTCACTTTGGCCTTTTGCAAACGTTATTGGCTTCTCTCTCTCTCTCTCTCTCTCTCTCTCTCTCTCTCATACATTATTTTGGCCTTTTGGACATGTGTGTTGTTTGAGAGAGACAAGGAGAATAAGAGAGAGAGAGAGAGAGAGAGATAGAAAGAGAGATTCTCTTGAAATTTCTCTAAAAGAGCACCAAAATAGGAGGTTCAAACTTTGTGTTGCCAAAGAGCTACCAACTAAGCACTTTAGAACCTATAGGGTTTGCGGCTTATAAAAGCATGTGACCAACAACCTTTCTCCTTCTAATTTAGAAATCGCTCATAATAGCACGTGACCAACAACCTCTCCGCCTTCTTATTTATTAGAAACTGCTTCTTACTACTTCATGCGACCTTGCACTTAGACTAGATGACATTAGATTGAGAATCAATTCACTAGTGTTTGCAAAGGCACAAGTTATCCATGAGAACATTTGAGAACCATTTCTCTTCAATGTTTATTTAAAATCAATATTTAAAAAACCATAACAATTTCTCAAATATAGAACATTTACTTTGAATTTTAAAGAGAATGAGTAGCCTCACCCGTCTTCTACGTGTAGGGGATAAGGACAATTTCACTCAAATCTCAAATAGAGCTCCGCCACCATCCACGTATTGGAATGTGAATATTTTCCCTTTTCATATTGGGCCACGCATCTCCCTACCATCTTCTCATCAATCTCATAATAACCTTACCATCCAATGCCAATGTCTTGCCAAAGCTTACACTTTGGGACGAATGATAGGTGTCATAATATCAAAAATCGCAACTTAACTTATATCACCAAGTCGTAAACAAATTATGAATTGCCAAAGTTATAATAGGAATCATGGATAAACATTATACACAAAAAACAATACATTTGAAAACTATATGAAAATGTGGTGCCCAAAATGCTTTACATACAAAAGTCCCCATAAGCCATATAGTGGTCACACCAAAAAATCTCATGAATATAATAGTCTATACTAGGTAACCAAAATGTTTCACATACGAAGGTCATCATAACCTATATAAGGACCACTAAAAGAAAACTAATATACAACAACCCCATTAGCTATATAGTGGTCATAGACTACATCGAAATGTGGTAACCAAAATGTTTCACATAATACAAAGGTCATCATAAGGTCCTATATAAGGACCACTAAAAAAACTCATATACAACAACCACAAACTTGAAGATAAAATATATCTAAGTAGAATTAGATGGTGTCATAGAATCTTGGTGTGCTGTAGACATAGAGCCTCTTTTGTCACAAAAGCGACGTCTACGTGATGTCTTATGCATGCTCTGATGGCCTATACTCAAAACCGCCAGCTCTATTCTCAAATTGACATCATGTACCTAGGTAATACATAAAAACCCATTAAAAATTTTAGATTTATGAGATAAAAGATCTTTACAATCATACAATCATAATATTTAACATACCCTGGTCATGTACTTTCATGGATAGGCGTATAGGTAGGCCTCAAAAAGCTATATGCAATCAGTATGTGTGTGTGTGTGTGTGTGTGTGTGTGTGTGTGTGTGTTTCTTTAGGCTACATATATTTTAGGTCAGACACACATACACACACATATATGGCTCAAAATCTATTAAACTATATGTATTTTATTATACACACACACGTGCGCGCGTGTGTGTGTGTATCTTTAGGCTATATATGTTTTAGGCCACACACACACGCGCGCACGTGTGTGTGTGTGTGTGTGTGTGTGTGTGTATCTTTAGGCTATATATGTTTTAGGCCACACACACACACATTAGGCTATATGTATTTCATTCTATTTTTGTATTTATATATATTCTAAAATATATATCTTATAAATATATATATATATATATATATATATATATATATACATATATACATACTAAAATACATACATCCTAATAGATTTTTAGCCTAATATGTGTGTGTGTGCATTATACATATTTTGGTAAAAGAGAATTTAGCCTAGATGTAATCATTGTGGCAAGTTGGGTCACACAATCAACACATGCAAGTTTAAAAACAAATCAAAGCTTGAATGCATTGTGTGTGGGAAGCTAGAACACATGGAGAGTAACTGCTGGTCAAAGAATCAACCTCAACAAGTGAATGTGGTAGAAGCCTCCTATCCAAGGGAGGACACTGAAAGACTTTTTTGAAGCTATGGAATTTCACCTACCCCTTGTACTATTTGTATTGTTTGTAACCATTGGCATTGATGATGTAGCCATGGTAAATTTTGTAAGGCCAAGATGCCTAGAATCCTTTCTCTCTCATGCACTAAACAATGCCTTTTCTCACATATCATCCACCATAGCCTTCATCTTGCTCTTGTCTTGAGCTCTCAAAGCATGGTTTTCAAGTAATACAACAATACAAAGAAAAAAAAACAATACCAAGGTTTTAAAAAAACCTGGAAGTAGAGGTGGTGGTGAGTGTGGTAAAAAAAAAACTGGAAGTGAAGGTGGTGGCACTCTGCCTTCATCGCCATGCCATCAAATCATAAAGAAGAATTCAAATTCAAAAAAAGGCTTGTGGAAGGCTTGGAGGCGGGAGAGGATATCACGTGAGGCCTTTTCGCCACATGGAACTCTCCAAATTCAAATTCTACGCAAATCTCTTCAAACCTTATCCTCCCCTTTCCAAACCTCCAAATTTTTGCCACGCGACGCGGTAGCTTTGTGAAACTCTTCCTTTATATAATATAGATAAGTGTACCTCCATCACTAGAGACTAGAGAGTAGCTACATGTGTGGACTTCCATTATTGTTCATCTTCTATTGACCTTAATTGTTTAGGAGCTATCTATATAGTCCCTATCTTTGAGAGTTCAAGTTAGAACTACCACCCATTCTTTTCCTACAATAGTTATGTGTATGTTTTGTACGGTATATAAACCTCTAATAAAACGAGGAGGACGTTATTCATGATGATGCAATTTTACTTAGTTGTTTAGTTACTGGTTTACTTTGAACCTTTTGCTAACATGGCAATTCCACATGGGATGCATGAGTTCACATGTAGACGGATAATGTGGACATGTGTATGACATGGCCTTAGTTGATGTGGCATGCCATGTCAATATATGTGAGGTGACATGCAAAGGTGACAATATAATGTGGCATTGATGATGAGGTGGAAAGTCAACTAGATTGACCAAGCTGACGTGGATAATAAAGGTGGCGAAGGTGAGATGACTTAGTGCTTATGTGGATCCTCTCTAAGCTAATGTGGAGATAAGTTGTCATGTACATGTAAGATGCATACCCATCTTAAGGCTCACGCATGGCATCAGCTCTAGGCTTAGTGGATAACCAACACTAGATTTCCAAAGCTAACTAGGCTTGGTTTTAAACTTAAAAGAGGAGAGTGGACACAAAATTGAGATTTTTACTTGTGATGATTGAAAATGGAGCTTCTCTTACTCAAATTGAGTCAAAATTTTTTATGGATCCATGTGAATAAGTACTTCAATCTATATATATTTTATCTATAGATGTTTAATATTTTTATATAATTAAATTAAAAATAAATTATAGATCTTATGATAGTTATAATAAATTTACAAATGAGATCTACAAAAATGTAACCATTAGATTTGTAATTTTACCTTGGATCCACATTATATTGATCTTTTCCCATGCTTTGGTCACTAGATCCATACAACATTAAATTAATCTTGTAAGTGGTAGATATGATAGGAGCATAAAATAGTGTTTTTTAAAATCTTTTTTTTGGACATTTAAACTTAAATAAAAAAATACAAAAAAAAACTCAAAAATACTCCATAAATCAAGTTAAGCTCTATGTTATGTTAGTATCACATAACCACAATCTTTCCTCCTCACTTATTAGAATTTTCTTCTTACTACTTCACGTTTGACCTTTACACTCAGACTCTTTGAAACAGTCAATTAGACATAAAATTTTATGCCATATAGGCTATAGTGTTCATACAGTAGAGTTGCTTAGCACTATGGTTTGTAAAAGCTCCTAAGCGTTGGTATATGTTTTGTGTTTGGCTTCTAGTTTCTCATCGAAGTTGGTGTGTCCTTATAAAGAATTCCAACTCCTAATCTTTTCAAGGCTAGAATTTGAAGGTTGCAATACCCTTCCATGAGAGTCGAAACCTTCACAAGAATGGTGAAAACACAATTCCCCTTCAAAAGAAGAGAAGGGTTTTTGGGAAATTTAGTTATATGCCCTTCCAATCTCTTCATAAAGAAAAGCTAGTTAAAGAAAAGCCCTTCAAAAGAAAAAATAAAGGCGCCCTTCAAATTCTAGGCCTGACTTATCTTTTATTTAAATTGATTAGCAAGTTGACATCGTTCAAACGTTCAAGTGAAGAAAAACACTGCTTGGAATCTCAACCACCACGCATTTTTAAGCTGAAGGCAAAATATTTTAGTTGCGTGCTATTCGGCACTCTCTAGAGGGGTTTGCAAACGACGACGGAGTGGTTGGCGATGTGGAGGCTGAACTGGCCGCCCTGCTCCGAAGTGTCGACTTTGGATTGGCCAGGAGGGGGGAGGAGCTGGAAGGATTGGACGAGGCGGCCGAGGACAAGGGAGAGGATGGGGATGGCAAGGATGATGCCGGGGCAGCTCCGGCGCCCCACGCCGAAGGGCAGAAACCGGGAATCATTACCGGAGGCATCGATCTTCTCAGGGCCCAAAAACCGCTCTGGGTTGAAAACCTCCGGTTCCTCCCACAAGGCAGGGTTGTTGGCGAGGTACCATGCGTTGACGAGGATCTTGCTCTCGGCCGGTATGTCGTAGCCGCCCAGCTTGGCCTGGTTGAGGTTCATGTGTGGAACCAGCAGTGGGATCGCCATGCGAAGCCTCATCGTCTCCTTCACCACAGCGTGTAGGTAGGGCAGCTTGGGCGTGTCTGCCTCTGTCAATGCTACCCCCTTGCCAAGAACCCTCTCCATCTCCTCCCGCACCTTCTGCTGTATGTCTTGGTTGTTCACCAGCTCTGCTATCCCCCATTCAACGGACCATAGCGTCGTCTCAATAGCTGCAGACGTACACCAAGCCAAGAAAGAAAGAAATCCCACACTGTTTAATTAAGCATGCTCACCTCTGCGCCAGAATAATTCGTGCAGGTTCACGTTATATAAGTAACAGTTTTACTGTTGATTAAGTACTTTACCTGCCACGTTAATATTCTCCACAATGTACAACACATTGTCCTCGTTGATTTCCCCGTTCTTCTGCGCGTCCAAAATGTGATCGATGGCACACTTCTCCTCAGCGTTCAAAAAGGGCTTTAAGCTCGTCAATTTCCTACCGGATGAGATTAGCAGCACACAATTAAAAGCCACTCCAAATTATTTGCTAAGTACTGCCTCTAATCACAATTAGAGAAACACACACAAAACACAAATTGAAGGCTTATGAACTGCTGCTTACTTTCGCTCATCTATGAAGTACTTTTTGAAGAGCTGGAGCCGCTCTTCCTTCACCTTCTTGCACAATGCAAGATAACCCTTGAGGAAAGGCCTCAAAATAGGGATGAAATCACCATAATTGTACTCAAAGCTCTGTGCAAGCCTACTCCTCTCCCCATTGAGCTTCTTGAGCTGGTTGAAGATGGGATCATCTTCTGACTCAAATCTTGTGTTAAACATGATGGGTACATGTTGTTGTACATGAGCAACTGCAATCTTTTTCTGATGACAACGCCAGTGGTGGAGGCCTGAGGGCGGGCTTTGAGGTCGGCGATGGCGTGATTGATTTCCTCTTCCCAATAGACACTAGATTGGTGCACAACTTTGTTAGTGAAGAAGGGGACAGTCATGATCCTTCTCATCTTTCGCCAATGGTCGCCATACACAGTGAAGACCATGTCCTGGCCTTTGCCTGTGAAGATATCAAACACGACATTGCGAGTGCGGGAGCCAAACTCCACACCCTGTGTGTGGAGAACCTCCTTGGCAAGCTCCGGGGAGGACACCACCACAAGGTTCCGTTGCCCCATTCTCAGAAGAAAGATGTCCCCAAATTTCTTTGCGAGGTCGGAGAGGTTCCTATGATTGAGGTCATCCCCTACTTGAAGCCAATTGCCAAATATGGGAACTGTGAGGGGGCCAGGAGGGAGTTTGAGTTTCGGGCGGGTGAGGTGAAAGATGGTAAGGGAGACCAAAACCATTCCCAAAAGGGTAAGTAGGATTGATTCAAGAGAACAGGGGAGGAGAGAGGAGAAATGAGAGCTGAAAGCCGCTGCCATAGCCATAGCCATAGCCAAGTCTAGAGCTGCAGGGCCAAAGCTCTACACAGACGCAAATCAAGCAGTGTGCGGTTGAGGCCGATGATGAGGATGGATTATATGTGTTTTGAGTCGTGGGCTGGACAGCACACACGGAGGAGCTGGCTCGTCAAAGTGGCTTCTTATAAGGTGTGCGTGCGACCTATTTTTCTTTATAAAAAAAACACATCGGTTTCTAATATTTTAAATAAATAAATCCAGCTTTCCCGACGACCCGTCGACCATTTCTAATTAGAATTTGCCACCACCTCATTAAACTCATGGTTGCGGTCACGCGTGTTCAGCACCATGACCGGTCGTACTCATGCCTCAGCATGACATAGTTATGCATACGCCAGCACCCATACCTCAGCGTGACGTGGCTTTGCTTACGCCCGCCCTTTATGCCTGCTTCAAATAAAGTAATATAATTCAAAGGAGGACCATTCAACCACCCACAAAGACCCCTTTTTTAACATTTTGCCTACATAGGGTAGATCTTAGAGAGCGAGTGAGGTGGCGAGTGAGTGGGTTAGGAAGGGAATTCACAAGGAGGATGTGACACTTAGGGAAGTTGAGGAAGTAGATATGGTACCGGAAACTACTCTTTCATGAATAAGCTAATAGGTGTCTCTAGTTGTACATGGAATATTAAAGGTATTAAGGATTAAAAAAAGAATGCTTCTTTTTGGAGGTTAGTTCAAGAGTAGATATGGGGGAAGCACCATCTTGATGGCTCAAGAGAAAAGAAAATGGGAGGACTGAGGAGAGGAGGCAAGAGAGGAAAAAGTGGGTAGTGCAACTGGAAAGTTTTCAAATGAAAAGACAAGTCAGTAAACTAAGTGAAGAAGAGTTTAACTTGTATTTCAAATGCCAATCTAGCTTGAAACAAGAAGATGATAGGTGTGCTAGAGAGGACGGCGGGAGATGGGCAAAATGCCAATCTAGCTTGAAACAAGAAGATGATAGGTGTGCTAGAGAGGACGGCGGGAGATGGGCAAAATGGAAATCATTTAATAATAAAAGGAAACAAAGCCCTAGAATGGGATGGCATGTTTGTGGAGTTCTTCACTGCCTTTTCGCCATCCTCAAAGGATATAGTGTGAGAAGTGTGTAAAAAAGCCTTCAACTCTGGTAATTTGGATAAGGACTTCAAAGAAGGCTTAGTGAAATTAATCCCTAGCCAAACTACTGTAGGTTTGGTCATTGGAGGCCTATCACCTTGTTGAGATTGTTATATATAAGATCTTGGCCAAGGTGATTGCTCTTAGAATCACCCCTTTGTTACAAGAGGTCATTTCAAAAAAGCAGTATGGATTCATTCTTAGGGTAGTTCAGTATATGATAATATCTTTGCAGCCATGTTGGGGAGGGATGTGGCCCTTAAAACCCAACAGAAGTGTATCATGTTACAATTGGATTTGAAAAAGGCTTATCATAGGGTGCATTGGTCCTTTGTGGCAAGAGTCATGGAAAAACTTCGATTTGGAACTAAAATGGCTACATGTATTTACACTCTAGCTTTGGGTGGGAATTTAATGTCTTGTTAAATGGGAGGGTGGTTGGGGGTTTTGAAGTCAAAAGATCTATGAGACAAGGATGCCCTCTTGCCCCTTATTATTTGCTATTGCTCCTCATCCTTTGTTGGTGGCTTTGGAAGATGCTTGTAGGAAAGGGAACATCACTCGACTGAAATTGAGACATAGTGAGCAACTGATTATTCAGTGTTTTATTGATGACTCTTTGTTGTTCTTGCCAACAGTTGAGAATAGTAACATGAGACAGGCTCTGTCTATTATACAAGAATTTGCTGTAGCATTGGAATCCAGATGCAACATTTAAAAATCCAGAATTATAAGCTTGACTGAGGATAATGATTTTGAACTAGAGAGGTGGGGGTGTGAGGTGGTAAAGAAAGGACAAATTGTCAAGCATTTGGGAATTCCTTTTGGGGTGGAGGTTACAAGAAAATAGTTGACTGATTGGGCATTAGACATATTTCTTAGAAAATTAAAGAAAACAGTTGACTGATTGGGCATTAGACATATTTCTTAGAAAATTAAAGAAATGGGAGGGGATTAGAGTTCCTTTTCATGACAGGATTACATTATGTTTTTTTGCCCTGTACTTGAGTTTGGAAAGTGTCATTGGAAAAAGATAGTGGGCCCCATTAGAGAGTTCTTATGGAGAAATGGCAGCTCTACCAAAAGAGTTCCAGCATGGCTTGCTTGGGATAAGTTATCTATTCCTCCAAAAGGGGAAGGGGGTATTGGAATTTTGCATCTACCTACCCATACCCTAGCAAGGACTACTCTGCTCCTTCCCAAGTGTCTTCATCAAGAAGAAGTATGGTCAGTAATGGTGAGAGAGGTGGTGGAAAGAGTTGGATTAGTTGGTAATGGAATTCCAATTTTCTATTAGGGAGAGGGATTTAGTGGCTTGGGTGCTTGTACATATCCAACTAGGGTGGTGTTCTATTTGCAAGCAGATAAATCTTGCTGGATTAAGGATTGGCTTGGTTCAATGGAGCTAAACTGGGAAAGGGAAAAACCAGGGACTTGTACATTGAATAAAGAAAAGGGGAAAACAATGTGGAGTATTGTAATAAGATCTGGAGGGTGAGCTAGAGCCCTGGTTGTGATGGAAAAAGAGATGGAAGCTGCTATGGGACAGTCAGTTGCCTACTATGGAAGCTGCTATGGGACAGTCAGTTGCCTGTTAAATTTTAGGTTTTTTTGTGTAGGGTAGGCATGTGGGCTCCGCCCATTGGTTCTAAATTGATGCAAAAGAACTTTACCAATGGGTGTTGCCCCAAGTGCAGATGTGCCTTGGAAGATGGAAAACATGCATTCTGGGAGTTCCCATCCATCAAAGGTGCATAGGGAAAAATTGGGAAGTGGGCGGAGCAGTGCTTGGGGATTCAGGCCTATTGGGGGGATTGGATCTTAGGGAAGTTGACTGGTAATGATGAGGCTGCAAATGTACTTTTCAACATTATTAAAGCATGCTGGCTGTCTGTGGGAAGTCTGGATCTCTAGGAATGCTATTTTATTCCAAAATGGATATCTTGTGGGGCTGGATGTTACAGATCTGATCCATAAATGTGTGTGCATGTGCTAGTCTATTATTGGTGTGAATAAGCTAGAAAAAGAGGGGATGATTCAGCTAATGCAGAAATTGCAAATGGGCATCACTTGATTTATGTATTCATTTTTTGGGGAACCTTCAAGCATACTAGGGTAACCTAATAGATGATTCATATGTTGTAGGTTAGTATTCATGATCTAGTCTGAAGCCAAAGCTACCCAGATTTGGTCCCAAAACTAGAAGATGGTACCATAAAGAGAAGCAATTTGATCATATTTTTGTTGCTTTTATCAAAAACCCAGTGGGGACCAGACCCACAGTCAAGATTTTGTCCAAAAAAGGAGACATTTTAGAAAAGCAAACCCCTAACGGGTGCACCACTGAGGCTATGATGGAAGCTTGCATCCAATTGGGGTATCAGATTTCTTAGGAGCAATCTAGTTTTCTTTTGGAGGATGACAGATGGAATTTACTGAATGATGTGAAGCGTGAAAAGTAGTAGGTGTGTGCAGTTTGTAGACTTAACTCAAGTTGCTTCTTTGGATGGTGATAAGGACTTAGTTTTGAGATAATATATATATTTAATATTGGTCCCAAAAGAAACATTTTGCCTACATAGAATCAACCCTTGACAGAGGAAAGAGAAAGCCAAGATTGTGGCTGCTCACATGTGGTGGTGCATGCACCTGTACTAGGGACGGCTGCAAGCGTATGCCTGGCACATGATGCATGTAGTGAGAGGATGGTGGGCGATTGGGACAAGCTGGAGGAACTAGGAGAGGGATGGAAGAGCAAGGAGATGATGGGGTCGCAAAAAGGTGACAAACATGATTGAATATCTTCTCGCCTTGTAAACCGAGCAATGCCACGAAACCTATGCAGTGGGGCAAGGTATGTATTAACATCTCGTCAAAGCTAGTCAGAAGGCAGCTTGGTATATTTTCCATGTGCAGTGCAATCCTATTTTGTTCGGGGAAACCGCTTAAAAAGGTAGAGATGGGATGATGGCTTCAAGACAAAGTGTTTCATGAGAAGGTTGTTTCTCAAATCTTCTATCTTGAGAAAGGGTTTATCAATGTTCTGTTTGTCTATTCTGTTTGTCAAAGGGTAGATGATGGTTGAACTCTTTGCAAAAGCTCCATTATTTATGGGTATGAAGTTGGTACATGTAATGCTGTTTGATCACACATTTGATGTGAATCGGAGCCTCAGGGAATCTTGCCCTATTTGGGTAGATATAATAGGCCTCCCTCCCTGGTTGAGGCTGGAAATGAAGGAATTCGCAAGTGCTCTAGACCATGTATTATTTGTGCCAAGTGAGGATGATAAAACAAATGTTGTGAGACTGGAAAAACAATCCCAAAACCTCTGTGTATATGTATAATTTGTTAGTATTGGTGTTGTTAGGAGTGGTAGGTGGCTTGAATCGAGGACATGAACTATGTAAATACTCTATAGCATGTGATTCTTATTTGGTTTTTTTTTTGTCTTAAAAGCTTAGGATATCTTGAAGCTTCCCCTCAACTCCTTGATGTAACAGCTTAGTCAACCAATGGTTTTGGCAGTAGGAGAAGGACATGCACTTGATGGTCTTTAGCTCTTCTTGTTGGCAAGAATTGATGTGATGGGCATGATCAACATGTTTTGAAGCCTTTGGAAGGTTCATGGCTCGATGCTGATGGTGAAGATGATGGCTTGCCTTTGTATATGCCATGCTAGTATGGTAGTTGTGGCTACCTATGTGAACTAGTGTCAATATTGGGTATGTTTGGGGGAAATGGTGTGATGTGTGTAGCATGGGAACAAGGCATAATGGTAATTAAAAATTTCAAAAAAGTAAAAAGTTAAGGCTGACGCTTTGGGTCAAAGGCTACAAGGCAAGCCGATGTTGACACTACTGTGCAGGTATGGGGGACATGTAGTGATCTAAACGATGGTCATTATGATGATGATGATCATGCTTATGGAAGTGAGAAGGTTTGAAGTGGTCCAAGGTGAGTATAGCAGGTACGGGGGCTATCGACTAGAGGCAAGAACGACCAAGTCGATGGCGGCTAAGGCATTTGACTGTAGCAAGGTGACTTAGAACAACAAGTTTGACAACATGGAGGTTTCTTTGGTGAAAGAGCATGGAGCTCATGATCAGGTCGATAGGCTAAGGGAGACCTCTTCATGCCTTCTTAAAGATTTGCTGGCTGCTTTGCAAGCATGATTGCCACTTGGAAGTTGCCATATCCTTTCACTGATGAGGATGGCGGAGGCAAAACGAGATAGGATATGGTTATAAAAGGAGTTCAAGTGGGTGGTGTTCCGAGCCTTTGGCCGTAAATGAGAAGGAGATGTTGCAGAATTTTTGAGTAGAGAGTTCAACACTGTAAACTTCATTAGTGCTTGATAGTGTGGAGGACCAGACCAGCATGAAGCTGTTTCATGCCGTTACGTTCGAAGACTTTACTCAAGATCATTTTAGACCGAGGTGTTGCTGAGTGAGAATGGTGGACCTTCCAAAACGATCATTGCTGAAGATTGAGATAATAAGAAACCCTTCTATCCTAGAAACTGGAAGTTGGTGAAGATCGTGAAGTTTTTTGTTGCTGCAATCTCAAGGCTATGGTATAGTTTTGTGTGTTTGATTTTTTCATACTCATTCTCACAAGACTCTGACTATCAAGGAAGCATGGGCTGATATCCGAAGGCTCAACCTTTTATATGTGGTGGCAACCTAATAACTCTTCTCCTAAGCTTAGAGTTTTTTTGTGTGTGCAAGTAATGTTTATGGATAGTTGTAGTTCTATGTCCTTTTATTCTAGATGGTTATTATGGTCAGTCTCCAAAGGGTGATGTTTGATGGGTTATGTAATGCTGGTAATACCAATGTCATTTTACAGGGTGTATGGTGTGGAGTTTCAGTCATTGTGCTATGCATGTGTTGTCAGTGTGGAAGTAAGAGGACAACTACAATCTTGCATATAAGCTGAAGCTTTCTATTACTCATTGTATCATCTTATGCCAAATGAAATCTCATATACTGCATTGGTGTGTGTGAAAAGATGTAGGGGAGAAGGGAGCTTGAGATCTCGCAAGTGCGCGCACACACACACACACAAACCCTAAAAGAGAACACATGGTGAGAGGCTGAAAATTGTTGTTCTTCTCCTACAACAAAAGAGGTCTACAAAGGAGATAAAGTGACTAACACACATACTAGAGTATATTCATGCAGTCCATAATGTGAACACGTTAAAGTGGAGTGAGTAGGTGTAGACTACTTGGTATAGCCCAGTTGTAGAATCTCTGGCGAAGATATGTCGATGTGTGTCAACTACTACCAAACCCGCCAGTGATGTAAATGTCAAACGGTCACACAGGCGCCTCGTGAGTGTCAGCTCATGTTGAACTTGACATCTCAACACTCCTCAACTCCATCTTGTGAACTCCAAGCATATCGTGAAATCTGCGGAGCTTCTCAACTCCCAAGGCCTTTCAGAAGATGTTAGCGACCTGATCCTGTGTGCTGACTAGGTCAAGTGGATGTCACCTGCCAAGACTCTCTCCCTGATGAAGTGGTAGTGTACAATGTGTTTTGTCCGCGCACACAAAACTGTGTTCTTGGCCAACTGTATACTGCTAAGATTGTCACAATATATGACAACCTTTCTCTCCACATGCAACCCCAAATTAACAAGTAGTTTGCGTAGCCAAGCTACCTCACACACTGCCACCGCAGCTCCTCTGTATTCGACAAGGCAACTGTGGGCTGCTTCTTGCTAATCCATGTCACAGCAACACTCCCCACAATAAAAATATAAATCCACTGGTAGATCTCCTATTTGAGATGCTACTTGCCTAATCTGCATATGTGTACCCATATATCTCCAATGGTACACATGCTACATAAAACAGTGCATAATCAACAGTGGCCCTCAAATACTGAAGTGTGCATTGCCGCACACTGTCAAGATGTGGTTTGTACGGAGTCTACATAAACTGGCTCTCTAAGCCAATAGTATAATGCAAATTTGGCCTGCTGATCGTGACATAGATCAAACTCCCCACAATCTTCCTATACATAGTGGGGTCCTCCAACACATAACCTGCATCCGCGCTGAGCTTGCCATTTTGATCTAATGGCACCAAGATTGGCTTACAACCAGCCATCCCATACTTGGACAATATGTCCAATATATACTATCTCTATTGACAGCCAAATACCATCAGGTGTACTAATGACCTCAATGCCCAAAAAGTAGGGCAGATCTCCCAAATCCTTCATGTCAAACTTCCTTTTGAGAAGACTTTTCACATGCTCAATCTCTTCCAAGTTGTCACCCCTAACAATAAGATCATTTACATAGATGGTGATGATCACAATACCCTTATCAGTCTTGTGCACATACAAAGAGTTATTTGCATTTTCCATATGAAAACCAATAGTGACAAGATACTTAGCAATCTTGTCATGCCATGCTCGTGGAGCTTGCTTTAGCCCATACTACAAGGCCTTACGAAGCTTACATACATACTCTGGGTGACCTGTATCCTCAAAACCAAGTGGCTGATCCATATACACCTCTTCTTTCAAGTTACCATGAAAGAACACATTTTTAACATCCATCTGATGTAAAAATTAGCCTTTAGTTGTAGCCACCACAATCACAGCTCTCAAAGTTGCCATCTTTGTAACTGGGACTAACGTCTCCTCATAATCAATCCCATGTGTTTGCGCATATCCTTTGGCTACCAATCTAGCCTTGTACCCTTATGCTACCATCACTGTTATGTTTCACCTTATACACCCACTTATATCCAATAATTTTCTTGCCTTCAGGGGAAATGGCACACCGAATCCCACGTCTCATTTACATACAATGCATCCATCTCCTCATCCATAGCTTTCTCCCAATACACATTTCCAATAGCTTCATCAAAACATGTGGGCTCTATAACTTGCATAACTTTTACCGTATAAGCATAGTGATGTGCCACATAATCATCGTAAGTCAACCTCTCCATAGGTTTTTTGACTCTTCCACATCTTTGTAACTTTGCATTCATGGATTCCAAATTCTTCTTTACACTAGGTGTCCTCATTGTTGCTGAAATCCCAGGCTCCTCATCAAGGCTCATCGTCGAGCCACTAGACTCTCCACCATCAACAAAAGAATGCCCTGCATAATTATCAGGCATACCAAGGGGCTCCACTTTTTGTTTTTATTTATGTGATGTACCAACTACATTTCCAACACTGGTATTATGATGCAGCCTGCCACTCCATGGTCTATCAGAATAGACCCAACACAAGAGGACTCTCCAGGTCCACTCAATGACTGTGATTATTGACTTGCATTCTGTGAAATCACATTTTTAGTTACATCAACCCCAACGACATCTTTCTTAGTAGCATGATGCTTTAGGAAGACCACACCTTGAACCCATGGATGCGCAAGTTCGTAGTGTGCACCTAACAACCACAAAGGACGAAGGGTATTTAAATGTTAATATTTTCATCAGTAATAATCCCTAGAAATCTGCCTCTGCACATGTCTAGGCTTACTTTGGTGAAAATAGCCTCGTGTATCATTATGCTGCCTTTGCCAATTACCACGACCTCCTTAACTCCCCGTACCTCTAAACTGACCTCTTCCACGTGTGTGTTATTGTTGTGAATCTTGGGACTATTGCTGCTCATAATTTTGATTACCTATTCGGCCACCACGTATCCATCATGGCCTTAGCCTCTACCTTGTCCTCTTTCTACACTTGTGTCTTGTTGCTCCGAATTGCCTTTTTTGTGTTAAGACTAGTCTTAACCCAAACACTTTTCTTCAGCATTGACACTAAATTTGTAAAGTTGAAAATGTTCTCTCGAATATGAATAGATGTCTTGAATGCCTTGTATTGTGGCCCGAGACCACGTAGACATACTTCTACCTTATCATCATTATCAACAGAAACAACAATAGATGGAAGGGATTCCACAATGCCCTTGAACTTCAAGGCATAATCATTCATAGACATGTTTTTCTTCTCCACAGTATGGACCTCATTCTTTAATTGAACCTTTTGTGCCTTGGTGTTAGTTTTATATAACTTCACCAAGGTGTCCCATTCCTCCTTGGGTGACTTCGCATCTTGTATATGCCCAATCATGGTGTCTTGTATGCTAGTATGAAGCCAATATACGACTTTCCTTGCTCTTTGATTATAATCCTTGTATTCTTTTACATATGCAACAATTTGATTAATCTCTGGTATCTTTGGTGTATCCTCATTGTAGTCCCAATAGCCTTTTCCCATCAAAAAATTTGTCAATGTAAATCTCCAACCATGGAAGATGTTCTTGTCAAGCTTCTCTACAACAATCAGGTTAATTCCATCATTCCACTTCTCGTCAACAACACAAACTCACCAAAAATAGCACTCTTGTTTTTCCTTCACAAGTTGTTGTATTCTTTGCAGCGGTACTATGCTACACCCAAACTATCACAACCAGTGACCTCAATTTGCATACATACACCTAAAAGCACCTGTAAGACCTCTTTGCAGTACACACAGTGTCTGCACAACCAAATTTCCTTTCTGCAGTTCCAAAAACATAATTCTGCAGAGAATCAAAACTTACCCACAGTGCCCGTGAGTGCCCTGCGAACTGAAAAATGGAGGTCCAGACATGCTCGAAATGCGTTTTTGGCCTAAAAAAAGGACAAAATAGTTTTCCTATAGCTCCGCTCCCACAAAGACATCTCCTCAATCAGAGTTCGTTTGCCGATGCCTCCTAAGAGCTCTCGACAAGGGTGTAGTAGCCAGTATAAAGGGGGAAGAGTAAGTGAAGCTCTTACCCTCGTACCGCTTCTTGTGCTTCTCTTGCTTCTTGCTACTTAGCTTCTTAGTATGAACTTGGCTCTAATACCATGAAAAGATGTAGGGGAGAAGGCAGATTGAGCTCTTGCAACAACAAGCACACACACACACACACACACACACACACACACAAACCCTAAAAGAGAACACACAAGGTGAGAGGCTGAAAAATTGTTGTTGTTCTTCTTCTTCAACAAAAATTGGTCTAGAAAGGAGATAAAGTGACTACAAGCGGTCCATAATGTGAACACGCTAAAGTGGAGTGGGTAGGTGTGGACTAGTCGGTGTAGTCCAATTATAGAATCTTTGGCGAAGATATGTCGATGCTAGCTACCAAACCCACTAGTGATGTAAATGTCAAATGGTCACGTAGGCACCTCGTGAGTGTCAACTCATGTTAAGCTTGACATCTCAATAGTGTGGAGGTGACCAAAGTCTTTTTAAAAAAATCATGATCTTATCTCTTGTATTAGAGCCATGGATACAACATATCTCAATAGAGGGTTTTCCACTAGATAGTATATGTTCCCTCCACATGGATTATGAATGGTTCATTTTACTTTAATTATCAGCAAAGTTGAATGATGGGTTATGTATGCTGGTAATACCAACACCATTTTACAGGGAGTATGGTGTGTGGATTTCAAGTTGTGCTATGCATGTGTTGTCACTGTGGAAGGAACAGGACAACAATCTTGCATGCAAGATGAAGCTTTCTACTACTCATTGCATCATTTGTAACAACTGAAATCTCATATATTGCATGGCTGTGTGGAGGCGACAAAAGTATTTTAAATCATGATCCTATCCCTTGTATTAGAGCCATGGATACAACATATCTCAATGGAGGGTTTCCCAGTAGACATGATATGTTCCTTCTGCACGGATTATGAATGCTTCATTTTAATTCAATTATCAGTAGAGTTGAATGATGTACAAATACGATGGGATCTGTCGGAATGGGTCATTGATGTAGAGTTAGTGCAAGAAGAAGACATGGACTATAATTGAACTTAGGTATTGGATTTCTTTTGGAATATCATATGTGAGGTTGAGTGAAGTGGGTTTGATTTCTATTGAAGTGTGCCAATGGCTTTGCTTATCAGTTGGGTGTGTGTTAACCCAATAAATAGCAAGATTACCATATCAACTTCTTCGAATGGAAAGCTTGTTGTGGAAGTTTCTTTCGGAGTGTATGTTGTCCAGATGGGGATTGTCATGATTAGGGATTGGTGTTTAGCAAAGAGTCATAGAGTTCTACTTGAGTATATTTTAAGGGTTGGGAGTCTGAAAGAGGCTAGATATAGAGGAAAAGACTGATTGATGCTCATCACCTCACACACTCACTCGAAAACAATCTATGTATCTTGGAACACATTGGTCAAAACATTGAAATTACTTGAAATAGATTTAGGGGAACTGGGGAAAATGGACCTAAAGTTAAAATTTGGAGGCTTCCCAAGAGCATGTTTTAAATGCGGGAATTTTGGACATATTGCTAAGAACTATGGATCGGGAAATAATGTGGAGATAAATGAAGAAGAGAAGAAGGAAGAAGGCTACATGGGGGGGAGAATAGTTGAAACTCCTGGCATGCAAGCTAATCAAGGAGATGGGGGAAATGGGAAGATGGGTATGGAGGAAAAAGAAACTGAAGAACATGGATGGATCAGAGTTAGAGATAGATCTAGGGGGGGGTGAACCTTAGGAAAATTAAAGGTGAAGCTAGGAAGAATCAATCCAAGATAGGAGAGAAAGAGGAGGGAGTAAACAAATACTTGGAAGGATTGAACCCTCCTATCTGTTCTAATCCCTTTAGTCCTCTAGGGGGGAGGATAGTGAAACCTCCTCTATGGGGAGGTTTAACTGGCAAGTGGATATTGCATGGAGGGAGATTCAGACAAGAGCTGGGGAGCAGAGGGTAGAGATAGGGGGAAGAAGAGTTAGAGGTAGAAATGGCCCCTGCTCTACTGCTTTAGAATAATCAAGGGCAGCTAGATTAGGGGGTGTACTTAGAATGTTAAGGGGTTGAGGGACAAGAAGAAAAATGCAGCCTTTTGGGGGGTGGTGAAATATTGTGATTTATTGGTAATGGCCATTCAAGAACATAATCTTTTGATACAAAAGGGGGAGGCGAGAAAGCTTTAGAGATTGTGCAGTACTATTAGGGGGGTAAAATCAGGTTTTAGTGGGGTTTTTGCTGTCATTAAAAAATTAAAAATCCATCATTACCATCCTAATGGCAGGATATTAGTTATTGAGATTCAGTTAGATGAAGCTAAGTTATGGTTGGCTAACCAAGCTATATGGGTCTCATAATCACAAAGTTAGAGGGGAAATGTGGGAGTGGGTCTATAAATTAGATATTCAATGCCCTTGTATTTTGATGGGGGACTTGAATGTGGTTGAGAAGAAAATAGATAGATGTGGAGGAAGTACAATCATGATGGGACAAGACAAGAAGAGATGGGAGAAGCTCAGAGGAAAGCTGAGGTTGATTGATGGGTGGTTGGGATTTGGGACCTTGGGGCTCTAACTTGGGACATACCTACTTCAACCTTCAATATCTTGGATCATCTTCTAGACTTGATAGAGTTTTTTTTTGCCATCAAGCTTCTTGGGTGCCAAACACACTATCTCATAAAGTGGAAACCTCTTCTATGCCATATGCCTTTGATGTGGGGTTCGCAGGTAGCTGACTGGGGGGCGGATGAGCTCAGAAACTTTCCAATGAGAAAGTTGAGGGTGAATAACAGTTTTCTCAAGGAGTATTTGTTTATACTTCTTACAAAAGAGGCTATTATCAAGGGAGGGAGAGAGGGATCTTGGAAGAAGTTTTCCAATGAGATGCAAGGCATCATTAGAAGTGTGGGTAAATTGAGAGATCAACAGAAAAGATTGAAAAGAAAAAATTGGGAGAACTTGTTGGATACACTACAAAAGAAGAGGAAACTGAGAGGCTTGTCCATGATGGAGATTGATCAATATTTGGAATGTCAAGTTCATTTAAAGGAGGAAGATGATAAACTTGCTAAAGAGAGATAAAAAGGAGATAGATGGATATTCTAATAATAGGAGAAAACCAGCCATATATTTGTTTGGGCTAGCCAAAGAGAAGAGGGAGAATAGGGAATTGCAAGGACAAATCAGAGATGAGAAAGGAAAGGAATTGGGGGATATTTAACAGATTGCTTTGAAGCAGGTAGAGTTTTTTGGTACTACCTTGAGTCTTAAGGAAGATGTCTCTTAGGAAAGGTTTCAGGAAAAAACCAAATTACTAGATTTGGTCAATAAAAGCATTCAAGCTAATAGCACTGGTGGATGGCTAGATAGGGATATTGAGATTGAGGAATACTCAGAGGCTCTTAGAAAACTGGGTAAGGAGAAAGCCTTGGGATGATGGGAGGCTCTTAGCTTTGGTTAATAAAAGAATTCAAGTTGATAGAGCAAGATGGGTGGATAGGGATATTGAGATTGAGGAATGCTGGGAGGCTCTTAGAAAACTGGGTAAGGAGAAATCCCTGGGATGGGATGGGCTTTTGGTAGAAATTTTTATAGCCTTCTCGGACTCTTTAAAGGATTGGGTATGGGTTACATGCAAGAAAGCCTTTTCCATTAGGAAGATGGACAATGATTTGAGGGAAGGGATGGTAAAGTTAATCTCTGAACAATGTACTCATAGTCACTTTAACCATTGGAGGACTATTACTTTACTCACAATAACTTACAAGATATTAGCCAAGGTAATAGCACTGAGAATCAACCCATCTCTACAAGAAGTAATCTCTAATAAACAGCATGGGTTCATCAAGGGAAGATTTATCTATGACAACACCTTTGGAGCAGTGATAGGTAAAGATATAGACCAAAGGAAAAGCCAAGAGTGGGTTATTTTCCAATTGGATCTAGAGAAAGCCTATGACAGATTAAACTAGTCCTTTTGTGTGGCAAGAGTGTTGGGGAAACTGGGCTTTGGTATCAAGATTGCCTGTGAGATCCCTGTCCCCATTGCGCAACCAATTCAAGGGTGCTAGCAGCGGAAGTAGCACTTCTTACGCGGGGTAGGATCCCACACTCGGGGCCTCGCCCACAGATATCCGGATAGAGACTAATCCATCGGTTCTTCCAAACCAAACCCAAAAAAACTTCCCTTGTCCCGAAAGCATGGGCGATTCCTCCAGGATAACTTTTCTCTAACGTAATCAAAAGCCTTAACTAACAGAACTGATCTGACTGAATCTTTAAGTACGTGTGGGTATCGTCGGCGACCCAGAGCTCGAGCACCGTATGGTCAGCACCCTCTAGGATCCTTCGCACGTGACCTAGTGCTTCACTCAGAGGCCACTTCCTTGGTCCCTCAACCACTGTACCGGGAGCTCACCATTTTAATCGAATCGAGGTTAATCAAGACCTCGGCCGACCTTGCTATGCGAGACATCCTCCATTGACTCTCCGTTAGCTGTTGCAACTTAATTGATTAGGTCTCCATGACCTCATTCACAAGACGGTCAAAATAATTCCCCAGCATTCTTGACATAAAACATTCATTTAAAAACAGGTCATAAATACAGTTTCTATAACGAACTCTCGTCTTTCCACATTGTTTCATATCAACCACATTATTTAATTCCACAACCATTTCACAAGTATTCCTATCCTCATCCAATCACATCATTTTCATCTCATCATATCTTTCCTCAATTTATCCTCATTAGCATCCACTCGCATCTACCCATATCCACATCTCATCACATCACATTCATTCACATCTCATCCATTCAGACCACATCACATTTACTCAGAACTCATCCATTCATTTTACCTCACTTCTCATTCATTCACATCTATCCCGATTCACATCCCATCACATCACATCACATTCATTCATATCCATCACATTCACATCCATTCACATCCATTCATATCCATCACATTCATTCTCATCACCATTATATTACATCACTTCTATCCACATCATATCTCATTCATACACATCTCATCTCATTCATCCACATCCATCCAATCGTTCACATGTACGACTACTCATATCTATCCATACATTCATATCTATCACTTCACATCCACATATATTCATGTCACATCACATCACATTCTTTCACATACACATCTATATCCGTTCTTTCACATACATCCACATCCATTCTTTCACATACTCATTCACATCCATTCTTCACATACACATTCACATCCATTCTTCTCATACACATCCTTATCCATTCTTTCACATACTCATTCACATCCATTCCTCACACACATTCACATTCATTATCATCACATACATTCACTCACATCCCATATCATTCATTTATATTCTGATTCACATGACATCACATCTCATCCATTCATTCACATTTATTTGATTTACATTGCATCTCATCACATCTATCCACCTAACATTCTCATCACATCTATTTGATTTACATTGCATCTCATCACATCTATCCACCTAACATTCTCATCACCTCTATTTACATCACATCCATTCCCATCTATCTGATTCACATCACATCTCAGCACATCTATCCACATCACATTCTCATCACTTCTATTCATATCACATCCATCCATCCACTCATTCACATCTATTCTCATCACATTCGTTTAAACATAGAATTTAAGAGAATTCTAATTTTTGATAAAAAGATTCTTTACGCACCTATTTATGCATAAAATCAACTTCAGTGGGAATAACACTTTTAACAAAATCCTTTTTTATGCATCTATTTATGCAGAAATTTAATTTTTAAGAAAAATAACACTTTTAAAATAAAAATAAATCCTTTATGCATCTTTCTATGTATAAAATTAATTTTAATGAAATTAACACTTTTGGAATAAAAATAAATCCTTCATGCATCTTTCTATGCATGAATTCAATTTTAATGGGAATAACACTTTTGAAATAAAAATAAATTCATTTATGCATCTTTCTATGCATAAAATCAAAATTAATGAGAATAACTCTTTTTGAAATAAAAATAAATTTCTTTATGCATCTTTCTATGCATAAAATCAAAATTAATGAGAATAACTCTTTTGAAATAAAAATAAATTCCTTTATGCATCTTTCTATGCATAAAATCAAAATTAATGAGAATAACGCTTTTGAAATAAAAATAAATTCCTTTATGCATCTTTCTATGCATAAAATCAAAATTAATGAGAATAACTCTTTTGAAATAAAAGTAAATCTTTTAGAATGCACAAACGGAAGGAATTACTCTTTTAGAATAACCTAATGATAAACTTTAGTTCCACAAAATTTAAGGAAATTTTGCCATAACCTCCTTTGTATGGCTGACCATTTCTCAATTTTAACATTCAATTTATGACTTGAATTAATCCAATTTGAATTCTAATATCTCTAATCTACTCCATTTGTGTGTGTAGGGACACAAGAGGATTGTGGCCTTGTTGTCGCGTTGATTTCCATGGTGGCCATTTCTTTGCACCAATTGATTTGGCAGTGAGTGACATGAATCCACTCTTTTCTTGAAAGATCCTCGCCCCCTCCGCGCAACGGCGGATTCAGGGGTGCTAGCAGCGGAAGTAGCACTTCTTGCGTGGGATGTTAAAATTACAGCAATGTGATGAGCTATGGTGGATCAAATGCTAGAATCAACATCATTAACAAAGTGATTAGATGATAATTAAGATATGATTAGTGAGTAATTAACTAATAGCTTAATGTAGGCATGGATAATCAAAAACCAACTAATTCTCATTAGTCCAATGCCTCAATTTATAGTGTTTACATCCAAGCATCTAATCCCACTAATTTCTCCTTGATTCACTCCACCTCAATTTATAGTGTTTACATCCAAGTATCTAATCGCACTGATTTCTCCTTGATTACACTCCACCTCAATTTATAGTGTTTACATCCAAGAATCTAATCCCACTGATGTCTCCTTGATTCACTCCACCTCTTTTGCTTGATTCTCTCTACCTCTCCTAGAATATCTCCACACTTCCTAAATCTTCTCATGCTACCCTTTATTCTCTCCCAGTAGATTCTTCTCACCTTTTCACAGGTTCTCTCACATTTACACATTCTCTTTTATAGCCTCTAGCCAAGGGCTTGTTCCTGCACACACCCTATTCACTTGTATATTTCAACACCTCCCCTCAAGTGAATACTTCTAGCACACCTGGACCCTATACCAAGTTTCCTTCTTACTTGATAGTCCGACTAGTGCCTAACACACCTCCCCTCAAGTGAACTTAGCACACCTGGACCCTATACCAAGTTTCTCTCTTACTTGATAGTCCGCGACCAGTGTCTCAAGTCCCTAAACTCATAGTCCTTGACACACACTCTCTCTCTATGTGTCCAAGGCTACTATAAGTGCCCGTGACCTTGACTAAAGTGCTCACACATACATCTACCACGTGGCCTATCTCATCGGTGGCTCAAAGGTGGTTTTACTTTGTTGGGGCAGGTTACATTGGGTTGTGGGGTTTCTCTCTCTCTCTCTCTCTCTCTCTCTCAGAAAAGATGATCCGACTCCTTAGGAGCCTCCATGAAGTTTGCCGATGTTGTTCCTTCTCCACTGGGTTTGCTGTAGCAGTCTCTTGCCATGTGTCTTGGCTTTCCATAGTTGTGGAAGTGAAGGTCCTTCCTCCTACTCTGCCTCTTCCTCGTCCTTGTCCTCGAAAGAATCCTCCTCGGGTGAAGAATGCTTTTTCTTCTCCTGTTGTTGAGTTGAGCCATTTCTTCTCTAAGCCTCTGCTCTGTTGCTCTAGTAGAGCTCCTTCTATCTCGTGTTTAGGTACATTCTTTAGTGTTGCTACAATGTTTTCATATTTACCTTTGTCCACACTCTTCAGAAGCACTGCTATTGCCTCATCAGCTTCTACCTTTTTGCCAATAGCTGCCAGTTGTTGCTTAATGCTTTTATATCTGTTCAAGTGTGTGATTAAAGGTTCACTTTCCTTCATATCCAATTTGTAGAATTGCATTTATAGATTTATCTTTGAATTTTTAGCTTGTGTGCCAAATAATTTATTGAGTTCATCCCATGCATCTTTTGCCCATTGTATCCCTGTGATGTGATGAATGATTTCATCATTTAAACTGAGTGCAATAAGTCCCAATGCTTTTTCATTCCTAATCTTCCACTCATTTTTCCCTCTCACCTCTGGGCATTCATCTCTTCCCTCAACTAGCCCCCACAAATTTTTCCTCATGAGTAGATACATGGTTTTTGTCTGCCATGTGTAAAACTACTCCCCATTAAATTTGGCTATCTCTTGTGCTGTACTCATGATGATGTGAAGGGAGTCTTACCTCTTGATCCGATTTCAAGATTCAAGGGCAGTATCTACCCTTTTACAACTCAATCTGGTGTTTAAGAGATGATTATAATAGATTTATCAGCATAAAATCACCATAAATTACATTAAATCAAGGGTAACCAATTTGTACGGAATGGTTGGAGTATCAAACCATCTCCGAATTGCAATCTAAAGTTATAGGGATCTGTATGAGATACCTAATGGTTAATTTGAACCCTCAATTGCACCAAAATATAGTGATTAGCACTGATTAATCACTGATTAGCAAATTAATCCTCTATTTTTTGTGCAAAAAATAGAGTATGCGAGGAGCCCAGATCTGAGGCCTTAGAGTTCAAATGAGCTCAAATCCTTTCAAGGCCATCAATAGCAATTAGTCTAGTAGAGGATTAAGCCAAGAAACACAAGATTTGACCAAACATTGAATGCTTAATCTCTATTTTACCAAAGTCACCTGCAGATTTGATGAAGAGCTTGGATCTCACTGTAGACTTGATCAAATCAATTTTGAACTTGACCAGCTTGTAGAGCATGCTTGAAAACCCCTGGGGCTAGCTGGAATTAGACCAATTGCATTTTATGAAGTAGAAAACTCAGATTTCCTCCAAAAAAATGGCGCCTCTTAATTCACGAATTTCTGCACTTTGCGTTGGTGGTTTGCGCTTCTGATTAGCTTGGCTGAATCGTGGAGAGGCTGGCTATGTGTGGCTAAAGAGGTTTGGGCTAATTTTGAGCCTACAAGGAGAGGGATCTCCTCCACTAGCCGGGGGTGCAGAGGTTAGCTGAAAAATAACTAAAAACTTGATTTTTTCCTAAGTATCTACTAATCCTAATTAACTAGATAATGGGCTCATAAACTTGATGGATTCTAGGCTAGGCTCTGATACCATGTTAAAATTATAGCAATGTGATGAGCTATGGTGGATCAAATGCTAGAATCAACATCATTAACAAAGTGATTAGACGATAATTAAGATGTGATTAGTGAGTTATTAACTAATAGCTTAATGTAGGCATGGATAATCAAAAACTAGCAAATTCTCATTAGGCCAATGCCTCAATTTATAGTGTTTACATCCAATCATCTAATCCCACTGATTTCTCCTTGATTCACTCCACCTCTTTTGCTTGATTCTCTCCACCTCTCCCAGAATATCTCCATACTTCTTAAATCTTCTCATGCTACCCTTTATTCTCTCCCAGTAGATTCTTCTCACCTTTTCATGGGTTCTCTTATATTTACACATTCTCTTTTACAGCCTCTAGCCAAGGGCTTGTTCCCGCACACACCCTATTCACTTGTATATTTCAACATGGGGCAGGATCCCTCACTCGGGGCCTCGCCCATGGATATCCGGACAAGAGACTAATCCCTTGGTTCTTTAAAAACCGAACCCAAAAAAACTCCCCCTATCGAAAAGCACGGGCGATTCCTCCAGGATGTTTGTACTCTAACGTAGTCAGGGTCATTACTGACCAAACTGATCTGACCAAACCTGAGTCACTTGGTTAGATCAAGGAAGAAACTTGAACTTGGATCATAGGAACCAACGCTTTTTTTCCCATCGAGAGGCACAGCCGTTGATTCTTTTTCCATAGAACAATTACTATCCGGGATTTACTTCATCTATCATACTATAACATAATTGAGTCTCATTTTACGGATCCATCAGTCCAGCCAGTCCCATGGGTTAGCCAACCGCCCAACCACTATAGTGATGGGATCCAATTAGGAATTTGGTTAGGTTTTGTCTCGGGTACCAGGGAAAAGAGTTCCCAGGCCCCCTACCTAGATATTCATGCAAATTTAACGCCAGTCACACCACTTAAACACCCAATATGAAATTGCCTTTTTCACAGATTCAATTATCTTTAAAACAATCATTTAATAAAACCATAGTGTCACTGATTATTTTCAATCATTCCTTCATCAGTGTATCTATGACATCATTGGCAACCAGAACGCTCACCACCTGTCCACTCTCAGGGGCCTTTTCAATAGTTCCTAGCTCATAGTAACCAGCAATATATTCACATATCAAAAATGGAATCTCTGTTGAAGATCAGCAAGATCAACCAACAGATCCATATAAAAGAGCCATGGACTCATCCGTTGAGGACCAGCAAAGTCAATCAACCAGATCCATGCCCGAATTCAGAAAACAACTCTTACTCCTGGTTCCAATATCTTCCCTAACGCACATGTGGGTATCGTCGGGCGACCCAGAGCCCGTGCACCGTATGGTCAGCACCCTCTAGGATCCTTCGCAGGTGACCTAGCACTTCACTCATAGGCCGCTTCCTTGGTCCCTCATCCACACTGTACCGGAAGCTCACCATTTTAATCAAACCGAGGCTAGTCAAGACCTCGGTCGACCTTGCTACACAAGACGTCCTCCATTGACTCTCCGTCAGCTATTGTAACTTTATCAAATTAGGTCTCCACGACCTCATTCACAAGACGGTCAAAATGCTTCTCCAGCATTCTTGACATAAAACAGTCATTTAAAAACAGTTTAAAAATACAGTTTCTATAACGAACTCTCATCTTTCACATTGTTCCATATCTGTCCACAATACTTAATCCATATCCAATTCATATGTATTCCTATTCTCATCCAATCACATCATTTTTCATCTCATCACATCTTTCCTCATTTATCCTCATCACATCTCATCCACTCGTATCTACCCATATTCACATCCCATCACACCTCATTCATTTACATCACATGTCATTCATTCACATCTATCTCAATTTACATCACATCTCATCACATTCATTTCACATCTCATCTCATTCCTTCTTATCCCGATTCACATCACATCACATCTCACCCATTTACATTCCATATCATTTATTTACATCCGATTCACATGACATCACATCTCATTCATTCACATCCTAATTCACATCACATTACATCTCATCCATTCACATTACATCTCATCCATTCACTCATATCGACATCGCATCCTTTCACATACACATCCACATCCATTCTTTCACATACACATCCACATGCATTCTTCCACATACACATCCACATCCATTCTTTCACGTACACACCCACATCCATTCTTTCACGTACACATCCACATCCATTCTTTCACGTACACACCCACATCCATTCTTTCACGTACACACCCACATCCATTCTTCCCCATACACATCCACATCGATTCTTCCACATACACATCCACATACACACCCACATCCATTCTTTCACATACACACCCACATCCATTCTTTCACATACACATCCACATCTGTTCTTTCACATACATGTTAGAATTTTGTGGTGCTCATGCTAGATCAAATATGTGGAGGAGAGAGACTCACAAAATACAAGAAAAGATCTTGCTTATTAAGTTGCTCAAAATACAACTAAGCTTCATGCTCATAAAATGCCTTCTAACTCTACCTTTAAATAGGTGAGCTAGTGGACCATAAGTCCATTCACACACACACCCTTCTCCTCCCCTTTTACATAACCTTAGTCTCTTAATACCCCCTCTTAATACGAACTATGAAAAAATTAGAATAGGTGGTATTGGACATAGGATGCCTTTATAACATAAGGCGTACAAGGTTAGGAATATAGGTGTGGTTACATTGAGATTTAAAATAATTTCTCAGTGGAGTTAGAGGCTGATACAAAGTTAGCTTCTGACTCTTTGTTAGCTTCTGACTCTTTGTTAGGACATTTGGAAGTGATGTGTTCCATTTGTTTACACTTGTTACATTTCATTTTGTTGGGATATTTGATCCAACAATTATTTGCCAAATGACCCACCTTTTTGCAATGGACTTTGATCACTTGATGATGTGACAAAGCTTGTTCGATATTCGATGAAGTTGTTGCATTTGAAGATTCAGCTCCTCCCTTTGGCCTCTTTTCTTAATCAAGACAAGATTGAATGACTCCTTCAAGGGTGGGATTAGGTATGTTCTTTAGGGTGGTGATGACTAAGGTGGGGTACACCTTCTTGACTGCTTTTAGTAAAACAGCCCGCTGCATCATCTTCATCCATTCTCACATTCACTGATGCAAGTTGAGCCATAAGGCCCTTCAAGTGAGAGATAAAGGCTGCAATGCTGTCTTCCTCTTTGAGTTCCAAGCTGAAAAATTCAATTTTAAGTGAGATCTTGGAATTCTTACCACGAGCTCTATAGAGCTTGTCAAGCTCATTCCATTTCTCCTTTGCAGTCTGAAGCTGGTCCACATGGTGAATGAGAGCCTCATCAAGATGAAGCATGATGATGGCTTGTGCCCTCTTATCATCTTCAATATCTTCAGCCTTAGTTTGATCAATAACCTTAGTGCCGGAGATGAATGGCCAAAAACCTTTGGACATCATCTTGTACTTGACAAGGACTTGCCAAGTGTGGAAGCCCTCTCCTGAGAACTTCTTAATTTGAGTGTTGTCCTTTGACATTGGGTATTGAAGGAGATTACTAGAGAGTAATGGGCTGATTTATGAAGAAGAAAAAACTAAAAATTTGTGATATTTTGGCTTAAGTAGAAAGAGAAAGGCTTATGAGAGTGCAACAACCCTTAATCAAGTTAAGGATGTTGCATAAAAAAGGAGATTAAGATGGTGAAGTTTATAGGGTTTGTGCCCAACCACTAATTCTGATGGAGATTAGCTTCATTAGTGTCAAAGAACACTTTGTTTGGTGATTAAGATCACCATTAGTATTTGGCAACGCTATTAGTGCTTAAGAGCACATTTCTAGCATCTAATGACACTTGCATTGGTGATTAGATTCACCATTAGTGTTTAAGAACACTCTTAGTGTTTAGAAACATTTTGGAATGGCTCCCCTTTGTTGGATTAGTAGCCTCATTAGTGTTAATCAACACTATTAGCGCTTATAAGCACACTTTGAGAAGCTTTGTGCACTTGAAGATGTTGATGAAGCTTGATGGCAATGAGGCTTATGTGAATACCCCATGGTGTATGCCCACCATGGGGTATAAGCACACTTTGAGAAGCTTTGTGCACTTGAAGATGTTGATGAAGCTTGATGGCAATGAGGCTTATGTGAATACCCCATGGTGTATGCCCACCACTTCAAGGATATGGAAAAAGACCCTCACAAGAGCACTTAACAGATTAGTACTCCTTTAATGATAAGCATGAAAGCTAATTTTAGTGTTTAAAACACTTTTAAAAAGCTTTATACAAGCTTCCATGGCTGAAAACCAGACAGCCGATTGGTATTTTGACTCCAGCACTCGATTCAGGCCGCCATTAGGGCTGAGACCTGGGCTGTAGGACCTTGAGGCTTAGGGCTTCAAAAGCCCTAAGTTTGTGTGGTGAAAGATTACCCACACAAGGCGAGTAGATGTACGAAAACTAGCGCTGCTGAGTTTGTGCGCCGGCTTGCTCAGAACATGACAGTAAATTCATAGTGCCCATAGCAAGTATTAATGGTTGTCTTCGGGATATCTTGCTCATTAATCCTGATCTGGTAATACCCTGATTTGAGATCTATCTTTGTGAAGATCTGGGCTCCATTTAGCCTGTCTAGAAGCTCATCAATTCTGGGGGGATAGGATACTTATTCTTAACTGTCAGAGCTGATTGAGACCTCTGTAAGCCACACAGAGTCTTAACGTTCCATCTTTCTTTTTCTGAAAGAGAACTGGCGCTCCCCAAGGTGAAACACTGGATCTTACAAACCCTTGTTCTAACAGCTGCCTAAGCTGTTCCTTGAGTTCAATGGCTTCAGGGACTAGCATTTTGTACATGCGCTGGGCTAGTGGGCTGACCTCCGAGGGTCAATTCTATCTCATGATCTACTTCCCGAATCGGAGGCATCACAGTTAGCTCTGCTAGGAATAAATCATCATACTCACTTAACCATTCTGGCTCTTTAGCCTTTAACTTTGTGTCTATTGGATTCATTTTGACAACATAAATGAGCTGCTTCTTTCTAAGTCCTTTTTCAGTAACCTAGAAGCTTTTACTAATTGCAAATCTGGGGATCTGAAATTTCCAGTTCCTTGAACTTTATTCCTATGAAGGCCCACGGAAGGAAATGGTTCCATTGTGACAGTGAATGTCAGCTTGATTTTTGTGGAGCCAATCCATTCCAAGGATTCCGTCACAAACTCCCAAAGGTAAGACTCTGAACTGGCAGTCAGTTACATTCCCATCTAGATTAAATTGAATACAATCTGTCTCAAGGTGGTGAGTGAAAAGAATCTTCCCACTGGCCAATTTTCCTCATTTCTGTTTTAAGACTATCTTACGCAAGCATCCTGGGGAAATAAATGAATGAGTACTGCCTGATGGCTTATCCTTATACTCAGCTGGAGCATGGATGACAGAGAATTGACGATTTGGCCCTTGGTTTTCAATCGTGGCATAAATCTGACCTCTTTCCTCTTCCACTACTTCTGCTATCGTAATTGCTCTGGCTGCTGTAGATTGGGGTGGAACTCTTTCTCTTTGGTTACCTCAGTTCTCGGAGGGAGTTCTAAGATTACTCTGAAGAGAGGCAAATGGTTGAGCTGGAGTCCTCCTGGGATTGCCCTGATTTTGGCGAGACGGACCCTGTTGACTGATACGAAGGGGCTGGTCTCTACACTTTGGGTCCTTGACTTCCATGTCCTCTTGACATGGCAGGAGTCGGGCACTCTTTAAGCTGGTGACCGAAACCCTAACACCCAAAACACCTGTTCTCACTTCTAAGCTCATCCCTCGAGAAAGGTGGGGCTCCTGAGAAAGTGTTATGAGGGAAGGGTCTTCCTTCACTTCTGAATCTCCCAGCATCTTGATTCTAATTAGGGCCTTGCTGCCTCTTTGGGGGTGGAAAGTTTGAAGAACTTCCCGAGGTTTGGAACCTTTTAAAGTTTGAGGGTGCAGGCCTCAGCGCGGGACCTTTACAACAAATGCTTTGGCAAAGTCCTTTGCCATTCTGATAACTTCTGCCATTGAGACTGGTTTGGCATTTTTCACTAAAGTGTCCAATGTCTCGTTCCTCCCTCAAATGAATCTGGCCATCAGCTGCTCTTCATCCAAAAGTGGAGAATATTTGAGGAGAAGGGCAAATGCCTGATGGTATTCTTCAATCATCCGGCTATCCTGCTTGAGTTCCAAGAACTCATTCATTTTGGTTTCTAGGAAGCTCGGAGGATAGAACCTCTTCCTGAGGTAAGCTTTAAGATCTGACCAAGTCTAGGTATTTTAGTCTCGGGACGGTTTGTTCGCAATGGTTCCTCCATGCAACCCTGGCCGTTTCCACAATTTTCAATCTGGCGAGAGCCATCTTGCTCCTCTTGTTATAATCGGTTACATCAAAATACTCTTCCATTTTCTCGATCCATTTTTGCACTACATCTCCTAACTGTTCTCCTTCACCCTTGAAGGGACCAGGTTGGGATCGGTGTAGGGCTTTACGAACATCCGGATCTAACTCTTCATCATCGGTAAGAGGATCCGGCTGCCTAGCATGGGCCGCGCGCCTCATGATTCTGACAAAACAATATTTTTGTCAACTTAACTTTGAAACAGATTTATGACTATTTAATTTTTGAGATTTATTTCTTAAACAAATAAATATTCCATCATAATTCTTGAAAACAAGATTCACTCTTATAATTTTATTAACCAATATTCATAACCATGAAAACAATTTGGAATCTTTTGCAAAACATCATTTATTATCAAAAGTTTTTGATATATACATAGAGCGTCTCGACTCCAAAATTCACCGCCTCAATCGTGTACGCATAAAAATGTGATACTGCGATGGAGACATGCTATGATATACATGACTCATCACTGATAATGGCGCTGTAATTCTACTCCTAGGAATAAAGCGGCTAAGAAGTCTAAAAATACGACAAGAAATTCTAAAATTTCTGAGTGAATGATTATAGAGTTGGACATAATGAATAACTCCTAGCCTTATCAAGATCATGGCTAGCGAGATATTCTGTCTGAGTCTCTGACATTGATTGGTATTGACGTTAATACTTCGCCCTCCAGAGAACCACATATGCTGACATCGCTCTAGTGGATTCAGGAAAGTATAGATCCTCAAAGTGACGAGCGAGTCTCACTCCGCTTTCTCGGGTTGTAGCGGAGTTGATGAGATTTTCGAAGGCAAAGCTGATCATATCGTGACTCTGGGGGGAAAGTCCAAGAATGCTAGGACAGATTTAGGGTATCCATCTAGAAATCCAATTCAATTTATGAGTTTTCAATTTATGTTCATTTCAAACATAATCTTAACAAGTGAAAACATTATTTCCCATATTTACTTTAAAATTTTAAGCAATTTCTGCTGCTGTTTTGTAAGTTTACAACAGTGCTCTGATACCAGCTCCTGTGAGACCCCTCTGCCCCCTCCGCGCACGGATTCCCGATTGCTAGCAGCAACGAAAGTAGCTTCCTCTTGCGCGAGGCACGGTTTCCCACTCAGGGCCTCGCCCTCGAATGTCCGGACACACGAGACTAATCTGGTGGTCATTCTGAAACCGAAACTAGAAAAATTTTCCTTGCCCGAAAAACGAGGACGATTCTACCTTTTTTATTTTCTTAACGAGTTTTCTAATGGGTTTAAGAGACTAAACTATCCTTCACCTGATTAAACCAGATAGAAGGAAAACTATCACTGACTTAATTTGAAGAAATCAACGCTTTTTTCCTAACCAAAATCAGGCACAGCCGTTGATCTAATCATTTGAGAAAATCAACACTTTTTTATTAACCGAAGTCAGGCACAGCCATTGATCTACTCATCTGAAAAATTCTTCAGGGTTTTATTTAACTACTCGAATTCTAAGCGTATTCCTATTATTTCAATTTAATTATTAAAACTCCACTGATTCCAACCGACCTCATGCGGCCCATGGGTTAGCCACCACCCAACCACTGGAATTGGTAGAACCAAACAATTACTCACCCACCCATAACTGAATGCCTTTCTTAACTTTTGCTTTCGAATACATATACGCAAACACTCCTCTTTAAAACTTTAACATATAAAATAATCCATTGACAAACATGTGTTGGTTACAGATATCATAACTCAAAATTTCCATCCAGTCCCTTGTTTCTCAAAAAACAGTATCACTCTAGACTCTCCGTTGAGACCAGTTGGTCATCAACAACAACAACGAGATCCAGTAACAGATTACAATAATCATCTCGTCCATCATACATATCTTCCACAACATACGCATGGGTGTCCTAGGCACCGCGAGCCCATGCATCGCCTGGTCAAAACCCTCTAGGATTCTCCTTAGGTGTCCTGGCACTTCACTCAAGGACCACTTCGTCGACCCTCGTCCATCATACCGGAAGCGCACCATTTTTCAACCATACCGAGGCTGGTCGTCAAGACCTAGACAAGCTTTGCCGCGTGAGCTATCCTTTGAACACTCCCCGCCACCAGCTATTGCAACCGAACTTCCCTTAGAAAAACATATACCAAATGCTCCCTCCAGCATTCTGGCATAAGACAGCCCTTTAAGAAAACAAGGTCTCTATGCAAGTTTTTAGTTTGATTTTCCTTTGAATACAAGGAGTATTTCTTGAATCAGTATCCCAAAAACTTCTTGCACGGAATTTTGAATTTCATACCAGAATTCCTCGAATTCTGTAACCTTGATCCATAGATCAATTCAAAGGGTCTCAAACTTAGTTTCAGATTTGGCGGGGGTTTTGAGAGTATTTTTCTAAACTGGTCACACCTTCTTTCCTCGAAACTGACAAAAGAGTTTGGTCTTGGTCATAGTCTAATTCACGGTTCGAGTCGGATAAGATTTTTCCTGAACTATCTTTCTCCAAAAGGTTTAGTAATTCAGTTACTATTTTACTGAATTTCTTTCTTTGAATATTCACTTAACTAATTTCTAAATTAGTTATGAATTCTAATGAGGAATAAAATAATCATTTATCTGAATATTTTGATCTCGATAGATTTCCTGAATTTTTTTTACAATCCGTGTGAATATAAAACGATAGAAATTTCTCTCTTAGAGTATTTAATTATTTATTTATCAAATACTCATAGAATTTAAACATGGAATTTAAGAGAATTCTAATTTTGATATAAAAATTCTTTATGCATCTATTTATGCATAAAAATCAACTTCAATGGGAATAATACTTTTATTAAAAAAATCCTTTTATGCATCTATTTATGCATAAAATCAAATTTAATAGGAATAACACTTTTAAAATAAAAAGAATTTCTTTATGCATCTTTTCATGCATAAAAATTAATTTTTATAAGAATAACGCTTTTATAATAAAGAAAATTCATTTATGCATCTTTCTATGCATAAAAATCAATTTTAATAAAAATAACACTTTTGTAATTAAAAAAATTCTTTATGCATTTTTCTACACATAAAAATCAAATTTAATAATAATAACACTTTTGTAATTTAAAAAAATCCTTTATGCTTCTTTCTATGCATAAAAATCAAATTTTATAAGAATAACACTTTTGTAATAAAAAAATTCCTTTATGCATCTTTTTATGCATAAAAATCAAATTTATTGAGAATAACACTTTTGTAATTAAAAAAATTCCTTTATGCATCTTTCTATGCATAAAAATCAAATTTAATGAGAATAACACTTTTGTAATAAAAAAATTCCTTTATGCATCTTTCTATGCATAAAAATCAAATTTAATGAGAATAACACTTTTGAAATAAAAAAAATTCCTTTATGCAATGCATAAAAATCAAATTTAATAAGAATAACACTTTTATAATAAAAAAATTCCTTTATGCATCTTTTTATGCATAAAAATCAAATTGAATGAGAATAACACTTTTATAATAAAAAAAATTTCTTTATCCATCTTTCTATGCATGGAAATTAAATTTAATAGGAATAACACTTTTATAATAAAAAAAATTTCCTTATGCATCTTTCTATGCATAGAAATCAATTTTAATGAGAATAACACTTTTATAATAATAAAAATTTTCATTATGCATAGAAATTAAAATTAATGAGTATAACACTTTTATAATTAAAAAATATTTTCTTTATGCATCTTTCTATGCATAAAAATCAAATTTAATGAGAATAACACTTTTATAATAAAAAAATTTCCATTATGCGTCTTTCTATGCATAGAAATCAATTTTAATAATTAATATCAGTGATATCCATGCATATTCATAGGTGAATATGTACCTGGAGTAATTAGAATATGTACATGGAGTAAGTAGAATATTTCTTTTATATGCAAAAATGGTGGGAATTACTCTTTTGTAATAACATAAAAACAAACTTTCTTTTCCACAAAATTCTAAAAAATTTTACCATAACCTCCTTTGTATGGCTAACCATTTCTCATTTTTATCATTCTTTATTTAACCTAAATTAGATTTATAGAACTCTCATCTACATAATTTTCTAAATTCAAGAGAGTAAACAATATGAAGAGTTTAATTAATCCCTTGGTTAATCTTTTTAGGATTGAGAAAGGTTGGAATGTAAAGAAGAGAAGGGGGTGGCCTTTTTATCAAAGGCATAGCATTTGAATTTAATTCAACATTAGCAAAACATAAAAATCAAGAAAACCATAGACTTTCCATGAAAATTTATAAATAAAGTAAGAAAATTAGCTTACATTGTAAGATTCCTCCCGAACCCCTCAAGGTATCCAGTATCTTCCCTTGTAATCAATTCCCTCTTCAAAATAATAAAAGGTCTTGTTTCTACCTATTTTGGCTTAGAGAGAGAAAATATTCTAGAGAGAGATTTTTTAGATTTTAGATATTTTTGGATGGAAAATATCTCTTCTTATTAAAATAGATTCCCCTGAAATAGAAGTTCAAAAAGATTTTCAAAAGGTGCATTAACAATAAATTATAATGTGTTCAAAGGCCTTATCCTAAGGGTCCAGATTTTTTAAAAATTTTCATTTAAGGTTCTGAGGGGCCAATCAAATTTATCCAAATGTATGGAGGAGATAAATTGAAGAAATAAAGAACAACCCCCCAAAAATGAGTAAATACTCACATAAGATGAAGAGTGGACTAAGGACCAAAGGAAATACTAAAAACATGAATTTTTGACACCTCAAGAGTGGGGATTCTCCCTCATGAAGGAGGCTCCTATTTCACATGTGTGGTGGAGTTTTAAATTCTCAAATATTGAGAGATTTCATCTCTTCTCTCTCCTAATTCAAGTCTAGTTCCAAAAAGTAAGCTAAACTGACCCAAAAATGGTCAAAAATTGACCAAAATGATGTGGAAAGTTCTAGAATCAATTTGCTTGGTTAGAAGCTCACTTTTTCCTATAAATAGAAGCCTCCCCCTTTGTAGAAGCTTAATAGTGTTTTATGCACTATTACTCTACTCTACCCAGAGCCAAAAACAGTGAATTTATTGATAATTCATTGGTTTTGACCTTTTCCTCTTCGAAAGAATTGGTGGCCACTCTTGTTGCAAACAAGAGTAGATCCCTCAAACCATCAAGTCAAAGAAAAGCTCACAGAAATTCAAGTAAGCTAAAAATCCTACTTTTTATTTTTAATGGTTTTCTAATTTTTGTTTTCTTTAAAATGAAAAAAATGATGTTATGCCTTGTTGGAAAGGCTTTCCCCCTCTCTTCATTCTTAAATTCAGCCTTTCTTTATCCTAGATAAGTAATCAAATTGTTAGAATTAAACTTTTCATATTGTTTCTCTTTTAAAAGTGGAATTTGATTAGTTTAGATTGCTTTAAACCATTTGGGATAATTTTTAAGTAACTTGAGGATAGGAAAATTTGAAAAATGGTCAGCCATACAAAGGAGGTTATGGAAAAATTTTCTTAAATTTTGTGAAATAAGTTTTATCTTTTATTATTCAAAAAGAGTAATCCCCACCATTTGTGTATTCTATAAGTGTTATTTTCATTATATGCATAGAAAGATGCATATTGGTTATTTTTTTATTATGAAAGAGTGATTTTCATTAGATTTAAATTCTATGCATAGAAAGATGCATATTGGATATTTTATTATTATAAAAGTGTGATTTTAATTAGAATTAGTTTCTATGAATAGAAAGATGCATATTGGAGAATTGTTATTATTATAAAAGTGTTACTTTCATCAAAATTAATTTTTTTTGCATAAAATGATGCATAAAAGATTTTTTTAAAACCTTTCTACAATATTGATTTTTATGCAAAAAATGATGCATAAAAGAATTTGTTTTTTATTATAAAAGTGTTACTTTCACCAATATTGATTTTTATGCATAAAATGATGCATAAAAGAATTTTTTATTTATTATAAAAGTGTTACTTTCATCAATATTGATTTTTATGCATAAAATGATGCATAAAAGAATTTTTTGTATTATAAAAGTGTTACTTTCACCAATATTGATTTTTATGCATAAAAGATTTTTTTATTATAAAAGTGTTACTTTCATCAAAATTGATTTTTTTACATAAATAGATGCATAAAAGGATTTTCTTTTATATAAAAGTATTATTTTCATAGAAGTTGGATTTTATGCATAAATAGATGCATTCAGAATTTTTATATCAAAATAAGAGTTCTCTTTAATCCTATGTTAAAATCCCATGAATATTGGTAAATGAACAAGTAAATACTCTGTGAGAAAAAATTCTACCGTTTCATATTCTCTAGGATGGTAATGAGAAAATTCTGAAAAAACTATCGAAGTTAGAATTTAAATAAATGGTTAATTTATTCCTTATAGGAATTCATGATTAGTTTTAAATTCAGTTAAGCAAAATACTCAATTCAGTTAAGCAAAATACTCAATGAATAAAATTCATGATTTAGTTTTAAATTCAGTTAAGCAAAATACTCAATGAATAAAATTCAGTAAAGTAGTAATTGAAATATTACCCTTCGAGAAAGTTAGTTTAGGGAGAACCTTTCGAGACTCAAACCCTGAATCAAACTATGACCATGACTTAATCTCCTTCGTCATTCAAGAAAAGACGATGTGACTAGTTTAGGAAAATTTCACTCAAATCACCCACCGAATCTGAAATCAAGTTAAGACCCTTGATTCTGATCTGAGGATCAAGGTTACAGAATTTAGGAAATGTTTTTGGAATTTTAGACCTGTGATCTAGAGTATTGGGATACAGATTTAAGATATACCCATTGTATTCAAAAGAAAATCAAAACTAAAAACTTGTATAGAAACCCTGTTTTCTTAAAGGATTGTCTTACGCCAGAATGCTAGAGGGAACATTTGGTATATGTGTTTTCTAAGGGAAGTTTGGTTGCAATGGCGGGGAGTGTTTAAAGGACGGCTCACGCGGCAAAATCTTGCCTAGGTCTTGACCAGCCTAGGTATGGTGAAAAATGGTGTGCTTCCGGTACGATGGGTGAGGGCCGATGAAAGGGTCCCTGTGTGAAGTGCTAGGACACCTAAGGAGGATCCTGGAGGGTTCTGACCAAGTGATGCACGAGCTTGCGGTGCTCAGGACACCCATGCGTATTTCGTGGAAGATATATAAATGTATGACGACAAAAAATTATTGTAATTTGTTATTGGATCTCGTTTGCTGACCAGTTGGTCTCCACGGAGAATCCAAAGTGATACTTGTTTTTGAGAAACAAGGAACTCGATGGAAATTTTGAGTTATGATATCTGTAACCAATAATTGTTTGTCAATGGATTGTTTTATAAGTTAAAGTTTAAAGAGGAGTGTGTGCGTATATGTATTCTAAAGCAAAAGTTAAGAAAGGCATTCAATTATGGGTGGGTGAGTACTTGTCTGATTCTACCAATTCCACTGGTTGGGTGGTGGCTAACCCATGGGCCGGATGGGCTAGAATCAGTAGAGTTTTAATAATAAAATTGATTAATAGGAGTACGCTTAAAACTCGAGTAGTTAAATAAAAGCCTAAAGACTTCTCTAATGAGTAGATCAACGGCTGTGCTTGATTCAATTAGGAAAAAAGCGTTGATCCCTTCAAGTTAAGTCTGTAATAGTTTCTCTTCTATCTGGTTTATTCAGATGAAGGCTAATTTAGTATCTTGACCTCGTTAGAAAAATTCGTTAAGAAAATAAATGGTGGAATTGTCCCCATTTTTCGGGCATGGGAAATTTTCCCGATTTCAGTTTTCGAAATGACCACACCAGCTTAGTCTGGTGCCCGGACATTCGAGGGCAAGGCCCCGAGTGAGAAACCCTACCCCGCGCAAGAGGAAGCTACTTCCGCTACTACCATCTGAGAATCCGGTGCGCAGAGGGGGCAGTTGGGATCTCACAGTTGGTATCATAGTAACAAAAATTGCTTAAAATTTTAAAGTAAATCTGGGAAATAATGTTTTCACTTGTTAATATTATGTTGAATTAACTTAAAAAATTGAAAACTCATAAATTGGATTGAAAATTTAAAGATGGATACCCCAAATCTATCTGGCATTCCTGAACTCTCCCAGAGTCAGGATATGATAGCCTTTACATTCGAGCACCTCATCAACTCTGCTCTACGACTCAAGTAAGCAGAGTGAGACTCGCATGTCATTTTGAGAGTCTTTACTTTCCTGATCCTATTGAGCGATGTCGGTATATGTGGTTCTTTGGAGGACGATGTATTAATGTCAGTACTAGTCATCAGCGTCAGAGGCTCAAGCAAAATATTTCCTTAACCATGATTCTGATAAGGCTAGGGCTTGTTCAGCATGTTCAACTCTTTGATCATTCACCCAGGAACTTCAGATTTCATACTGAGTTTTTAGGCTTCTTAGCCGCTTTATCCCTAGAAGTAGAATTACGGTACCTCTTTCTGTAATGAATCGTGTGTACCATGGTATGTCTCCTTCGTAGTTTCGCTTCTTTATGCGTACGCGATTGAGGCAGTGATTTTGGGAGCCATGATGCTCTATGTATATATCGAAAACTTTTGATAATAAACGATGTTTTGCAAAAAAAATTCTAAATTATTTTCATGATTGTGAATATGGTTAATAAAATTATCAGAGTAAATCTTGTTTCATGAAGTATGATGAAATAATTATCTCTTTAAAGAATAAATCGTAAAAATTTAATTAATCATAAATCTATTGTCAAAGTTAAGTTGACAAAAATCTCGTTTTGTCAGAATCATGAGGCGCGCGGCCCGTGTAAGGCGATTGGATCCTCTAACCGATGACGAAGAGTTAGATCTGGATGTTTGAAAAGCCCTGCACAGGTCCCAGCAGCCTGGTCCCTTCAAGGGTGAAGGGGAGCACTTAGGTGAAGTAGTGGAGAAGTGGATTGAGGCTATGGAAGAATACTTTGATGTAACTGGCTACAATAAGAGAAGCAAGATGGCTCTTGCCAGGTTAAAGATTGTGGAGCCAGGGTCGCTTGGAGGAATCACTGCGAGACTAACCGTCTCGATCGGAATACCCAGACCTAGACTGATCTTAAAGCTTACCTCAGAAAGAGGTTTTGTCCTCTGGGCGGCTTTCTTGAAAATAAAATGAATGAGTTCTTGGAACTAAAGCAGGATAGCCAGACAATTGAAGAGTACCATCAAGCTTTTGCCCTTCTCCTCAAATATTCCCTGCAATTGGATGAAGAGCAGTTGATGGCCAGATTCATTGGAGGAATGAACGAGCCATTGGACACCTTAGTGAAGAATGCCAAACCTGTCTCAATGGCCGAAGCAATAAGAATGGCAAAGGACTTTGCCAAAGCCTGTTGTTAAGGTCCCGCCAAAGCCTGCACCCTCTAACTTTAAAAGATTCCAAACCCCGGGAGGTACTTCAAACTTTCCTCCCCCAAAGAGGCAGCAAGGCCCAAATTAGAATCAAGATACTCGGAGATTCAGAAGTGAAGGAAGACCCTTCCCATAGAACACTTTCTCCAGAGCCCCACCTCTTTCAAGGATTCAAAGGGATGAGCTCAGAAGTGAGAACCTGTGTTTTGGATGTCAGGGTTTTGGTCACCAGCTGAAAGACTGCCCGTTGACTCTTGCCATGTCAAGGGGACAGGGAAGTCAAGGACCGAGAGTGAAAAGACCAGCCCCTTCCTATATCAATTAAATCAGGGTCCATCTCATCAAAATCAGGGCAATTTGAGGAGAACTCCAGCTCAGCCATCTGCCTCTTGCCGTCCAGAGTAGCCTCAGAACTCCTTCCTGGAGCTGGGGCAACCAAGATAGATTTCTTGAATTCTCTTTTTACAATCCGTGTGAATATAAAACGATAGAAATTTCTCTCTTAGAGTATTTAATTATTCATTTACCAAATACTCATAGAATTTAAACATGGAGTTTAAGAGAATTCTAATTTTGATATAAAAATTCTTTATGCATCTATTTATTCATAAAAATCAACTTCAATGGGAATAACACTTTTATAAAAAAAATCCTTTTATGCATCTATTTATGCATAAAATCAAATTTGATAGGAATAACACTTTTAAATAAAAATAATTCCTTTATGCATCTTTCTATGCATAAAAATCAAATATAATGAGAATAACACTTTTGAAATAAAAATAATTCCTTTAAGCATCTTTCTATACATAAAAATCAAATTTAATGAGAATAACACCTTTGAAATAAAAATAATTCCTTTATGCATGTTTCTATGCATAAAATCCAAATTTAATGAGAATAACACTTTTGAAATAAAAATAATTCTTTCATGCATCTTTCTATGCATAAAAATCAAATTTAATGAGAATAACACTTTTGAAATAAAAATTATTCCTTTATGCATCTTTCTATGCATAAAAATCAAATTTAATGAGAATAACACTTTTGAACTAAAAATAATTCTTTTATGCATCTTTCTATGCATAAAAATCAAATTTAATGAGAACAACACTTTTGAAATAAAAATAATTCCTTTATGCATCTTTCTATGCATAAAAATCAAATTAAATGAGAATAACACTTTTGAAATAAAAACAAACTTTCTTTTTCATAAAATTTTAAAAAATTTTACCATAAACTCCTTTGTATGTGGCTGACCATTTCTCATTTTTATCATTCTATTTTTAACTTAAATTAACCCAAATTAAACTCATAGAACTCTTATCTACATAATTTTCTAAATTCAAGAGAGTAAACAATAAGAAGAGTTTAATTAATCCCTTGGTTAATCTTTCTAGGATTAAAAAAGGTTGGAATGTAAAGAAGAGAAGGGGGTGGCCTTTTCCTCAAAGGCATAGCATTTGAATTCAATTCAATCAACTGAAAAACATGAAAATCAGGAAAACCATAGATTTAAAATTAAACAAGTAAGAAAATTAACTTACATAGAGCTTGTAAGCTCTCCTCTGGCTTGAGGGATTGAGGGTTCTACTCTTATTTAAAGCAAGAGTGGCCACCAATTTCCTTTGGAAAGGATTAGGCCAAAAACAATTGAATTATTAAAACATTCAATGTAAATGGCTCAAGACACGTGCAGAGTAACAATGCATAAACACCATTAAGCTTTTACAAAGGGGGAGGCTTCTATTTTTGGCAAAAAGTGAGCCTCTAACCAAGCAAACTGATTCTAGAATTTTCAAGATCAATTTGGTCAATTTTTGACCATTTTGGGGTCAGCTCAGCTTACTTTTTGGATCTAGTTTTGAAATAGGAAAGAGGAGAGATGAAAATATCTCATTTAATTGATTAAAAATTGGGGGTAATGATGAGAAAACGGCACCTACTTCATGAGAAAAAGGCACCTACTTCATGAGAGGAGATCCCCACACTGAGGTGTCAAATTTCAGTTTTTTTATTGTTTTCTTTGGTCCTTAGTCCACTCTTCATCTTATGTGAGCATTTACTCATTTTTGGGGGGTTTTTCTTTTATTCTTCAATTTATCTCCTCCCTACATTTGGATTAATCTTATTGGTCCATAAGAACCTTAATTGGACCATAATCCAAAAATTTCTGAAAATTTGGACCCTTAGGCTAAGGTCCTTTATACCTACTTTCAATTAATTCCAATTGCACATTGGAAAGTTCTTTTTGAACTTTTGTTTCAGGGGAAACCATTTTAGACACTAGGAGGATTTTTATATCCTAAAATATCTCAATTTTGAATTACCTCCCTCTAGATATTTTCTCTCTCCAGGCCAAAACAGGGTAAAATAGGATCTTTCTTTTATTTGAGAGAGGGGAATAATTATAAGATCAGAAGGGGAGGTTCTTATACTTTCACACCTCAAAAGTTGGTGGGAGGAATCTTACATCCTACCCCACTTAAAAAATGCGAGATGTCCTCATCTCGCAAACTAGAGGACAACTCTTTCCCTTAAGATCTAACTGATTCTGGGGTTCCGTCGTATAGTCTGGTGAACCCAACAGAATCCTTGGATAAGGATCTTTTATATAGAACTCATCATTAGATAACAATTCATTCAGATCATATCATTCATATCCTTAACACAATAATGGTCCATTGGACCGAATTTTCCATCTGAACATTCCTCCATGGGAATTTTAAATATACAGGTTTCTAATTTGACATCCCTTAACTTGATCCACTGGGTCAAGTGTTAACAATAGCAATCTGTCATCAGCACAATCCACTAATCTCATAGTGATTTTTTGAAGTCATTAACGTCATTCCAGTTTACGAACATCTTCACAAGGACTCGTCCCAATTATCCTCATTAAGGTTTTGCTCAGCTTATCGCTTTTCAACCAAAATTCAGGAATCATCATTTTTCAATCAGAATCCAATCAACTCATTAGTTATCAACCAAAATTTTAAAATCATATCAACCACATTCAAATTCATCATCTGGATAGCATTTTTTCTTATAATTTCAAGGTCTTAGATTTACTCGTATATACTGCCAGTAAAGAGCTGCAGTTATACCCTCGGTATATACGGGTAGTCACGGTCCTTGGAATTGTAAGGTAAATACCATCATTTCTAGGCCTCAAGCGAGTCAGGGACTCCATGAAATTGCGGTACTTCCATTTGAAGGCCCAATTACTAATTAGGAATCTTCATTTTGAATATCAATTTGTATGAATTTCATCATACAATTACAACTTTTTTTTGCTATTTCGTAAATTTTTGACATTTCTGGTTTCGCGGTTGATCCACTTTAGCCAAATCGCTCTGATACCGGCTGAAAGATCCCTATCCCCACTATGCAACAAATTCAGGGGTGCTAGCAGCGGAAGTAGTACTTCTTACGCAGGGCAGGGTCCCTCACTTGGGGCCTCACCCAACCCACGGATATCCGGACAAGAGACTAATCCATCGGTTCTTCCAAAATCGAACCCAGAAAAACTTTCCTTGCCCGGAAAGCACGGGCGATTCCTCTAGGATAAATTTACTCTTACGTAGTCAAAAGCTTTAACTAACTGAACTGATCAGACCGAACCCGTAAGTCCCATAGTCAGATCAAGGAAAAGATTGTACTTGGATCATAGAGACCAATGCTTTTTTCCTCATTGAGAGGCATAGCTGTTAATTCTTTTCCATAGAACAATTTTTATTTGGGATTTATTTTTCATCTATCGTACCATAGCAAAATTGAGTCTCATTTTAGGGATCCATTCAGTCCTGTGGGCTAGCCAACCGCCCAACCACTGTAGTGATGGGATCCATTTAAGAATTATGTTAGATTTTGTACCGGGTGCTAGGAAAAAGAGTTCCCAGGTCCCCTAGCCGGATATTCATGCAACCCTAAAACTAGTCACACCACTTACACACCCAATATGAAATTGCCTTTTTCATAGATTCAGCTGTCTTTAAACAATATTTTAATGAAACTATAGTATCATTGATCATAATCTTCCAAAATATCCAGTTGAATCCTAATTCTCAATTTTTCCTTCATCGGAGTACTTATGGCATCATTGGCAACCATAATGCTCACCACCTGTCCACTCAGGGGCCTTTTCAATAGTTCCTAGCTCATAGTATCCAGAAATATATTCACTTATAAAAATCAAAATAGAATCTCCATCAAAGATCAGCAAGATCAACCAACAGATCCATATAAAAGAGCCATGGACTCATCCGTTGAGAACCAGCAAGATCAATCAACCAGATCCATGCTCAAATTCAAAAAACAACTCTTACTCCGTGTTCCAATATCTTCCACGATGCATGTGTGGGTATCTTCGGTGACCCAGAGCCAGAGCACCGTATGGTCAGCACCCTCTAGGATCCTTCGGATCCTTCACACAGGTAACCTAGCGCTTCACTCATAGGCCGCTTCCTTGGTCCCTCATCCACCGTACCGGAAGCTTACCATTTAATTCAAACCGAGGCTGGTCAAGACCTTGCTACGGGAGACATCCTCCATTGACTCTCCGTCAGCTGTTGCAACTTTATCACATAGGTCTCCATGACCTCATTCACAAGACGGTCAAGTAGTCATTTAAAAATTGGTCCTTAATACAGTTTCTATAACGAACTCTCGTCTTTCCACATTGTTCCACATAGTCATTTAAAAACAAGTCATTAATACAGTTTCTATAACGAGCTCTCGTCTTTCCACATTGTTCCACATCAATCCTCATTTATTTCATATGTATTCCCATTCTCATCACATCATTTTCCATCTCATCACATCTTTCCTCATTGATCCGCATCAGATCTCATCCACTCGCATCTACCCATATCCATATCTCATCACATCATATTCATTCATATCACATATCACATCTATCCCAATTTACATCACATCTCATTCATTCACATCCCGATTCACATCACATCACATCTATTCACGTCCATCACATTTATTTACATCACATCCATTTACATCCATCACATCACATTCATTCATATCCATCACATTCATTCATAACCATCCCATCACATACATTCTATCCACATTTTATCACATCACTTCTATCCACATCATATCTCATTCATACACATCTCATCTCATTCATCCACATCCATCTAATCATTCACATCATGTACGACTACTCACATCTATCCATACATTCATATCTATCACTTCACATCCACATATATTCATGTCACATCACATCCATTCTTTCACATACACATCCACATCCATTCTTTCACATACTCATCCACATCCATTCTTCACATACACATATCCATTCTTCACATACACATCCACATCCATTCTTCACATATACATCCATATCCATTCTTTCACATACACATCCACATCTATTCTTTCATATACATCCACATCCATCCTTTCACATACACATTCACATCCATTCTTCACATACACATTCACATCCATTCTTCACATACACATTCACATCTATTTTCACATACACATTCACATCATCCATTCTTCACATACACATTCACATCCATTTTCACATACACAACCATATCCATTCTTCACATACACATTCACATCTATTCTTCACATACACATTCATATCCGTGTTTACATACACATTCATATCCGTGTTTACATACACATTCACATCCATTCTTCACATCCATTCTTCACATACACATTCACATCCATTCACCTTCCATATCATTCATTTACATTCTGATTCTCATGACATCACATCTCATTCATTCGTTCACATCTATCTGATTCACATTGCATCTCATCACATCTATTCACATCACATATCATCACATCAATTCACATCACATCCCATCCATCCATTAATTCACATCTATTTGATTCACATGACATCACATCTCTTCACATCTATGCTCCCTCTAGCATTCTGGCATAAGACAGTCCTTTAAGAAAACAGGGTTTCTATGCAAGTTTTCAGTTTGATTTTCTTTTGAATACAAGGAGTATTTTTTGAATCAGTATTCCCAAAACTTTTTGATTGGAATTTTGAATTTCATACCAAAATTCCTCGAATTCTATAACCTTGATCCACAGATTAATTCGAAGGGTCTCAAACTTAGTTTTAGATTTAGCGAAAGTTTTGAGTGTATTTTTCTAAACTGGTCACACCTTCTTTCCATGAAACTGACAAAAAAGTTTGGTCTTGGTCATATTTTGATTCAAGGTTCGAGTCGGATAAGATTTTTCCTAATCTATCTTTCTCGAAAAGGTTTGATAATTCAATTACTATTTTACTGAATTTTCTTTCTTTGAATAGTCACTTAACTGATTTCTAAATTAGTTATGAATTCCAATGAAGAATAGATTAATCATTTATTTGGATATTTCGATCTCCATAGATTTCTTGAATTCTCTTTTTACAATCCGTGTGAATATAAAATGATAGAAATTTCTCTCTTAGAGTATTTCATTATTCATTTACCAAATACTTATAGAATTTAAACATGGAATTTAAGAGAATTCTAATTTTGATATAAAAATTATTTATGCATCTATTTATGCATAAAAATCAACTTCAATGGGAATAACACTTTTATAAAAAAATCCTTTTATGCATAAAATCAAATTTAATAGGAATAACACTTTCAAAATAAAAATAATTCCTTTATGCATCTTTCTATGCATAAAATCAAATTTAATGAGAATAACACTTTTGAAATAAAAAAAATTCCTTTATGCATATTTCTATGTAGAAAAATCAAATTCAATGAGAATAACACTTTTGAAATAAAAATAATTCTCTAAGAGAGAGAGAGAGAGAGAGAGAGAGAGAGAGAGAGAGAGAGAGAGAGAGAGAACTCACAACCCAATGTAACCTGCCCCAACAGAGTAAAACCACCTCTGAGCCACCGATGATGTAGGCCATGTGGTAGATGTATGTGTGAGCACTTTAGTCAAGGTCACGGGCACTTGTAGTAGCCTTGGACACATAGAGAGAGGGAGTGTCAAGGACTATGAGTTTAGGGACTTGAGGCACTGGTCGGTAGTACATTGTATTGAGAGCTCCGATAGCTTCGTTCCAGTCCCCACCCTCCAAAATGACTTTTTCTATCACCCACGACGACCTTCTCATGAAGATGGACAAGTTGGAATGAGAGCTCGCCCGATGCAAAGCAAAGAACACCAAACTCACTACCATGGGCAAGAAGTCACTCCAGCCACCTGAGTGGAACAAACCCGAAGGAGCCAATTGACATAGAGAACCTATGAACTAGAGGTGGTGAACTACTTCGAGGAAGCCTCATCTAAAGAAGATTCGACCATGCAATGGCTCTCTAGAAGAACTACCATGACCTGCATGATCAGATGACCGCCTTGAAGATGCCCTCCAAAGATTAGCACAAGAGGTACACTGATAACAGGGGGAAGATGCAAGCTCACATTGACAAGCTCAAGACCAAGGTCTCTGCAAAGAGGCCCATCACTCGATGAAGGCAAATGAGACCCACGAAGACATCCAATTGGCCATTGCCAACATCAAAGAGGCCAAGAATGTGACCCTCCATGTCGAACTCACCTCTACCCAAATGTAGATCACGGACCTATAAGCAAGATGCAATCCGACAACAAGACAGCTCTACCCAAATAATCCTCTAGGCCTGTTACTACTACATGCAAATCCTCACACCGACATCGTGGTAGCCAACCTACCCAACCTTGAGCCTGGAGAAGGATGGACACCTTTCTGTAGTAGCATGCCCTCAACCCACAGTGCCTACCCAACCTCGTCCCCACAGTGCCTACCCAACCTTGAGCTTGGAGAAGGATGGACACCTTTCTGTAGTAGCATGCCCTCAACCCACAGTGCCTACCCAACCTCGTCCCCGCTCCACTGAACCTAAAAAATCCAAACCCACCTCCCAGCAATGATGATGATGAGATTGGTAGAGTTGAAGGCTAAAGCTACTAGACTTTAGGGATCAGGAAGGTTCCCATATCGATGGTGGCGATGGTGGGGACCTCAGCCGGCACGATGTGATAGAAGAACATTGACCATACTGGTGTTTGTGTTCTGCTGTAACTCAAACTTGAGGAATTTGTTCTTCATCTCCCGCACCAACGCGGATCCATTCTTCTATATCATTGTCACAAATCATTAGGTTTAGGAGCCTGGGCACTAAGGTTGCAGAGGAAGATTCAGCAATGTGGTGCAATCACAACTCCCCCAGGCTAAGGAAGATGCTACGGAGCATCTAACATCGTCCCTATCTCCAAGTGATTAACTCTAGTAGCATGCTAAAGAGCATCTAACATCAAGGAAGATTGGAAGAGTAAGGGTTCAAGTTGTTCGATTGGGAATCTGACCCGCTGAGCTCGAGCACCATCGGATTGTTAGAGCCAGTGCACTTCACACGAGTTTATTAGGTCATTACTTCTGTAAATGAGTTGTGCTCAGAGCACGAGGGTATCTTTGTACCACGCTATGACTGTGAGTTAAGTAGTATAAAAGATGTAACCAAAACTCTATAAAAAGGCTAGTAACACCATATTAGATAATTTGGGAAAAATCCCATTCCCATTTGAGAAATGGGAGCATGGTGACAAATCATAGGAAAGATCTTGAAGAATAGAATCTAAATCTATGATCTCCGACAAATTTGGAGTTAGTATGTTTAAGATATGTCCAAAACTATATGGAGTAATTGATTCCCAAAATGTGAGATTTTTTCCAAATTACCTAATATTGACTTTAGTTGCTATTGCCATTGTAATTTCTATTTCCTATTGATAAGGTTGTATATTTCTCTTTTGTGAATTAAAGAATACCGTTCAGTATCATTATATCTATTCGTCGTTTGTCGTTTGTCTGTTCTGTATAATCTGTCTTCTCTATTATTTCCTATGGATTTGTCTGTTAAGTTTGGATCATTTGCACAAGTTAATTAGTCTTAAGTAGTTGTTTCCATTGCGTAGTTGCCTCTATAATCAATAAACTTTTTTTGCATTGTCTTGTGCATGATCCATATATCAGACTGGTGTGTTGCTGCGTGCATAACCAGAGACACTCAGTAGGTTGATCGGGGGGTAGCAGTAAATCTTGACAACAAAAACTTTGTAAGTGGGTTCATGGGGTTGCTCTTCCCCCACTTTCAAAGTTTCATCCCCATTAGACACCAAGATGGGTGTGACAATGTATTGCTAACCTCTTTTTTTTGCATATGGCCCAAGGGTTCACGTATATAAAAACTAGTAAGTTTTGGTAAGCCATCAACCCCATCCGAGTCCAATGAGGATGAGACTTTTCAAGTGGGTCCATATGGCTTCTCTCCCATTGCTTTCAAATTTTTTTACCCATCGAGGATGTTAGATGGGTGTGGCGGTATGTTGCCACGCGACTCTTTTTTATGTAGTTCCAGGTTTGGGTAGGACATAATACCCATCTAGCATCAAATGTGGTGAGACTTTTCACGTGCGTCCATGGAGTTTCTCTCCTTGGGTGAGGGGTTGTTGCCACACAGGCCCACATCTAGCATTTGAAGGGGGTGAAGTTTTGCCACTAGGTCCATGGGGCTTCTCTCCCCCCTCTTGCAAAGTTTGAGGTGGCGTATGTAAAAAAGAGCGGGTTTGGGTAAGACATCACACCTATCCTAGCATCCCAGATAGGGATGAAAATTTACAAGTGGGTCCATGGAACTGATCTTGCCCCACTTGCAAAATTTCATCCCCATATCAGATGTTGGATGATTTTGATGGTGTGTTGCCACCTACTCTTTTCTTCGAGGGGTCCCCTATGCAAAAGAGTGGGTTTGGGTAGGACATCACACCCATTTGGCATTTGATTGGGAATGAAACTTTATACTTGCATTTGTGGGTTGCTCTATGCTTACTTTGCAAAGTTCATCTCCATCAGGTGATGTCGGTTCCAATAGGTGTAACAGTGTGGCCACCTGTTCTTTTTTTTACATGGTACCCACAATGGATCCTCTATGTAAAAAAGAACGGGTTTGGGTGGGACATAACACCCATTGGATGTCTGATAGGGGTGAATTTTTGCAAGTGGATGTCTGATAGGGGTGAATTTTTGCAAGTGGATCCATGGGGCTACTCTCCCCCCACTCGCAAAGTTTAATCCCTATCAAACACCAGATGTGTATGACGGTGTTTTGCCACTCGCTCTTTTTTGCATAGCGCCCAAAGGGTATCCTATGCAAAAAAGAGCAAAGAGCAGATGTGTTTTTTCGCCTCACACACAGCAGCTCTTCGCTGTGGTCTTCGCAAAGGTCAGTGTGCTTCAAAGCTTTCGGGTCTGCGCCCCCCCCTCTACACACGTGGGTTCTTGGGGTTGACGTGTGGTTGGTTGCGAAGCAGAGGAAGCTCCTCCCCTCAGGACAGCGCAAGCTGAAACAATGGAGGGCACTAATGCCACTCCCGTCGCCGAACCTGAGGAGATTAAAGTTAGAGTTTTCTTTCCTCCCAACTCTACGCAGAGTTATTTGGCTCTTCGCCCCCCCACGCTAATGGTCCTGGGCTTTTCGCCTTAGGCTTGCTTCGCCCCACACACACGCGTTTCAGTTTATTTCGTGGGGTTGGTCTGCGCCCCCCCACCTCTACACACAGGTTTCAAATCCTTTCGCAGCCATTCAACGTAGAAAACAAAAAAAAACAAACAAAAATTTTGCTTACCTGGGATGCTGCTTCCTGTGTGTGACGGGGAGAGAGAGTGAGAGAGAGAGAGAAAGAGTTCTTCCCTTTAAAACGTGTGTTTTTGCCTCCCTCCACACACTCCCTTGAGGAGATAAGGGTGAGAAGATTGTGGATGAAAACCATCGAGTGGGCTCCGGTCCCCCGTTCGCGCGCGAACTCTCACGATCCCCTCGAATCACGCTCTGATACCAGTGTTAGATATCCGTAACGCCGAGCGTTACCACAAGAGGGGACGGCCTCTGGCTCACCACCCAACCCATAGAGGAAGAATGAGGATTGCCTCTCATCCCCCAGGCTATATAGTGTGTGGCTTGCCGTCCACACTAGCCTGGCCGCCCATGACTCCGCATGGGCGTCCTCTCCCACTGAACCCCGGACATGGCCATCCGGTCTGCCGTCGGTCACAGGCATTACACTCTACGTGACATACATTGTTAAACAAGATTTACTCTGATAATTTTATTAACCATATTAAACAATTTGGAATTTTTTTACAAAACATCGTTTATTATCAAAAGTTTTCGATATATACATAGAGCATCACGGCTCCCAAAATCACTACCTCAATCTTATACGCATAAAGAAGCAAAACTGCGAAGGAGACATGCCATGATACACACAATTCATTATAGAAAGAGGTGTAATTCTACTTCTAGGGATAAAGCGGCTAAGAAGCCTAAAAGCTCGGCATGAAATTCTAAAGTTCCTAGGTGAATGATCAAAGAGTTGTACATGCTGAACAAGCCCTAGCCTTATCAGAATCATGGCTAAGGAAATATTTTGACTAAGCCTCTGACGGTGTTGACTGGTACTCACATTAATACATCGTCCTCCACACAGAACCACATATACCGACATCGCTCAAGAGGATCAAGAAAGTAAAGACTCTCAAAATGACGTGCGAGTCTCACTCTGCTTACACGGGTTGTAGCAGAGTTGATGAGGTGCTCGAATGCAAAGGTTAACATATCCTGACTCTGGGAGAGTTCAGGAATGCCAGATAGATTCTGGGTATCCATCTATAAATTTGCAATTCAATTTATGAGGTTTCAATTTTTGAAGTTCATTCAACATAAATTTAACAAGCGAAAACATTATTTCCTGGATTTACTTTAAAATTTAAGGCAATTTTTGATGCTGTTACGTAAATTTACAGCAGCGCTCTGATACCAACTGTGAGATCCCACTGCCCCCTCTGCGCACCGGATTCCGAATTGCTGGCAGCGGAAGCAGCTCCCTCTTGCGCGGGGTAGGGTTTCCCACTTGGGGCCTCGCCCTCGAATGTCGGGGCACGAGACTAAGCTGGTGGTCATTCTGAAAACCAAAACCGGGAAAATTTCCCATGCCCAAAAAACGGGGACGATTCCACCATTTCGAATTTCTTAATGCATTTTTCTAACGAGGTCAAGATACTGAACTAACCTTCATCTGAATAAACAAGATAGAAGGGAAAGTATTACAAACTTAACTTGAAGGAATCAACACTTTTTTCCTAATTGAATCAGGCACAGCCGTTAATCTACTCATTTGAGAAGTCTTCAGGTTATTATTTAACTATTCGAGTTCTAAGCGTATTCCTATTGATCAATTTTATTATTAAAACTCTACTGAATACCTTTCTTCTTAACTTTTTCTTTAGAATATAGATACACACACACTCCTCTTTAAACTTTAATTTATAAAATAATCCATTGACAAATAATTATTGGTTACATATGTCATAACTCAAAATTTCCATTCAATCCTTGTTTCTCACAAAACAGTATCACTTTGGACTCTATGTTGAGACGAGCAGGTCAGCAACAACGAGATCCAGTAAACAGATTACAATAATTTTCTCGTCATCATACATATATAAATCTTCCACGACATACACATGGGTGTCCTAAGCACCCCGAGCCCGTGCATCGCGCCTGGTCAGAACCCTCCAGGATCCTTCTTAGGTGTCTTGGCACTTCACTCAGGGACCGCTTCGTCGACCCTCGCCCATCGTACTGGAAGCACACCATTTTACACCATACCCAGGCTGGTCAAGACCTGGGCAAGTTTTTGCCACGTGAGTTGTCTTTTGAACACTCCTCGTCGCAAGCTGTTGCAACCGAACTTCCCTTAGAAAAACACATATACCAAATGCTCCCTCCGGCATTCTGGCGTAAGACAGTCCTTTAAGAAAACAAGGTTTCTAATGCAAGTTTTCAGTTTTGATTTTCTTTTGAATACAATGAGTATATCTTAATTTCGTATCCCAAGACTTCTAGATCATAGGTCTAGATTCCCAAGCATAATTCCTTGAATTCTGAACTCTTGATCCTCAAATCAAAATCAAAGGTCTCAACTTAGTTTCAGATTCGGTGGGTGATTTGAGTGTTGATTACTGAACTGGTCACATCGTCTTTTCTTGAAACTGACGAAGGAGTTACGTCTTGGTCATAGTATGATTCAGGGTTTGAGTCTGGAAAGGTTCTCCCTGAACTATCTTTATCGACAGGTAGTATTTCAATTACTACTTTACTGAATTTCATTCATGAGTATTTTGCTTAATTGAATTCAAAACTAATCATGAATTCCTATGAGGAATAAATTAATCATTTATCTAAATTTTGACTTCGATAGTTTTTTTGAATTTTCTCATTACCATCCTAGAGAATATGAAATGGTATAATTTTCCTTCACTGAGTATTTACTTATTCATTTTCCAATATTGATGGGATTTAAACATAGGATTAAAGAGAACTCTTATTTTGATATAAAAAATTATGTATGCATCTATTTATGCATAAAATCCAACTTCCAATTAAAAAAAATTCTTGTATGCATAAAAATCAATATTGATGAAAGTAACACTTTTATAATAAAAAAATTCTTTTATGCACATTTTATGCATAAAAATCAATATTGATGAAAGTAACACTTTTATAATAAAAAATTTCTTTTATGCATCATTTTATGCATAAAAATCAATATTGATGAAAGTAACACTTTATTATTAATAAAAATTCTTTTATGCATCTATTTATGCATAAAAATCAATATTGATGAAAGTTACAGTTTTATAATAAAAAAATTTCTTTTATGCATCATTTTATGCATAAAAATCAATATTGATGAAAATAACACTTTTTTAATAAAAAAATTTATCCAAAATATATCTTTCTATAAATAGAATTTAAATCTAATGAAAATCACTCTTTTATAATAATAAAAAATAATCAATATGCATCTTTCTATGCATAGAATTTAAATCTAATGAAAATCACTCTTTTATTAAAAAAATATTCAATATGCATCTTTCTATTCATAGAATTTAAATCTGATGAAAATCACTCTTTTATATAAAAAAATCAATATGCATCTTTCTATGCATAGAATTTAAATCTAATGAAAATCACTCTTTTATATAAAAAAATCAATATGCATCTTTCTATGCATAGAATTTTATTTTAATGGAAATAACACTTTTATAATAAAAATGTTTCTACTATGCATTTTTCTATGCCTAGAATAAAAATAACACTTTTAGAATAACAAACGATGGGGATTACTCTTTTTTAATAATAAAGGATAAAACTTATTTCACAAAATAACCTCCTTTGTATGGCAGACCATTTTTTAAACTTTCCTAACCTTGAATTACTTAAAAATGATCCCCAAATGGTTTTAAGCATTCTAAACTAATCATATTCCACTTTTAAAAGAGAAACAATATGAAAAGTTTAATTCTAACAATTTGACTACTCTTGTTTGCAACAAGAGTGGCCACCAATTCTTTAGAAGAGGGAATGGTCAAAAACTAATGAATTATTAAGAAATTCACAGTTTTTGGCTCTGAGAGGAGTAGAGTAACAGTGCATAAAACACTATTAAGCTTCAACAAACGGGAAGGCTTCTATTTATAGGAAAAAGTGAGCTTCTAACCAAGCAAACTAATTCTAGAATTTTTCAAATCAGTTTGGTCAATTTTTGACCATTTTTGGGTCAGTTTAGCTTACTTTTTGGAACTAGACTTGAATTAGGAGAGAGGAGAGATGAAATATCTCAATTTTTGGGAGTTTCAAACTCCATCACACATGTGAAATAGGCGCCTTCTTCATGAAGGAGAATCCCCACTCTGAGGTGTCAAAAATTCATTTTTTTAGTATTTCCTTTGGTCCTTAGTCCACTCTTCATCTTAGTCCACTCTTCATTTTTTTAGTATTTCCTTTGGTCCTTAGTCCACTCTTCATCTTATGTGAGTATTTACTCATTTTTGGGGGTTGATTTTATTTTTTTCTTCTATTTATCTCCTCCACACATTTGGATGAATCTGATTGGTCCCTCAAAACCTTAATTTAAAATTTTTAAAAAATCTGGACCCCTAGGATAAGGCCTTTTGAACAGATTATAATTGATTTCTAATGCACCTTTTGAAAATCTTTTTGAACTTCTGTTTCGGGGGAATTTATTTTCATAAGAAGAGATATTTTTCCATCCAAAAATATCTAAAATCTGAATAATCTCTCTCTAAAACATTTTCTCTCTCTAAGCCAAAATAGGTAGAAACAAGATCTTTGATATATCTGAAGAGGGATTTGATTACAGGGGAAGACACTAGACATCTTGAGAGGCTGGGGAGGAATCTTACATTCTCTCCCACTTGAAAAATGCGAGATGTCCTCATCTTGCAAACTGGGGGTAATCGCATAACAGATCAGCTTCTTTCTCCCAAGTGGCATCTTCAAAAGGATAGAACTTCCATTTGACCAATAATTCTCTCAGAATTCTGTTCTTGACAACCTTTTCTTGAACATCAAGGATTTCTTCAGGTTGGAGTTCCATCTGCCCTTGGGTTGAAGAAGTTAAGATTTCATCTCATCAAGCACATGATTTGGACTTGGTGTATACTTTTTAAAGGGCTCATCCCAATACTTTGGTGATAAGAAGCATTGTAGACGAACTCGACTAGGTGCAGATAGCTTAGCCACTTCTTGTTTTCCCTCCACAGCATGACCAAAGTATATCTTCGATTACTTGGTTCACCCTTTTAGTTTGACCATCGGTCTCGGGGTGGTAAGCTATGCTGAGATCCAAGAAAGTTTCTACTGCTTCAAAAAATGCAATCCAGAATCTTGACGTGAATTTGGGATCTCGATCACTTACTATTCTTTTGGGTAGACCATGCAATCTCAAGATTTCTTTGAGGACACTCAAGCCACAGCCAACTAGTGTAGGTTTCTTTTACTGGAATCAGATGGGCAACTTTGGTTAGTGTATCAACTACCACTAAGATGGAGTTGTAACCTGATTGCACGGAGGGTAATCCAGTAATAAAATCCATACTGATGCATTCCCACTTCATCTGGGGGATGTCTAATGTGGATGTACTTTCCTAGGCATTTTTACTCTCTTGGCCTTGACTTTCTGACAGGTCACACATTGACGTACATGATTAAGCACATCCTTTTTTAGACCAGGCCAAAAGAAGCTTTTCTTCACAGACATGTAGGTTTTGATGAAACCTGGATGTCCTGTAATAAGGCTGTCATGGGCTTCATTCAGAATTTGACCCTTAGTTCCCTCATCATTAGGAATGCATAGTCTGCGATTATAATACATATTTCCATCATCCAAGCTGTACCCTTGAACTCGGTTCAACTCCTGTGGAGTTTTGCATTCTTGCATGAGTAGGGTAGCAATAGGGCCAAAGCATTAGGAACTCAATGGAGTCTTCTTGGGCCCTTTTATTTGGCAGTTTAAGGGAGTCAAACCTTTTCTCTTAAGAAGAAACGTTTTCTAATTAGAAGCTTCAAAACGGCTACTTTATTCGAATTTGAATTTTGGGGGGAAAATGGAATTTAAAATCTAGCGGATAAAACCATATCATGTAACATATCTATGGAAAGCTCTTGATGCGTAGATCACGGATCTGTAATCTCCGCTCAAATCGGAGCTTGTATGTAGAAGTTATGGAGGTCTGACAATTGTAAAATTGCTCCCTCCTCTTTTTGGGAGAAAAAGTGCACCCTTTGACCACTCTTACACCTCTCTTACAAACCATTGGTTTTTGCTTACATGGCGGGCTCCTATTTGTCAAAAAGTTAAACGTTTCCATAACCTCATGGCAAATTAAAGGGCCCAAAAAGACTCCATTGAGTTCCTAATGAATCTATCCTGCATAATCTTCTCACTTGTGCTTCAATAATCAAAGGATTTGACACTACAGTAATTGAAAGCAAGGAGGCTTTTCTGCTGAGGGCATGGGGGTAGCTATGAGAGCATCCTCTGACTTCTTTCATTGTCTTTGGTTCAGGCCAATCTATGATTGCCTGGACTTTAGTGAAATCTGGAGAAATTCCATTTTTGGATACCGAAAAACACAAGTATTCAACATGTTCGGCAAAGAAAGTGCATTTGCTCTTTTTTGCAAAGAGTTAATGCTTCCTTAGGATCTCAACTCTTCTGACATGAGCTTCATGGTCAGCTGCATTCTTTGAGTAAATCAGAATATCATCAACGAAAACAAGAACAAAATCATCCTGAGAATGTCCTGCATTAATCAATTGAATGTAGCTGGGGCATTTGTCAATCCAAACGGCATGACAGTGAATTCATAATGCCCATACCGAGTATTGATGGTGGCTGTCTTCGAGATATCTCGCACATTAATCTTGATCTGATAACACCCTATTTGAGATCTATCTTTGTGAAGATTTGGGCTCCACTTAGCCTGTCCAGAAGCTCATCAACTCTGGGGATAGGAAACTTATTCTTAACTGCTGTCAGCTGATTGAGACCTCTGTAGTCCACACAAAGTCTTAGCGTTCCATCTTTCTTTTTCTAAAAGAGAACTGGTGCACCCCAAGGTGAAACACTGGGTCTTACAAACCCTTGTTCTAACAGCTATCTAAGTTGTTCCTTGAGTTTGATGGCTTCAGGAACTCGCATTTTGTACGTGCGCAGGGCTGCTGGGGCAAAGCCCTGGGGGTCAATTCTATCACATGATCTACTTCCCGAATTGGAGCATCTCTGTTAATTTTGCTGGGAATAAATCATCATAATCACTTAACCATTCAGGTTCTTTAGCTTTTAACTTTGAGTCTATTGGATTCATTTTGACAACATAAACGAGATGCTTCTTTCTAAGTCCTTTTAGTAACTTAGAAGCCTTTACTAACTGTAGACTTGGGGATCCTGAAATTCCGGTTCCTTGAACTTTATTTTCGTGGAGGTCACGGAAGGAAATGGTTCCATTATGACAGTGAATGTCAGCTTGATTTTCCCTTCCACTACTTCTGCTATTGTGATTGCTCTGGCTATTGCAGTCTAAGGCGAAACTCTTTCTCTTTGGTTGCCCCAGTTCTGGGAAGGAGTTCTGAGGCTACTCTGACAGAGGCAGATGGCTGTCCTGGGATTTCCCTGATTTTGACAAGATGGAGCACCGTATGGTCAACACCCTCTAGGCTCCTTTGCAGGTCACCTAGTGCTTTACTCATAGGCTGCTTCCTTGGTCCCTCATCCACAGTACCAGAAACTCACCATTTTAATTAAACCAAGGCTGGTCATGACCTCGATCGAGACCTTGCCACTCGCGAGACGTCCTTCATTGACTCTCCGTCAACTATTTGCAACCTTTTCACTTGACTGATAGGAAGGGGCTGGTCTCTGTACTCTCGGTCCTTGACTTCCCTGTCCCCTTGACTTCCCTATCCCCTTGACATGGTAGGAGTCGGGCAGTCTTTCAGCTGGTGACCAAAACCCTGACATCCAAAACACCGATCCTCACTTCTGAGCTCATCCCTCTGAATTCTTGAAAGAGGTGGGGCTCCTGAGAAAGTGTTCTGTGGGTCTTCCTTCACTTCTGAATCTCCCAGTATCCTGATTCTGAATTGGGCCTTGTTGCCTCTTTGGGGGAGGAAAGTTTGAAGTACTTCATGGGGTTTGGAATCTTTTAAAGTTAGAGGGTGCAGGCTTTGGTGAGGGACCTTAACGACAAAGGCTTTGGCAAAGTCTTTTGCCATTCTTACTGCTTCGGCCATTGAGACAGTAGATGTGAATGGATGATATGTGATGTGAATGGATGAGATGTGATGTCATGTGAATCGGGATGTGAATGAATGATATGGATGTGAATGGATGAGATGTGATGTCATGTAAATCGAGATGTGAATGAATGATATGGGATGTGAATGGATGAGATGTGATGTCATGTGAATCGGGATGTGAATGAATGATATGGGATGTGAATGGATGAGATGTGATGTGATGTGAATTGGGATGTGAATGAATGAGGTGTGATGTGAAATGGATGTGATGTAAATTGGGATAGATGTGAATGGATGATATGTGATGTGAATGAATGTGATGTGATGTGATGTGAATCGGGATAAATGTGGATGAATGAGATGTGATGTGAATGGATGAGATGTGAATCGGGATAGATGTGAATGAATGAGATGTAAGGTGAAATGGATGTGATGTGGATCGGGGTAGATATGAATGGATGAAATTTGAATGAATGTGATGTGATGAGATGTGGATATGGGTAGATGCGAGTGGATGAGATGTGATGAGTATAAATGTGGAAAGATGTGATGAGATGGATAATGATGTGATTAGATGAAAATGGATGAAGGACGATGGGAATACATATGATTGGACTTGGATTAAGTAATGTGGATTGATGTGGAACAATGTGGAAATATGAGAGTTTGTTATAGAAACTGTATTTATGACCTGTTTTTAAATAACTGTTTTATGTCAAGAATGTTGGTGGGGAAGCATTTTGACCGTCTCGTGAATGAGGTGGTGGAAACCTAAGTGATAAAGTTGCAATAGTTGATGGAGAGTTAACGACGGAGGACGTCTCGCGTAGCACGGTTGGCCGAGGTCTTAACTAGCCTCGGTTCGATTTAAATGGTGAGCTTCCGTACGGTGGATGAGGGACCGAGGAAGCAGCATATGAGTGAAGCGCTAGGTGACTTGCAAAGGATCCTAGAGGGTGCTAACCATGCAGTGCTCAAGCTCTGGGTCGCCAAAGATACCCACGCGTGCATCGAGGTACATATTGGAACAAGAAGTAAGAGTTGTTTTCTAAATTCGGGCATGGATTCGGTTGATTGACCTTGCTGGTCCTCAATGGATGACTCCATGGCTCTTTTATATGGATTTGTTGGTTGATCTTGATGATCCTTAACGGAGAGTCCATCTGGAATTTTATAAGTGAATATATTTCCGGGTACTCTGAGCTAGGAACTATTGAAAGGCCCCTGCTGAGTGGACAGGTGTGGTAAGCATTCTGGTTGCCAATGATGCCATAGGTACACCGATGAAGGAATGATTGGAAACTAGAAATCAATCGGATATTTTGGAGGATTATGATCAGTGATACTATGATTTCATTAAACGTTTCATTAAAAGATTGTTTTAAAGTTAGCTGAATCTATCAAACAGGCAATTTCATATGGGGTGTGTAAGTGGTGTGACTATCTTGAAGTTTGTATGAAGCGCTGGCTAGGGGGCCTGGGAACTCTTTTCCCTGGTACCCAGGACAAAACCCATCCAAATTCCTAATTGAATCCCATCACTTTAGTGGTTGGGCGGTTGGCTAACCCATGGGACTAGGCTCGACTGATGGATCCCTAAAATGAGACTCAATTCTTTTATGGTACAATAGATGAAGTAAATCTCGGATAGTAATTTTTCTATGGAAAAGAATCAACGGCTGTGCCTCTTGATGAGGAAAAAAGTGTTGGTCTCTATGATCCAAGTGCAAGTTTCTTCCTTGATCTGACCAAGTGACTTACAAGTTCGGTCGGATCAGTTTAGTCAGTGCTGACCTAGACTACGTTAGAATACAAATATCCTGGAGGAATCGCTCATGTTTTCGGGTGAGGAAAGTTTTTTCGGGTTCGATTTTGGAAGAACTGAGGGATTAGTATCTTGTTCGGATATCCATGGGCGAGGCCCCGAGTGAGAGGCCCTATCCTGCGCAAGAAGTGCTACTTCTGTTGCTAGCACCCTCAAATTCGTTGCGCGAAGGGGGCAGGGATCTTTCAGGTTTCTTGCCATTAAACTTCTTCTCTGTTGTTACATCATGTATGGCTGCAGTAGGAGTCCTCTTTATAATATAAACTTCTTCTCTGTTGTTACATCATGTATGGCTACAGTAGGAGTCCTCTTTATAATATAAACTGCTATAGACATAGCCTCAGCCCAATAGCCATGCGCCATATTCTTCTCTGGCCCATCAATGCTCGTGCTATCTCTACAATGTGCCTGTTTTCATAAAATACACCCACACTTTCCTCGTGTGGTCATAAATGAATGTTATGTAGTACCTGTAGCCACCTACACACATAGTCTTCAGCAGGACCCCATACATCTGAATGCATAACATCTAGTACATTCCTCGTGTGGTCATAAATGAATGTTATGTAGTACCTGTAGCCACCTACACACATAGTCTTCAGCAGGACCCCATACATCTGAATGCATAACATCTAGTACATTCTTGCTCCCATTTTTGTCATGTGAAAATACATGCTTTGTTTGCTTTCCAAATTGACATGCTTCACATACTTTCTAAGTACCTTCAACCTTAAACTTAGGTAGCCCTATCACAATTTCTTTAGTCTGCATAGACTTCATTCTTTGCACATTTACATGCCCAATTATCTTATGCCAAATGTCTGTATCTGCAACAACTCCTGAACCATTTGCAGACATTGCAGCGCTCACTTCAGGCATGTTTACATTCAATGTAAACATTCTACCCACTCTGTTGCCTTTTGTAACAACCAACCTGCACTTATCTTTAAAGTCTTCTACATAATAGCCATCATGGTTAAACCGAACGTGCAAACCCTGCTCAATCATCTAGCCAACAGAAACTAGATTCTTTGCTACATCATTTCGAGACACAGCATTAACCACATGTTGCATAACAAACAACCTCTCATTATCCTCATTATTTCTGCTATAGGACGCATAGTTGTTTTGCTACACTTTTTCATTTCGCAGGTCACTTTGTTTCTTATAGCAATCTGCCTACATATGTCCAGGCTTACTACAGTAAAAATAGCAATCTGCCTACACATGTCCAGGCTTACTATAGTAAAAATAGCCTCGTGTATCATTATGTTTCCTTTTTCAATTACCACGACCTCTTTGACTCCCCCTGCAAAGGGCTGTGGGGGCGCGACGGCACGGCTCGGGGGGGCTGCGGCGGGAGCGCGCTGTCCCGGGGGACTGCGGGGGCGCGACGGCACCACACCGGGGGGGCTGCGGGGCATGACGGCACCGCACGACACGGGGGGGGCTGCAGGGGCGCGACGGCACGGCCCGCCGGGGGGGGGGGGGGGGGGGGGGGGGGGGGGGGCGTGACGGCACGGCACCGCGGCGGGGGGCTACGGGGCCGCGAGACGGCATGGCACCGGGGGGGCTGCGGGGCATGACGGCACCGCACGGCACGGGGGGGGCTGCGGGGGCGCAACGGCACGGCACCGCGGGGGGGGCTGCGGGGGCACGACAGCACGGCACCGCGAGGGCGGGGAGGGGGGGCTGCGGGGGCGCGATGGCACGGCACCGGGGAGGGGGGCTGTGGGGGCGCGATGGCACGGCACCGGGGGGGATGCGGGGCATGATGGCACCGCATGGCATAGGGGGGCTACAGGGGCGTGACGGCACGGCCCGGGGGGGCTGCGGGGCATGACGCCACCGCACGGCACGGGGGGGGCTGCGGGGGCACGACGGCACGGCCCAGGGGGGTCGTGAGAGAAATGACGGCACTGCACGGCACGGGGGGGGATGTGGGGGTGTGACGGCACGGCCCGGGGGGGGGGGGGGGTTGCGGGGCGCGATGGTACGACACCGCGGGGGCGGGGGGGCTGCGGGCTGCGGGGGCATGACGGCACCGCACGGCAGCATGAGGGGGGGTGCAGCGGGCTGCGGGGGCGTGACGGCGGCACGGCACCGCGGGGGGATGCAGGGGCGTGAGGGCATGGCACCGTGGGGGGGCTGCGGGGCATGATGGCACCGCACGGCACAAGGGGGGACAGGGGGGGCGACGGCGCGACGGCACAGTATCGGGGGGCGCTGCGGGTTGCGGGGCATGATGGCACCGCACGGCACGAGGGGGGGCTACAGGGGCATGATGGCACGGCCCACGGGGGGGCTGCAGGGCATGACGGCACCGCGCAGCACAAGGGGGGTTGCGGGGCATGACGGCACCGCGCGACACGAGGGGGGGCTGCGGGGGCGTGATGGCACGGCCTCGCGGGGGAGCTGCGGGGGCGCGACGGCATGGCACCGCTGGGGGGGTGCCGGGCATGACGGCACCGCATGGCATGAGGGGGGGCTGCGGGGGCGCGACGGCACGGCACCGCGGGGGGGGGCGCGACGGCACCGCACGGCACGAGGGGGTGCTGCGGGGCGTTACAGCACCGCGCGCGGGGAGGGGGGGCATGATGGCACCGCACGGCACGAGGGGGGGCTACGGGCTACGGGGCGTGACGGCGGAACCGCGCCCGAGGGGGGGGCACACCGGGGTGACGGCACGGCACGGCTCCATGGGGGCCGGGGAGGGTGTTCGGGCACGGCACCGCGGGGGTCCGTGTCGTGCGGCGTCGTCATGCCCCGCAGCCCCCCTGCCGGGCCGTGCCGTGCCATTGATAGGACAAAAAATGTATAGACTTTTTTTTGGTTCATGCTTGTAAATAGGGTGTGTGGAATTAAAATGAGTGAGAGGGTGTTATGTACATATTTTTTTCCTTTGTAAGATGTGAAGAATGTTTTTTTTTTCTTGGGCCAAGCCATGGGATTTTCCTTGAAACCCCAAGGTGGTGCATGTATTAAATATGGCTATGTAAAAGAAAGAGAAAATGTGAGTCTAGGGGGTGTGATTTTCTTAAAAATATCTTGGCGAGTTTTTTTAGATTGGAGGAGTGATTTAAATGAAGAGGTGGCTGGAAAACAGTTCGTAATGGACACGAAGGAAAGACAAAGATAGAAAATGAAGATGTGGTGGCACCACGACTGTCAGCATGTTACTTCGGGATGATCACGATTCTCTTCGTGGAACACATGCATTTAACTTGCTAACCTTGCATGAAGTCTACAGGCTCTATAAAACGCTGGTACGCATGTCTGAATGAGAGGAGGGAACTGAAGAAGAGCATTACGATTTTTTTGATTCACTGTGACAAAAAAAAATCGTGACGCTGAAAGACGGGTTTTGCTTATGACTGAAGATGCTGCCGTGGACCTGTGAAGAACGGGAGGCAAGAAGGTGAAAAAGACGCCGGCAGCAATTCGCTTGAAGATGCGGTTGTTTCTGATTTTTATTTTGATGATCGTGATGCTGCCGTTAATCGTAAGTTCTCTGAATCGGCCTATTATTTGAGGAAGCGGCCTGTTCACTTGCTGAATTAGTTTGCTGCAATGGCTTGCTCGTAATGTTTTTGTGATGCTACTCCAAATCATTTGTTCAAGATCGTGATGCTCTGTTGAACGACGGCTTGCTCGTAATGTTTTTGTGACGCTACCCAATACAAGTGTTTTTTTTTTATTATTACTCGTGAGGATCGTGGTGAAGCGGCTTGCTGCTGAACTGGTGGTCATGATCGTGATGCTGCCTCCTTGGAGCTGAAGAAGATCGATGTGCTGGAGCAACCTATTGCTATGGTATGCTGAACAAGATAGGAAGATGTGGGAGTTGCCTCTTCTGGACAATTACTGAGCAGTTTTTTTCATCTTGACGTGCTGCCAACCAAGAAGGATTGGTGATGTGCCTTGGTCATTTAATTGCTGTTCATAATTTCTGAGACTCTGCCTTGAATGATTGTTATGCATTTGATGAAGACATGTTACCTGTTGTTTTGATGATCAGTCTAGGCTGTTAATGCTATGTGAAGAAAAGTCTTGTTGCTGTTTATTCCCCTGATCAGAAAATCAGAGATTTCAGAACTATTTTTTTGTCTTTCCATTGAGGCAGAATCCATTGCCTGGTGGGTCAAATTGTCTCTGAGTTGTTCTACTCGGAGTGAAGCATGATTCTATCTATTGAACTTGACAGTGGTGTTGAAGAAATCCTGTTTTGTGGTTTTCATATTGAAGTCATATTCTCCGCAGTGCATGGAGATTACTGGTCTTTACTTTTGCAAGTGGATGAGGAAGAATGGGAGAATGTTCATTTTCCTACTGAAGAGGACCTCCCTGAATACATTTATCATCTTGAGTTTTGTACAGAAGTTGATATAATTTGATGGAAAGTGTATCTTATTTGTCACCTGAAAGTAATCTCCGTCCAAAGTTTTTTTAAGGGAGTTTTTTTGCAAAGTGGGATGTGTGTATTCTTCTTTCCTGGGTTGTTTTCAGCTTTGTGTGAGAGAAGGGAGTTGGGAGATAGTTGCAAGAAAATGAGGCGCCAGTGGGTCTTGTTTGTTTTAGGAATAGATCAGAGTCTTTGCCGTTTGTCTCATCATTCTTTGGCGATCCTGCTGGGGACCAAAGTTTTCTGAATTGGGATTTGTGTGCACCCAAGACAAGAGACCCGGAAGTATGGCTCACGAGTTTGCTCGGTTTTATGGCTTGCCTAATGAGGATCCGGAGAGATTTATAGGGAACATAGAATTAACCGCCTTGATTAAGGATCGAAATTCTCCAGATGTGTTGCTGCAAATTCTATATTTTTGTTTGGTAGGAGAGGCTCGTTCCTGGTTGCAAACTTTTAGAGCCGAGTTTCATGATGACCAGGGTGTTCAGAGGAACCCCACGTATGGTGAAGTGAAGGCTGCGTTTGTTGCTCATTTTGTTTGCACCAGAGATGCTGATGGAATATGGAGAGAGTTGTGTGCCTTGCAACAGAATTCTGGCCAATCAGTTGATGACTACTTAGGTCGTTTCACGGTGATGTGGAACAAGTGGCAAACTGCATTGTTACCAGAAATCCCTCCTTGTGTGATTAAGAAGGACCGGTTTATTGCTGGTCTAAGATCTGACATTCGGGTAAAGGTGGAATGCAAGGAACTTCCCACATATGAAGATGTTCTCCGAGTTGCCAAAGAAAAAGAAAGAAAGATGAAGAAGCTGACTCAGATGGGTATAGAGGTGTCAAAAATACCAACTGTTCCAGAGCTTATTCCACATATGGTAGCTGAGCCACCGAGGACAGTACCAAAAAAAGAAGAAACGCTGAAAGAGGAAATTCATGAGATGTCTGAACTCATGAAGAATCTCAGCTTAAACTTGATGGCAGGAAGAGGTCGGGGACGAGCTCCAAATGGCAAAGGACCAGGTGGTATGTTTCCTACTGGTGGTGCTCCACCAACATGGTTTCCAGGACGAGGTCGAGGTATGAATGCTCCTTATGTGCAATGCTTTAACTGCGGAGATTGGGGGCATTATAGCACTAATTGTGATAAGCCTCCAAGGATGGGTGGTGAAATCTATCCTTTGCCCTCTAGATTAAGTAATAGAGTGAATGATCATAGTGTGGAAATCAAAGATGCAGGTCAACCAGGATCAAGTAGCAGTTCCAAAACTACTGTGGAAGAAAAAGGTAAAGGAAAGCTAGTGAGTCTGCTTGGTTTGGAAGATGACGAGGTGACTGTTTTGCCTTTGGGCAAGCGAGATCGAAATGAAGAAGCTGAACCTAGTGCTAAGAAAGGCAAGCAAACGGAAGAGGTGATCACTCGTCAGAGGAAGAAAACCAGGAAGCCGAGGAAAAAGTACAAGACATATGACTATCCGATGGGAAAAGATCAAGGTGAATATGATCTTGTGGAAGACCTTTCTAAGAGGAAGCCAGATATCACTTTTGCTCAAATGATTGGATTATGTCCCAGATTGAAGAAGGATTGGCGACGTGCTGTGAATCCAAAGAAAAAGATGGGAAAGACCGCTGGTAATGTATTGACTATTTCTGAGCTTCCAGATATTTGTCCTTCTGTTGAGGCGTGGCATAATGGTTTGGACCTTGGTGAAGCTTAAATTGATGGTGGTGCTCAGATCTGTGTTATCACTCAATCTTGTACGGAGAAACTAAATCTAAAGGTAACTCTCCCTTCAACTTTCCAAATATACGGATGGCTAATCATGCAAAGGTAAAATGCTTGGGAATGGTGGCTGATTTGAATGTTGAAGTATTCAGTACTCTATGTAAAGTGGATTGTCATGTCATGCCTGCGGGATTAGGGGCCTATCCTTTGATTTTAGGGAGACCCTGGTTAAGGAAGGTTGGGGCTATTCAGAATTGGAAAGATGGAGTGATTACTGTACATGCTTCTTCAGGGAAAAAAATGAGTTTTGATATGGTGAGTCGGACTAAAATCTCTGAAGTTGAATAGAGAGAGGTAGAAGATGAGTCATCTACCAGTAGTGAGGAAGACAATAGTACAACTTCTGAGAGTAATATAGCTGATGTAGCTTTCGTAGGAGGGATTGAAGATTTGCATTTGGGTAGTACAACCATCAATGATAGTGAGGAAGAGGATAGATTTGAAGAGATAGAAAGATTTTTGCAACCAAAAAACTATGCAGAGTCATCTTTAACTCTAATGGAAGAGTCATTATCTCCTGGTCTATCTCCTGAAGAAAAAGAGGAATATTGCAGAGTGCTGAGAAAATATCCTAACTTATTCATCACTTCTTGTGAGGAAATAAGAGGATTCAAAGGGAAGCCACTTAAAATTGAATTAAAAGAGCATGCAAAGCCAATATTTCAAAGGATGAGGAGGTTGAATCCCAAACAGATTTCAGTTTTGAAAGAGGAAGTAATAAAGTTACTTAAGGCTGATATTATCTTTCCTGTTGGTCTTTCTGATTGGGCGAGCGCAGTGGTTATTGTGCCAAAGAAAGATGGCAAATGGAGAATCTGTGTGGACTACAAACCTTTAAATGCAGCAACAAGGGCCAATCATTATCCTCTTCCACATATTGATGACATTTTGGATCAGATAGCAGGCCATCAGATGTATAGTCTGTGTGATGGATATTCTGGTTACTTCCAGATTGCCATAGCTCCAGAAGATCGAGTGAAGACTACCTTCCTTACACTGTGGGGTTGTTTCGGCTACAAAAAATGCCCTTTGGGCTCAAAAATGCACCGTCTCATTATCAGGAAAACTCCGACCAGGTATTGGCCCCATTCTTGGATAAGTTCTGTAAAGTTTTCATTGATGATATATGTGTCTATAGTGATCGTGCTGTACATAGTCAGAAGCTTGATGAAGTCTTTCAAAAATTTGATGAAAGTGGTCGACAGCTGAACCCAAGAATGTGTCATCTAGCACAAGGAAGAATTAAGGTTCTTGGACACATTGTGTCTGAGAATGGAATAGAGCCAGATCCGGACAAGATTAAGGCATTGATGATGCTGCCCTCTCCTTCGACCACAAAGCAATTGCATACTTTCTTACAGAAAGTAAAATATTTGTCATGGTTCATTCACATGTTGTCACATGCATTATATCCTCTACAGCAAGTAGTAAAGTATGATCCCTTAAAATGGATTGATGAAAGTGAAGAAGTGTTTGAGGCAGTAAAAGAAATGTTAGGACAGATTTCTAGTGTGAAGGCTCCTGACTTTTCCAAGCCATTTTATGTGAATCCCTCAGTTGGGGTGGATGCAATAGGGGCTGTATTATTATAGCAGGGAGAAAATTCTCGGTATATGTGACCTGTGTATTATGCTAGCAGGGTCAAAACTGAAGCTAAAAGGAGGTACACAGCAGCTGAATTAATAATGGCCACTTTACTTTTTGCTTGTAGAAGATTCAGATCTTATTTACTTCCTCAATCATTTGTTGTCTTGACTAGCTGCACCCTGCTACCTCAGTTGCTGAATAACACTGCTCTTTCAAAGTGTATGGTTAAGTGGATAACTGAACTTCAAGAGTATTCTTTTACTTTCCTTGTTGAAAAGTCTACTAGAGCTTCACTGGCAGATTTACTTACATATAAAGAAGGTCCTATATTGGTGAAGGAGGTTGATGATCATACAGTTCCATTGGAAGAAAAGATGCTGGACAATGCTTTTGTTCTTCATTTTGATGGTTCTTTCAGGAAAAGTCTAAATTTAGCAAAGGGTGGCATGGCATTATATGATCCTGGGGGAAGGCTAGTTCAAAAGAAAGGTTTTCTGCTCAATGCTAGTAGCAACAATGAAGCTGAATATTCAGCTTTACATGAAGGCTTAAAGGCATGTCTTGAGAAAGGTATAAGAAGATTAGCTATTAAGGGTGATGCTTTGTTGATTGTTAAGCAGATACTTGGTGTTTGGAAGACAAAGCATGCTCATCTCAAGCATTGGTTGTTGGCTATTAAGAAAATGTTGAGGCAGTTTGATGCATGGACATTACAACATGTCAAGAGGAGGCAAAATGTTGCAGCTCATGAAGCAGCTCAGGGTGAAACTCAGGTATGTCTGAATGTGGTAAGGATACAAGAACCACTGTTTAGAGGTAGAGAATTTTTGGCTAAGGTTGAGAACTTTTTGTTGACTGGGAAAGTTTCTGATGATTTTCCCAAACAGAAGAGATATAGATTTGTGAAATCCTGTGCACCTTATTTTATGATAGATGATGTCTTATACATGAAGGGAACAGATCTGATTCTCAGAAGGATACCCTGGCAAGAGGAAATCATGCATATTTTGGAGACTAACCATGAAGGCATATGTGGTGGCCATTTTGCTTTCAAGATTATGATGAGGAAGATTTTAACTGAAGGTTATATTTGGCCTTCACTTCAAAGAGACATCTGGAATTGGTGTAGGTCATGCCTACAGTGTCAACAAATGGGTAAGAGGATTCTTCATCCGGAACTCAGAAATGTCATGATTGCTTATAACATTTTTGAGAAATGGGGAATTGATGCAATTGGTCCTATGCCAATGACTGCAAGGAAAAGTTGTTATTTGTTGACTGATGTTGATTATCTATCTCGTTGGGCTGAAGCAAGACCAACCGGTGAAGACAGTCAATGCCAAAACAGTGTGTAAGTTTGTATATGAAGATATTTGCTGCCGTTTTGGGGTTCCTTTGAGCTTGTTTCTGATCGTGGGCCTGGTTTTCGAAGTGAGCTAATGGATCTGCTTTGTGAAAAATTGAAAATCAAGCATAGATATTCTTCTCCGCATTATCCCCAATGTAATGGTATGAATGAATACTTCAATGGGAAGTTAACTAGTATAATGGGAAAGATGATCAGAACTCATGAAAAAAGTTGGGATCTAGTTGTACCTTGGGCATTATGGGCATACAGAATAGCAGAGAAAGAAGGCATTAAATTCTCTCCTTATCACTTAGTCTATGGAAAGGAAGCACTTCTACCTTTGGATGTAGAAATACTTGCCTTGCAATTATTGATGAAATTAGATGAGAACCCAGACTTAACCTATACCAATAGGTTATTGGATATGCAAGAAGCACAACTAGACAGAATGAAAGCAGTGGAGCACTACACACAGGTTGCCTTGCAATTATTGATGAAATTAGATGAGAACCCAGACTTAACCTATAGAGGCAGAGGCAATCCTCGTGGAAGAGGACATTGGCAAGGCCAACAAGCATCTATGCAAAATGTGGAATGCCATTACTGTGGAAAGCTTGGTTATATGGCACATGATTGTTACTGTAAACAAAATGATTTAAGAGGGGGTAGAGCACAACATGGTGGACATTATGCACAACATGGTGGAAATTTTGGATCAAGGAGTAATGATGGCAGTGTAAATCACTTGTCTGCCCCCATGAAACATGTCGTGGGATCTATGATGACAAATGGTGTCAGTGATGACACTTGGTATATGGACTCTGGAGCATCAAACCATATGACTTATCATGGTGAATGGCTTGAACATATGAAGCCAATGGATGTGAAAGGCTATGTGGAAACAGGTGATGATTCCCAACATGCTATCACTCATGTTGGAAGTGTACCATTGGTGATGCACAATGGTGAAAGAAAGTCTATGGCAGATGTCTTGTATGTGCCTTCTATTACAAAAAGTTCTCAGTTGGACAAATGGTTGAACAAGCAAAGTCTGAGAGTAGCACTATACGTCCATGGTCATCAAGACGCTTGAGACATGAGAGTGTGAGCACTGGGAGTAGTGCTATGGATAAAGGGAAAAAGAAGGTTAAAGGAATTGGCATTACAGGTTATGAGTCATCAAGTTTAGAAAGTTTGGATGAGGAACTTGGGATACCAGTTTTACGCACACCAGGTGCAAGGCAGGATAGATATGCGCGTCCACATGCTAGAGTGACAGGTGTTTAGAGTGATCCGCATGCATTGCGGGGGTCCCAAAGGGTCAGGTATCTAGTTGTTGACAGGTTAACATATCGTGACTTTGCTATGCATTACACATAGATGACCTCCTTGGTGAAGCATGTGGAACCTACATGCTATACAAAAGCTATTGGGAAACATGTATGGGAGAAGGCAATGGATGTTGAGATGGATAAATTGGTCCATAATGAAACTTGGGATTTGGTTGCCTTACCACAAGGAAAAAATGTCATTGGTTGCAAATGGGTTTATAAGGTGAAATGCAAATCAGATGATGGTTCCATTGAGCACCATAAAGCGCGGTTGGTAAGGGTTATGCACAAACCCAAGGCTTGGACTATGATGAAACATTTTGTTGGGGTTCATCAACACATGATAGACTCACTCTGAAACACCATTACTCACACAATGAATCAACATAGAAAGCACTTTAGACATAGCAACACTTGCACAAAGACAACTTCAGATTGAACAGAATAATGCACAGAGGTAGATTTGGCAGAGCACAAAACATGTTCCAGAGCATGGAGGTATCTTCAGAGAGACCAGTGGTGGAAGAAGGAAGCAACGGTGAAGCAGGTTCCCGAGCATGGAGCATCTTCAGAGAGACCACAGTGGTGGAACAAGGAAGCAAGAGACCATATCATTCATTCTTTGTTTGCTTTCCAACTTGACATGCTTCACATACTTTCTAAATACCTTCAACCTTAAACTTAGGTAGCCCTATCACAATTTCTTTAGTCTGTATAAACTTCATTCTTTGCACATTTACATGCCCAATTATCTTATGCCAAATGTCTATATCTGCAACAACTCCTGAACCATTTGCAAACATTGCAGCACTCACTTCAGGCATGTTTACATTCAATGTAAACATTTTGCCCACTCTGTTGCCTTTTGCAACCAACCTGCACTTATCTTTAAAGTCTTCTACATAATAGCCATCATGGTTAAACCGAACCTGCAAACCCTGCTCAATCATCTGGCCAATAGTAGAAACTAGATTCTTTGTAATGTTTGGAACATGAAATACATCTGCAAGGTACTTCACCTTACCATTCTACATAGACAATGGCACATCTCTAACATGGACAATCGGTTGAGCAGTGTCATCCCCTGTTTCAATAAAACCTGGTCTTTCAAGACTTGAACCACTCACCATAACTTGTCAGGTGGTTCAAAGCATCTGAATTAACATACCATAAATCAACCTTACATGGTGCTACATCATTTCCAGACACAGCATTAACCACTTGTTGCATAACAAACAATGTCTCATTATCCTCATTATTTCTGCTAGAGGATGCATAGTTGTTTTGCTGTACTTTTTCATTTTGCATGTCACTTTGTTTCTTATAGCAATCTGCCTTCACATGTCTAGGCTTACTACAATAAAAATAGCCTCGTGTATCATTATGGTTCCTTTTTCAATTACCACGACCTCTTTGACTCCCCCTGCCTCTAAACTGACCTCTTCCACTTGTGTGTTGTTGTTGTGAATCCTGGGATTGTTGCTACTACTACCTACTGACCATAATTCTGATTACTTCTTCGGCCACCACCTTGGCCACGTCCATGACCTCTACCTCTTCCTCTACCTGAACTTGTGTAGAAGGCCTGCTGCTCTGAACTATTTTTGTTTTAAAGATTGTTGATCTTCACCCAAATTCTTCTCGTCAATAATCAGCATTGACACCAAATTTATGAAGTTGGGAATGTTCTCCCGAGTCTGAATAGATGTCTTGAATGCCTTGTATTTCGGCCTCAGACCACGTAGACACACTTCCACCTTATCATCATCATTTACAGAAACACCAATAGATGCAAGGGATTCCACAATGCCCTTAATCTTCAAGGAATAATCATTCACAGACATATTTTTCTTCTCCACAGTATGAAGCTCATTCTTCAACTCTGAATCTTTCATGCCTTGGTCTTAGTTTCATACAGCTTCACCAAGGTGTCCCATGCCGACTTAGGTGATTTGGCATCCTGTATATGCCAATCATGGTGTCCTGTATACTAATAGAAAGCCAATACATGACTTTCCTTGCTCCTTGATTTCAATCCTTGAATTCTTTTACATCTGCAACAATAGTTGGATTAATCTCTAGTATCTGTCGTGCCTCCTCATGTTCACCTTCAATGTAGTTCCAATAGCCTTTTCCCATCAATTTTTTTTTTCAATCTAAACCTCTAAGCACGAAAGTTGTCCTTGTCAAGCTTCTGTGCAACAATCTAGTTTATTCCATAACTCATCTTGTCTGTAACACAAATTTTCCAAAAATAGCACTCTTGTTTGACCTGCAAAAACTATTGTATTCTCTATAGCGGTACTATATAGCACCAAACTGTCACAACAACAACCAGTGTGTGAGGTCCCCTGCTCGCCATTCCGGGGCTCCTGCCGCCGCCGCCGGTAGCAAAAGCGGCGTTGGTCTTCCACGAGGGGTCGAGGCCTCGCCCCCACGGATATCTGAGACGAGAGGCTAGCCCGGGCGGCCCCTCTGAGTCTGGGCGTGGAAGACTTCCCTCGTCCGGAAGGCACGGGCGATTCCACCAATTGGGAAAAATCTTCTAGCGGGGAAATTACTCTAACGAGTCAAGTCTTAACTAGAAAAACTGATCTGACCAAACCTGAAGTCACATGGCTAGATCAAGAAGAGACTTGCATTTGGTCCATGGAATCACTGCTTTTTTTCTCATTTACGAGGCACAACCAATGATCCCCTCCCACAGAACAAGGTCTTCTCAGGATTTAAAACTAAATAATGTAACTAATCGTATCTAGTTGTTTCTTAGGAATCCTCCAATCCAGCCTACTAACCCCATCCGGCCCATGGGTTAGCCAACCACCCGACCACTGAATTGGTGGGATTCCTTTATAAAGATTTGGTTGGGTTTTTGCCCGAGTACCGAGGAAAAGAGTTCCTAGGCCCCTGGCCGGCGATTCATGCAAAAATCAAGGTAGGCATACCACGTACACACCTAATATGAACTTGCCATTTATAACAGATTCGACTGGCTTTAAAAATAATCCTTCAATAGAAATCATAATATTTCTAATCATCATTTTCCAAAATTCTGAGTCTATTGTATTACAAAAATGTATCCTCTCAACTCTCCGTTGAAGACCAGCTGGCCAACCAACGAGATCCAGTATCAAAATTTGGTTCCCAAAAAAATTTCCTTTTTATCCATCCGAAATCTTCCTCGACGTACACATGGGTGTCCTAGAAACCGCGAGCCCATGCATCACATGGTCAGAACCCTCTAGGATCCTCCTTAGGTGTCCTAGCACTTCACTCAGGGACCGCTTTGTCGGTCCTCACCCATCGTACCGAAAGCGCACCATTTTAACCGTACCGAGGCTGGTCAAGACCTCGGCATGCTTTGACACGAGCGACATCCCTTGACAACTCCCCGCCAGCTGTTCCAACGAGCCTCCTATTAGAAAAACATAAGCAAAAAACTTCCTCCAGCATTCTGGCGTAAAACAGTCCTTTGAATAAAAAACAGAGGTTCTAATGCGAGTAAAATTCCAGTTTGAGATTGGTTCCAAAAACCCTTTTTCCATAATTTTGAGTTTTATAATGGGGACCCTTGATCTCTCATCAGGGTAATCTACCCATCATTCAGTCTGATTGTCCAACTAGATTCTTGATGAGTTCGGTCAGGAGAAACTAGTTTAGGTCCGGTAGTCTATTCTTTGTATTTAGGAACTGGAATTGGTCACGACATTTTCATCTAATTCAGATTGAGAGAAAGACAGTTAGGTTTACTGTCTGTCCCTCACGTAGTCTAACCAAGTTCATTCGGTTTAGTTCTACATGGATTCCCTTCAGATAAACATCTAGTTTTGGGTAAATATCCATTTAGTGATCTTACCAAATTAATATATTCAAAGATATTCTTTATGCCACATAATTTCTCGACCTTAATTCATTAGGTAGAATTATGGTGGAAATTCATCTTTTGACACTAAGATTTAATTCAAATCCATCTTTTCTTAAATATCATAAAAATTATTCTTTTAACTAAATACCAATACCTATTTTTTTGAATAAACTTAGAATCCCTCTTTTTCTCATTTAGAGAGAGCAATCCAATTATCATGGGAATTCCTTGTTTATCATAAATTAAATCTATCTAAAATTCTTCTTAAAAATTACATAAAAATATCCATTAATTCAATTAAGCTAGAAATTCCACTTTTCTCATTTAAACATTTGAATTCCAATATGGTGGGAATTCCTCTTTCATTATTTTAACTTATCTATGCAAAAAGATAAATTTGACTAAATTTTCTCTTAAAATTTAAAGAAAAATCTCCATTAATTCCTTTACATTAGGAATTACACTTTTCTCATTTAAATATTTGAATTTCAATATGGTGGGAAGTCCTCTTTCATCATTTAAACTTATCTATGCAACAAGATAAATTTAACTAGAATCCTTCTTTAATTTTTTAAAAAAATATACATTACTTTAGCATCATAATTTTTCTCTTACTTCATTGGAATACATGGATTTCCATTGTCATGGGGATTACTCTTTAAACATAAAAATGGATTACTAAAAATTCCTCTTTTTTCTAATTAACTATTTATGCATAAACATAAAAAATAAATTTTTCATGATTATAATGAGAATCATTCAATTAATCTAGGATGATTAATCCTAGAATATGGTAGAGAGTCCTCTTTTCATAATATAAATGAAAATAATTTATGTGTTTATTTTTTAAAAATTTTCCCATAGCTCCGCTGCTATTATTGATAATTCTTAATAAATTTGAAAGAATAAAGTTTAGTATTATTCATGCGATTAGAATAACCACTAATTGGATCTTTATCCAATTATGGATTGATTCTTAATTTTACCATAAATTAAATAGCATAAAAGTATTAAAAAGCCATTATTTTGGCCTCCAATTAGACAAGCATAGAAATTACTTTTAGATTAGAGAAATGCTTCATGATGAGAAGCTTCATTTGAATTGAGAATAGGTCATAGGCATGACCATTCTTTGGGGGAGAGAGATAAATGCTTAAAACCCATTATAAATTAAGCATGAATGGAAATTTATGTGTTTCTTCATTACAAAATATTAAAGAACTTCAATAGTATTCAAAAGCCATTCAAATTAATGCTTCCCAAGCTTGAGAGGGGTTGAGAAGAGAAACATTTGGAGATTTAAGAAAAAGAAGACAATAATCCACACTTTACCTCCTAAATTACTTGATTCTTTGATCACAGTAGAGGCCCCCAACCAATCAATTAGTTTGGTATGTTGGAGTCTCCAAGGAAGATTGAAGAGAGAGAGAAGCTCCAATCTCTTCAATTTGTAGAGGGTTTTTAGAGGATAATAGAAAATAAGCTTAACTTAGAGTAATACCGGCATAGTTTAGTTCATAGATGAGAATACAAAAGAATGAGGGTCTATTTATAGGTGAGCGAGGCCACTAACTGAGTCCAACTGAGTTCTAGAAATTTTCAGCTTCAGTTTGGCTGAATTTGGACAAGTTTTGGACCAGTTTGGCTCCCTTTTTGATTTGGTTTGATCTAGGAGAGAGGAGAGATAAAAGTATCCTATTATTTTTGAGTTTATAACTCATCCACACATGTGAATTAGGCACCTCCTTGAAGGGCCCCCTTTTCCTTACCCATGTGTCAAAAATGAATGATTACTCCAAAATATCTCAGTTTTTATTAAAATACTTCATGTTTTTTAACTAATAAACCTAGTACTTAGTCAACTCTTCATCTTATGTGGGAATTTACTCATTTTTGGGTATTTTCTTTTATTGTTTGAATTTATCTTGTCCCAACACTTGGATTAATCTTATTGGTCCTCCATATAGGAACCTTAATCTAAAATTTTTAGAAAATCTTGACCCTTAGGATAAGGTCTTCTAAATCATTTTTAATTAATTCCAATTGCACCTTGGAAAATCTATTTTGATTTTCTATTTCAAGGAAATATTTTTTTGATATCTGTAGAATTTATTTATCCAAAAATATCCCAATATTGATTTACCACTCTCTAGAAATTTTTATCTTACTAGGCCAAACAAGGAAAAATAATATTTTCTTGTATTAGAAAACATAGAATGATTACAAGGGATTGAAGTAGAGGCTTAATCAATATTCAGCCCGAGGAGGAATCTTACACAGTGACCTCAATTTGCATACATACACCCAATGGCAACTTTGAGACCTCTTTGCAGTACACATAGTGTCTACATAACCAATCGCCCTTCCTACAGTTCCAAAAACTGAGTTCTGCAAAGAATTAAAACTTACCCGCGCAGTGCTTTGTGAACGTTCGTGAACTAAAAAATGGACGTCCAGACGCACCCGAAATACGTTTTTGGACCAAAAAATCAATCCAATGAATACTATAATTTCCCTGTAGCTTTGCTCCCGTGAAGAAATCTTCTAAATTGGAGTTCGTTTGTCGGTGCTCCCAAAGAGCTCCCGACAAGGATGTAGTAGCCAACACAAAGGGGGAAGAGTAGATGAAGCTCTTACCCTCGTACCACTTTATGTGCTTCTCTTACTTACTGCTGAGCCCTTAACATGAACAAAGCTTTGATACCATGAAAATATGCAAGGGAGAAGAGAGTTTGAGCTCTTGCAAGCACACACACTCACTCACACAAACCCTAGAAGAGAACACACAAGGTGAGAGGCTGAAAATTCTTCTTCTTCTTGACACAACAAATAACGTCTACAAAGGAGATAAAGTGACTAACACACATAATAGAGTATATACAAGCATTCCATAATGTGAACATGCTAAGTGGAATGGGTAGGTGTGGACTAGTCGGTGTAGTCCAGCTGTAGATTCTCTGGCAAAGATATGTTGGTGCGATCTACCAAACCCGTGAGTGATGTAAATGTCGAATGGTCATACAGGTGCCTCGTGAGAGTGTCAGCTCATGTTGAGCTTGACATCTCAACATTCCCTATGCAAAAAATGAGCAAGTTTGGGTAGGTAATCATACCCATCTAGCATCCCAATGTGGTGAGACTTTACAAGTGGATGCAAGAGAATATTTGGGTAGGAGATCATACCCATCCGGTTCCCCTATGAATCAAAGAGCACGGGTGGGTAGGACATCACACCCATCCCTAGTGTTCGTCGATTAGGGAAAGCTTTGCAAGTAGGTCTATGGGGCTGCTTGCATCTTACAAATTTTCATCCTCATCGAAAAACATCGGATGGATGTGATAGTGTTTTCCTAGCCACTCTTTTTACATATGGCCTAAGGTATCGCATATGCAAAACGAGAGTGGGATTTGGTAAGCCATCACACTCATCCGATGGGGGTAAAACTTTGCAAAGTGGGTCTATGGGGCTCCCCCACTTGCAAAGTTTTATCTCCACCGGATGGTTTTGATGGTGTGTTGCACCCGCTCTTTTTTGCATAGTGTCTAAGGTTTCCCCTATGCAAAAAGAGTGGGTTTGGATAGGACAACACACCCATCCCTAGTATCTGCTTGGGATGAAACTTTACAAATGGTTCCATGGGTTGCTCTACCTTTACTACAAAGTTTCATCCACATCATATGCCGGATGGGTGTGTGATAGTGTGTGGCCACCCACTCTATTTTTGCATAATACCCAAGGGGTCCCATATGCAAAAAAGAGTGAGTTTGGGTAGGACATCACACCCCTCCATTGTCCAACGATGGGGTGAAGCTTTTGAAGTGGGTCCATGGGGTTTATCTCTCCCCACTCACAAATTTTAATCCCCATCCAATGCCAGATGTTTGTGAGGTGTTTTGCCATACGTTTTTTTACATAGTGCCCAAGAGCAGGTTTGGGTGAGACATCACACTTATCTGGAATCGGATGGGTTTGAAAATTTGCAAGTACGTCTATGCAGTTGCTCTCCCCCCACTTGAAAAGTTCCATCCCAATCAACAACACTAGGTGGGTGTGATGGTGTGTTGACCCGCTCTTTTTTGCATAGTGCCCAAGGGATCCCTTAAGAAAAAAAAATCAAGTTTGAGTAGGACATCCTACCCACTTGGCATCCAATGGGGGTGAAACTTTGCAAGTGCATCCATTGGGATGATATCCCCTCATTTGCAAAGTATCATTCCCAATAGATGACACCAAAGGGGTGTGACAATGTGCTACCACCTGCGCTTTTTTGTAGGGGTCCCCAACAAGGGGTTCCCTATGAAAAAAGAGTGGGTTTAGGTAGGACATCACACCCATCCACCAGTGTCGGTAGATTAGGGTGAAAATTGATAAATGGGTCTATTAATGCTTCTCTACCCTAACTTGCAAAAAATGATCCCCATCGGATGCAGATGGGTGTGATGTGTTGAGATTCAAGCGCGATGTCAGCTTGTGCCAGTTGCACTATGTGCTGGCATGTTAGATAGTAACATGTGTGAGACATAAATGACTGCATCCAGCTAGTCATAGTGTGTGGACATTAGCTAGGGTTAGCTGTGTGTGGACACAACACAAGTAGTGTGTTGTAGATTATGGATTATGGCTTTATATGGCTTTATGCATTGTGTGAGATGGGATATGGCTTCTCTACATGGTTAGGGTTTGATTAATACATAAAGGCTTGCTCTTTTGTGTGTGCCTCCTCCCCCTTTACGTGTTTTTCATCATGGTATCAGAGCCTGGTGCTCTCTATTAGGGTTTATGAGTGAGTGAGAGAAGAGGGAGAAGAAGCTGTGAAGCTTGCCATTGAAGCTGTGAAGCTTGGAGCACACCGATTTTCACCAAATCTGAGAGCTTGGCCTACCAGGTAAGGACTACTAAACATCCTTGAGCGGATTGCAGGTGCAAAAATACAAACAACATTAGATTTGAGTTGCCCAAAGCAAAGAAAAATTTCTGTTTTGCAAGTTCTCCATTGAAGCTTGAGTGTGGTGGATGTATGAGGCAAATGGATGCAAATTTGACAAAGAATCATGTATCTAGCAAATGGGAATGTATTGGCAACTCATGTGCAAGCCCTACAATGAACTTGGAGGAGGTTTGATGGATTGGAGTGACTAAAAATTCAGAGTTTTGAAGCCCTCACAAAAACAGAGAATAGAGGTTCAATTTTGATGCAATTGGAGCCGGTATTTTGCAAAAATCAACACACTGGTGTCTTGGGTGCATACTTAGGAGTGTTAGGAACTCACATATATCATCAATAGGCACTATTAACTCTCCAAACCTCCTCTACAGTAGGCGGCGCAACCTGAAGGCAAGAAACAGAGGAGAAAATGTATCCCTTTGCAAAGTGGAGGCCAAATTCAAGCTTGGTGCTTGATTAACTTCAAAATTTGCTTAGCAATTTTGTGATACACACATATGAGAAGGTTGCTATGTGGTTGGTTGGAGCAATTATGCATTTTGGAGATGATTATGAGCCGCTTAAATAGGTTGTATACAATGATTAGTGAAACATAGGGTTATTAATTGGCTAATTACTCTCTCAACTTTTAGAATTGGTCTAATTTCTTTTACATGGAGTTAGTAGACATCATTGCTAAGCTAATGAATGCTTGTTCTCTCAATTTGGACAAGAGTTGAAGAAATTAGAGTACTTTTCCTACTGGTTTTTCTTAAAACAGAGTAGGGGATTGGATATTTTTAGTATGTACACACCTTGGTTGGTGTTAATATGCAACATTGAGCTTGTTTTCGGAGTATAGGTTTACCAGATTTTGATGAGTTGGTTTTACCATTGCTTGTTGAGGAAATCAAACTCAGTGACTCTTTTCATGATGCATCTACTAGCCATGATAATAATGGCAAGAATCAAGCTTTCTATTCATAAAGGGGATTTAGAGGCAGGGGGAGATTTGCATCACAAGGTCGTGGTAATGGTCGTGGATGGCAGGGGGAGATTTGCATCACAAGGTCGTGGTAATGGTCGTGGATGGCAGGATAGGTCACCACAACAAAATTTTCAGCCTACATATGGTGCTAGAGGTGGTCGTGGATATACACCTCAGAGAGGTAGAGGTAATCCTCATGGAAGAGGACATTGGCAAGGCCAATAAGCATCTCATTAGGAACTCAATGGAGTCTTCTTGGGCCCTTTCATTTGCCATGAGGTTATGGAAACGTTTAACTTTTTGACAAATAGGAGCCCGCCATGTAAGCAAAAACCATGGGTTTGTAAGAGAGGTGTAAGAGTGGTCAAAGGGTGCACTTTTTTCCCCAAAAAGGGGGGGGGGGGCAATTTTACAATTTTCGGACCTCCATAACTTCTACATACAAGCTCCGATCTGAGCGGAGTCTACAGATCCGTGATCTACGCATCAAGAGCTTTCCATAGATATGTTACATGATATGGTTTTATCCGCTAGATTTTAAATTCCATTTTCCCCCCAAATTCAAATTCGAATAAAGTAGCCGTTTTGAAGCTTCAAATTAGAAAACGTTTCTTCTTAAGAGAAAAGGTTTGACTCCCTTAAACTGCCAAATAAAAGGGCCCAAGAAGACTCCATTGAGTTCCTAATGATGCAAAGTGTGGAATGCCATTATTGTGGAAAGCTTGGTCATATGGCACGTGTTTGTTACCGCAAAAAAAATGAATTAAGAGGGGGTAGAGCACAACATGGTGGACATTATGCACAACATGGTGGAAATTATATAAATGGTGGAAATTTTACATCAAGCAGTAATGATGGCAACGTAAATCACTTGTTTGCCATGAAACATGTCATGGGATCTATGATGACAAATGGTGACAGTGATGACACTTGGTATATAGACTCTGGAGCATCAAACCATATGACTTATCATGGGTGGCGAATGGTTTGAACATATGAAGCCAATCGATGTGAAAGGCTATGTGAAAACAGGTGTTGATTTACAACATGCTATCACTCATGTTGGAAGTGTAGCATTAGTGATGCATAATGGTGAAACAAAGTCTATGGCAGATGTCTTGTATGTGCCTTCTATTACAAAAAGTTTGGCCTTAGTTGGTCAAATGGTTGAACAAGGTTTAGAGGTTTGTTTCAGCATGGTTGCTTTGTTGAGGATTTCAAACTCAGTGACTCTTTTCATGATGCATCTACTAGGCATGATGATAATGGCAGGAATCAAGCTTTCTATTCATAAAGGGGATTTAGAGGCAGGGGGAGATTTGCATCACAAGGTCGTGGTAATGGTCGTGGATGGCAGGATAGGTCACCATAACAAAATTTTCAACCTACATATGGTGCTAGAGGTGGTCGTGGATATACACCTCAGAGAGGTAGAGGTAATCCTTGTGGAAGAGGACATTGGCAAGGCCAACAAGCATCTATGCAAAGTGTGTAATGCCATTACTGTGGAAAGCTTGGTCATATGGCACGTGATTGTTACCGCAAACAAAATGATTTGAGAGGGCGTAGAGCACAACATGGTGACATTATGCACAACATGGTGGAAATTATGCAAATGGTGGAAATTTTGCATCAAGCAGTAATGATAGCAACGTAAATCACTTGTTTGCCATGAAACATGTCATGGGTGTTGGAATTCATCTTCATACGCTGGCTGCTGCCACGTGTCGTTGACCTCTCGTTGAATATCCCATAAGCGAATGCGGCCTCCTCCAAGCACAATATAAATAGAAATAAGGGGGCTCCTTCCCATTATCCCTCCACCTTTATGGTGGGTATAGGGATGAAGGGAGGGGGAGCCCCCGGCCGGTTGGGCCTTACGCGTCATCGTGTGTTTGTTGGGTTGCGCCTCTTTCAACATGGTATCAGTACCTGTCGCCATCCTCTTTGCCGTCTGCCTACTGTTGCTGCCCCGTGTGTACAAGCCTGGCCATGGACAAGCCAAAAGTGTGTGCCTCTGAGCCTAAGCCCGCCAGTAGAACCTCTGAGCCAAGCCGTGTGTAGTCATGGGTCAAGCCAAAAATTGTGAGCCTCTGAACCCTAAACTCCTCGTGCCTCTGAGCCAAGTCCTGGTGTAGATCCTCTGTCGTGATGGATGAGTGTCACCAGCATTCGACGATGACGGGAGGGTGTTGGAATTCATCTTCATACGCTGGCTGCCACGTGTCGTTGACCTCTCGTTGAATATCCCATAAGCGAATGCGGCCTCCTCCAAGCACAATATAAATAGAAATAAGGGGGCTCCTTCCCATTATCCCTCCACCTTTATGGTGGGTATAGGGATGAAGGGAGGGGGAGCCCCCGGCCGGTTGGGCCTTACGCGTCATCGTGTGTTTGTTGGGTTGCGCCTCTTTCAACAATGGGATCTATGATGACAAATGGTGACAGTGATGACACTTGGTATATAGACTCTGGAGCATCAAGATTCAAACCATATGACTTTCATGGGTGGCGAATGGTTTGAACATATGAAGCCAATGGATGTGAAAGGCTATGTGAAAACAGGTGTTGATTTACAACATGCTATCACTCATGTTGGAAGTGTACCATTGGTGATGCATAATGGTGAAACAAAGTCTATGGCAGATGTCTTGTATGTGCCTTCTATTACAAAAAGTTTGTCCTTAGTTGGTCAAATGGTTGAACAAGGTTTAGAGGTTTGTTTTAGCATGGTTGCTTTGTTGAGGATTTCAAAAATGGATGTAGAGTCATTGGTAGGTTATTTAAGTTGGATGCTGGGATTCCTGAGTTGAAATCGGCCATGTTCTCTAAAAGCTGAAATGTGGTATAGGACATTGACATGTGGCATAAAAGGATTGGACATGTGAACATACAAAGGTTAAAGAACATGCAGGCAAGAGGCATTGTTAGTGGGCTACCTAGATTCAAGTATGATGGGAATATGCATGTCTCTGATGCTTGCGAGTTTGGAAAGCAAGGAAGGTTGCCATTTCCCTCCCGTGGGTTAACTTTAAGAATTCGTTCATCTTTGTTTCCAAAAAGCCAGGAGGACAGAACCTCGTCCTTAGGTAAATTTTGAGATCATTCCATGTCTGGGTATTCGGATCCAAACGGTTTGTCTTGCAGTGGTTTTTCCATGCCACTCTGGCTGTTTCTACTATCTTCAGCCTTGCAAGAGCCATTTTGCTCTTCTCATTGTACCCGGTGATATCAAAGTACTCTTCCATTGCTTCGATCCACTTCTCCACAGACTCGCCCAAGTTTTCCCCTTCACCCTTGAAAGGCCCAGGCTGCGAACTATGAAGAGTTTTATGAACATCCAAGTCAAGCTCTTCCTCATCAAGTTGGGGGTTATCATTTCTACCACGATGATCTCGATCCATGTTTCTATCAATACAAAAAATCTTGTTAAGTCCCTTTATTTATGATTCAAATCCGATTTTTGATTCATCTGATTCTGGGGTTCTTTAGATAGGTCGGGTCCCCAAAAAATCGTGGGATAAAGATACTCGCATTATCAGATAACAATTCATTCAGAACATATCATTCATATCTTTAATAGAGTAATGGTTTATTAGACCGAAATTTCCATCTGAATAGTACTCCATGGGGGATTTCAATTTTATAGATTTTTAATTTGTCATTGATCCACTGGGTCAAGAGTTAACAGTAGCAATCTGTGAGCACAATCCACTAATCTCATAGTGATTTGCTGAAGTCATTATCGTCATTCTAGTTTACAAACATCAACACAACAGGGACTCGTCCCATTCATCCTCATTGTGGTTTTGCTCAGTTTATCGCTTTTCAACCAAAAATTTATGAATCATCAATTTTCAATCAGAATCGAATTCAACTCATCAGTTCTCAATCAAAATTTTAAAATCATATCAACCACATTCGAATTCATCATCTGGATAGCATTTTAGCTTATAATTTCAAGATCTTAGATTTACTCGTATATACTGCCAGTAAAGAGCTGTAGTTATACCCTCGGTATATACGGGTAGTCACAATCCTTAGAACTATAAGGTAAATACCATCATGTCTAGGTCTCAAGCAAGTCAGGGATTCCATATAATTGCGGTACTTCCATCTAAAGACCCAATTACCAATTTATGAATTTCTGTCTGAATATCAGTTTGTATGAATTTTATCACACAATTCCAACCTTTTACTGCTACTTCATAAATTTATGACATTTTTGGCTTCTCAGTTGATCCACTTTAGCCAATTCGCTCTGATACCAGCTGTGAGATCCCTGTCCCCACCGTGTAAAGAATTCAGGGGTGCTAACAGCGAAAGTTTCACTTTTTGCATGGGGTAGGGTCCCTCACTCGGGGCCTCGCCCATGGATATCCGGACAGAGACTAATCCATCGGTTCTTCCAAAACTGAACCCAAAAAAACTTCCCTTGCCCGGAAAGCACGGGCGATTCCTCCAGGATAACTTTTCTCTAATGTAGTCAAAAGCCTTAACTAACAGAACTGATCTGACCGAACCCGTAAGTCCCATAGTCAGGTCAGGGAAAAGATTGCACTTGGATCATAGAGACCAATGCTTTTTTCCTCATTAAGAGGCACAGCCGTTGATTCTTTTCCATAGAACAATTTTTGTCCGATATTTACTTCATCTATCGTACCATAACAGAATTGAGTCTCAATTTAGGGATCCATCAGTCCAGCTAGTCCCATGGGTTAGCCAACCACCCAACCACTATAGTGATGGATCCAATTAGGAATTTGGTTAGGTTTTGTCTCGGGTACCCAGGGAAAAGAGTTCCCAAGTCCCCTAACCGAATATTTATGCAAACTTAAAACTAGTCACACCACTTACACACCCAATATTTATGCAAACTTAAAACTAGCACCACTTACACACCCAATATGAAATTTAAAATTAGGATCATTTAATGAAACCATTGAGTCACTGATCCTAATCCTCAAAATCTCCGGTTAAATCCTTATTTCCAATCATTCCTTCATCGGTGTACCTATGGCATCATTGGAACCAGAACGCTCACCACCTGTCCACTCAGGGGCCTTTTCGATAATTCCTAGCTCATAGTAACCGACAATATATTCACATATCAAAATGTAAACTCCGTTGAAGATCAGCAAGATCAACCAACGGATCCATATAAAAGGGCCATGGACTCATCCGTTGAGGACCAGCAAGGTTAATCAACCAGCTCCATGCCCGAATTCAGAAAACAACTCTTACTCTTTGTTCCAATATCTTCCACGACGCACGTGTGGGTATCATCGGCGACCCAAAGCCCACGAGCAACGTATGGTCAGCACCCTCTAGGATCCTTCGCAGGTGACCTAGCGCTTCACTCACAGGCCGCTTCCTTGGTCCCTCATCCACAGTACCGGAAGCTCACCATTTTAATAGAACAGAGGCTGGTCAAGACCTCGGCTGACCTTGCTACGCGAGACGTCCTCCGTTGAATCTCCGTTAGCTATTGCAACTTTATCAGCTCTATAGGTCCCTCATCCACAGTACTGGAAGCTCACCATTTTAATAGAACGGAGGCTGGTCAAGACCTCGGCTGACCTTGCTACGCGAGACGTCCTCCGTTGAATCTCCGTCAGCTATTGCAACTTTATCAGCTATAGGTCTCCATGACCTTAAGCACAAGACGGTCAAAATGCTTTCCCAGCATTCTTGACATAAAACAGTCATTTAAAAACAGGCCATAAATACAGTTTCTATAATGAACTCTCGTCTTTCCACAATAATCAACATTACTTAATCCACATTCATTTCATATAAATTCCCATTCTCATTCAGCCGCATCATTTTCCATCTCATCACTTCTTTCCTCAAATATCCTCATCAGATCTCATCCACTCACATTTACCCATATCCACATCTCATCACATCATATTCATTCACATCTCATCCATTCATATTTACCCGATTTGCATCACATCACATCACATTCATCACATCTCGATTCACATGACATCACATCCATTCTCATCCCATATTATTCATTCACATCCCAATTCAAATGACATCTCATCCATTCACATCCCATATCATTCATTCACATCTCGATTCACATGACATCACATCCATTCACATCTCATATCATTCATTCACATCCTGATTCACATGACATCACTTCCATTCACATCCCATATTATTCATTCACATCCCGATTCACATGACATCACATCCATTCACATCTCATATCATTCATTCACATCCCAATTCACATGACATCACATCCATTCACATCTATCCATTTTACATCACATCACCTCCATCCATTCACATCCATCACATCACATTCACATCCATCACATCACATTCACATCTACATATATTCTTTCACATACACATCTATATTTATTCTTTCACATACATCCACATTGTGAGATCCCACTTCCCCCTCCGTACACCGGCGGATTCCCGATTTGCTGGTAGAGCGGAAGCAGCTCCCTCTTGTGTGTGGGGTAGGGTTTCCCACTCAGGGCCTTGCCCTCGAATGTTCGGGCATGAGACTAAGTTGGTGGTCATTCCGAAAACCAAAACCGGGAAAATTTCCCATGCCCGAAAAACAGGGACGATTCTACCATTTTGAATTTCTTTAACGATTTTTTCAAACGAGGTCAAAATACTGAACTAACCTCCATCTGAATGAACAAGATAGAAGGGAAACTATTACACATACTTAACTTGAAGGAATCAACGCTTTTTTTCTGATTGAATCAGGCAGAGCCGTTGATCTATTTATTTGAGAAGTCTTCAGGTTATTATTTAACTATTTGAGTTCTACACGTATTCCTATTGATCAATTTTATAATTAAAACTCTACTGATTCCAGCCTAACCCCATTCGGCCCATGGGTTAGCCAGCGCCCAACCACTGGAAATGGTAGAACCAGACAAGTACTCACCCACCCATAATTGAATGCCTTTCTTAACTTTTGCTTTAGAATACAGATACGCACACATTCCTCTTTAAACTTTAATTTAAAAAACAATCCATTGACAAACAATTATTGGGTTACAAATGTCATAACTCAAAATTTCCATTCAATCCTTTTTTCTCACAAAACAGTATCACTCTGGACTCTCCGTTGAGACTAGCAGGTCAGCAACAAGATCCAGTAACAGATTACAATAATTTTCTTATCATCATACATATATATATCTTCCACGACATACGCATGGGTGTCCTAAGCACCGCGAGCCTGTGCATCTCCTGGTCAGAACCCTCCAGGATCCTCCTTAGGTGTCCTGGGGCACTTCACTCAGGGACCGCTTCGTCGGTCCTCGCCCCCGTCGTACCGAAAGCACACCATTTTATACCATACCCAGGCTGGTCAAGACCTAGGCAAATTTTTACCACGTGAGCTGTCCTTTGAACACTCCCCGCAAGCTGTTGCAACCAAACTTCCCTTAGAAAAACACATATACCAAAAACTCCCTCCAGCATAACACTTTTATAATAATAAAAATCTTTTATGCATCGTTTTATGCATCAAAATCAATATTGGTGAAAGCAACACTTTTGTAATTAAAAAAAAATCTTTTATGCATCATTTTATGCATAAAAATCAATATGCATCTTGATGGTTTGAGGGATCTACTCTTGTTTGCAACAAGAGTGGCCACCAATTCTTTAGAAGAGGGAATGGTCAAAAACTAATGAATTTTTAAGAAATTCACAGTTTTTGGCTCTGGGGAGGAGTAGAGTAACAATGCATAAAACACTATTAAGCTTCAACAAAGGGGGAGGGTTCTATTTATAGGGATCTAACCAAGCAAATTGATTCTATAATTTTCTAGATCAGTTTGGTCAATTTTTGACCATTTTTGGGTCAGTTTAGCTTACTTTTTGGAACCACTAAGACTTGAATTAGGAGAGAGGAGAGATGAAATATCTCAATTTTTGGGAATTTAAAACTCCACCACACATAAGAAATAGGCGCCTCCTTCATGAGGGGGAATCCCCACTCTGAGAGGTGTCAAAAATTTATTTTTTTAGTATTTGCTTTGGTCCTTAGACACTCTTCATCTTAGAAAAATCTTCTTCTTCTTCACTCAACACTCAACACACCATATACAAGATAAGAGTACACAATATGAAAAGGTACTCAACCAAATACATACAAGGGTTCTCTATAGTGTGAACCCAACTAAATGAGCTGGCGCTATAACTATGCCAGTCTCTAGAATGGCTGTCACACAGCCTGTCATCCCACTGGCTGCATATCACCCAAGATCTCACCTACCATGCCAGTGGTGTAAGTGTGGGGCCTATCTCCCAAGCAGGTCATCAGTGTCCACCGCCTCACTAGACGAGCTCGATATCTCAACACTCCCCCTGGAGCTCAACTCCATCTCATGTACACCAACAAGTGAAGCTCTGAATCTATGAAGCTTCTCTGTACCCAATGCTTTGGTGAAGATGTCAGCTACCTGATCCTGTGTGCTGACATAAACAAGGTCAAGGTCTCCTGCCAAGACCTTCTCTCTGACAAAATGGTAGTGGACCTCTATATGCTTCCATTCCTGAGCTCTCCCAGAGTCAGGATATGTTAGCCTTTGCATTCGAGCACCTCATCAACTCTGCTACAACCCGAGTAAGCAGAGTGAGACTTGCACGTCATTTTGAGAGTCTTTACTTTCCTGATCCTCTTGAGTGACATCGGTATATGTGGTGCTATGGAGGATGATGTATTAATGTCAGTACCAGTCAGCATCAGAGGCTCAGGCAAAATATTTCCTTAGCCATGATTCTGATAAGGCTAGGGCTTGTTCAGCATGTATAACTCTTTGATCATTCACCCAGGAACTTCAGAATTTTATGCCGAGTTTTTAGGCTTCTTAGTCGCTTTATCCCTAGAAGTAGAATTACAGCACCTCTTTCTGTAATGAATCATGTTTACCATGGCATGTCTCCTTTGCAGTTTTGCTTCTTTATGCATATAAGATTGAGGCAGTGATTTTGGGAGCTGTGATGGTCTATGTATATATCGAAAACTTTTGATAATAAACGATGTTTTGCAAAAAAAATCCAAATTATTTTCATGATTGTGAATATGGTTACTAAAATTATCAGAGTAAATCTTGTTTCATGATGTATGATGAAATAATTATCTGTTTAAAGAATAAATCGTAAAAATTAAATAATCATAAATCTGTTGTCAAAGTTGACAAAAATCTTGTTTTGTCAGAGTCATGAGGCGCGCGGCCCGTGCAAGGCAACCGGATCCTCTTTAACCGATGACGAAGAGTTAGATTCGGATGTTCGAAAAGCCCTGCATGGATCCCAACCTGGTCCCTTCAAGGGTGAAGGGGAGCAGTTAGGTGAAGTAGTGGAAAAGTGGATTGAGGCAATGGAGGAATACTTTGATGTAACTGGCTACAATGAGAAGCAAGATGGCTCTCGCCAGGTTAAAGATTGTGGAAATGGCCAAGGTCGCTTGGAGGAATCACTGCGAGACTAACCATCTCGACTCGAATACCGAGACCTAGACCGATCTTAAAGCTTACCTCAGAAAGAGGTTTTGTCCTCCGGGCTTCCTTGAAACTAAAATGAATGAGTTCTTGGAACTAAATCAGGATAGCCGGATAATTAAAGAGTACCATCAAGCTTTTCCCCTTCTCCTAAAATATTCCCGCAATTGGATGAAGAGCAGCTGATGGCTAGATTCATTCGAGGAATGAACGAGCCATAACTGGTCACATCGTCTTTTCTTGAAATTGACGAAGGAGTTACGTCTTGGTCATAGTCTGATTCAGGGTTTGAGTCTGGAAAGGTTCTCCCTAAACTATCTTTATCAAAGGGTAGTATTTCAATTTCTACTTTAGTGAACTTCATTCATGAGTATTTTGCTTAATTTAATTCAAAACTAATCACATGAATTCCTATGAGAAATAAATTAATCATTTATCTGAAATTCTGACTTCGATAGTTTTTTTGAATTTTCTCATTACCATCCTAGAGAATATGAAATGGTATAATTTTCCTTCACTGAGTATTTACTTATTCATTTTTCAATATTCATGGGATTTAAACATAGGATTAAAGAGAACTCTTATTTTGATATAAAAAATTTCTTGTATGCATCTATTTATGCATAAAATCTAACTTCTATGGAAATAACACTCTTATATAAAAGAAAAATCCTTTTATGCATCTATTTATGCATTAAAAAAATCAATTTTGATGAAAGTAACACTTTTATAATTAAAAAAAATCTTTTATGCATAAAAATCTATATTGGTGAAAGCAACACTTTTGCAATTAAAAAAAATCTTTTATGCATGAAAATAAATATTGATGAAAGTAACACTTTTATAATTAAAAAATTCTTTTATGCATAAAAATCAATATTGATGAAAGTAACACTTTTATAATTAAAAAAAATCTTTTATGCATCATTTTATGCATAAAAATCAATATTGATGAAAGTAACACTTTTATAATAAAAGAAATTCTTTTATGCATGTATTTATGCATAAAAATCATTATTGATGAAAGTAACACTTTTATAATAAAAAAATTCTTTTATGCATAAAAATCAATATTGATGAAAGTAACACTTTTATAATAAAAATAATTATCCAATATACACCTTTCTATGTATAGATTTTAAATCTAATGAAAATCACTCTTTTATAACAAAAAAATAATCAATATGCATCTTTCTATGCATAGAATTTAAATCTAATGAAAATCACTCTTTTATAATAAAAAAATAATCATTATGCATCTTTCTATGCATAGAATTTAAATCTAATGAAAATCACTCTTTTATATAAATAATAATAATAATAATAATTTTAGTATGCATTTTTCTATTCCTAGAATGAAAATAACACTTTTAGAATAGACAAACGATGGGGATTACTCTTTTTTAATAATAAAGGATAAAACTTATTTCACAAAATTTAAGAAAATTTTTCAATAACCTCCTTTGTATGGCTGACCATTTTTCAAATTTTCCTAACCTGCATCTTTCTATGCATAAAATCAAAATTAATGAGAATAACTCTTTTGAAATAAAAATAAATTCCTTTATGCATCTTTCTATGCATAAAATCAATTTTAATGGGAATAACACTTTTGATATAAAAATAATTCTTTTATGCGAATCTTTGCAAGTGCATCCATTGGGATGATATCCTCTCATTTGCAAAGTATCATTCCTGGTAGACGACACCAAAGGGGTGTGACAATGTGCTACCACCTGCTCTTTTTTGTAGGGGTCCCCAACTAACAAGGGGTTTCTTATGAAAAAAGAGCGGGATTAGGTAGGACATTACACCCATCCAGTGTCGGTAGATTAGGGTGAGAATTTATAAATGGGTCTATTGGGGCTTCTCTACCCTAACTTGCAAAAAATGATCCCCATGATGTGTTGAGATTCAAGCTCGATGTCAGCTTGTGCCAGTTGCACTATGTGCTGGCACGTTAGATAGTAACATGTGTGAGACATAAATTACCGCGTCCAGCTAGTCATAGTGTGTGGACATTAGCTAGGGTTAGTTGTGTGTGGACACAACACAAGTAGTGTTGTAGATTATGGATTATGGCTTTATGCATTGTGTGAGATGGGATATGGCTTCTCTCCATGGTTAGGGTTTGATTAATACATTAGGGTTTGCTCCTGTGTGTGTGTCTTCTCTCCCTCTATCTATTTTTCATCATGGTATTAGAGCCTTGTGCTCTCTAATATTAGGGTTTATGAGTGAGTGAGAGGAGGGAGAAGAAGCTGTGAAGAAAAGCTTTGAAGCTTGCCATTAGAGCTGTGAAGCTTGGAGCACACCGATTTTCACCAAATCTGAGAGCTTGGCCTATCGGGTAAGGACTACTAAACATCCTTGAGCGGATTTGAGGTGCAAAAACATAAACATCATTAGATTTGAGTTGCCCAAAGCAAAGAAAAATTTCTGTTTTGCAAGCTCTCCATTGAAGCTTGAGTGTGGTGAATGTATGAGGAAAATGGATGCAAATCTAACAAAGAAACATGTATCTGGCAAATGAGAATGTATTGGCAACTCATGTGCAAGCCCTACAATGAATTTGGAGCAAGTTTGATGCATTGGAGTGATTGAAAATTCACTGTTTTGAAGCCCTCACAAAAACAGAGAATAGAGGTTCAATTTTGATGCAATTGGAGCCGGTCTTTTGCAAAAATCAACACATTGTGGCTTGGGTGCATACCTAGGAGTGTTGGGAACTCACATATATCATCAATAGGCACTATTAACTCTTCAAACCTCCTCTATATAGCAGGCGGTGCAGCCTGCAAGCAAGAAACAAAGCAGAAAATGTATCCCTTTGCAAAGTGGAGGCCAAATTCAAGCTTGGTGCTTTATTGACTTCAAAATTTACCTAGAAAATTTGTGATACAAACATATGAGAAGGTTTCTATGTGGTTATGCATTTTGGAGCTGATTAATGAGCTGATTAAACAGGCTGTATACAGTGATTAGTGAAATAGAGGATCATTAATTGGCTAATTACTCTCTCAACTTTTTTAATTGGTCTAATTCCTTTTACATGGAGTTAGTAGACAACATTGCTAAGCTAATGAATGCTTGGTCTCTCAATTTGGACAAGAATTAAAGAAATTAGAGCACTTTTCCTATTGGTTTTTACTGGTTTTTACTAGTTTTACTGGTTTTTCTCAAAACAGAGAAGGGGATTTGATATTTTTGGTATGTACGCACCTTGGTTGGTGTTAATATGCAACATTGAGCTTGTCTAGGTGTCAATTCAAGTTATCCACACTTGATTCAACCACTACATTGCAATTTGAAGCCTTGGAAAGCGTGCCAAAATAGGGTACTTTGGACTGCGTATGCGAGTTCAATTTGAATGCAATTAGAGTGATTTTCTACATTAACGGTGAAGTTCGTTGAGTACTTTGGAGTATGTGGAACACTTATTGGAGTGTGGTTGAGCTAAGGAAGGCTCATTTGTAGAATGGGATGAGTGCGGAAGGTGCATTTGCATTGAGCAAATATGTCAGACAACCCAGTACAGATTGTGGGTGAGAAGTTGGATAGAAAGAACTTCCAGGCATGGAAGTACAGGATTATAATTTTCTGAAAGGAAAAGGATTTTGGAACCTTGTTACAGGTGCGGAGCCAAATCCGGAACTACCCCGACACACTACACAACAACAGGTTGTAGCTCATAAACAGTGGTCAGAGAGAGCATACAAAGTTTTGCATTACCTGTCTATATGTATCTCAGATGCTATACTCATACATATACATGATGCTGAGAATCCCAAGGATGCATGGGATATGTTGGTGAACGTGTTTGATACAGATACTAGTGCTCGTAAGTCTCAATTGAGACAATAGATTCATAATGTGAAGTGGAAAGGAAGGAGTGTTCATGATTATGTACAAGAGATAAAGAAGTATGCAGATGCATTGGTGACTATCAATGCCCCCATGCCTGATGATGATTTGGTAGACATTACCTTGCGTGGTCTTGGCAAGGAGTACAAGTCTTTTGATACATCTATCTCTGTTCGGAGTATAGGTTTACCAGATTTTGATGAGTTGGTTTCACTCTTGCTTGTTGAGGAAATCAAACTCAGTGACTCTTTTCATGATGCATCTACTAGCCATGATGATAATGGTAGGAATCAGGCTTTCTATTCATAAAGGGGATTTAGAGGTAGGGGGAGATTTGCATCACGAGGTCGTGGATGGCAGGATAGGTCACCACAACATAATTTTCAGCCTACATATGGTGCTAGAGGTGGTCGTGGATATACACCTCAGAGAGGCAGAGGTAATCCTCGTGGAAGAGGACATTGGCAAGGCCAACAAGCATCTATGCAAAATGTGTAATGCCATTACTGTGGAAAGCTTGGTCATATGGCACGTGATTATTACCGCAAACAAAATGATTTGAGAGGGCGTAGCACAACATGGTGACATTATGCACAACATGGTGGAAATTATGCAAATGGTGGAAATTTTGCATCAAGCAGTAATGATGGCAGCATAAATCACTTGTTTGCCACCATGAAACATATCGTGGGATCTATGATGACAAATGGTGACAGTGATGACACTTGGTATATGGACTCTAGAGCATCAAACCATATGACTTATCATGGCAAATGGTTTGAACATATGAAGCCAATGGATGTGAAAGGCTATGTGGAAACATGTGATGATTCCCAACATGCTATCACTCATGCTGGAAGTGTACCACTGGTGATGCACAATGGTGAAACAAAGTCTATGGCAGATGTCTTGTATGTGCCTTCTATTACAAAAAGTTTGGCTTAAGTTGGTCAAATGGTTGAACAAGGTTTACAAGTTCGTTTCAATGAGCATGGTTGCTTTGTTGAGGATTTCAAAAATGGATGTAGAGTCATTTGCCAAAGGCAAGAAAGAAGGCAGGTTATTTAAGTTGGATGCTGGGATTCCTGAGTTGAAATCGGCCATGTTCTCTAAAAGCCAAAATGTGGTATAGGACATTAACATGTGGCATAAAAGAATTGGATATATGTGAACATACAAAGGTTAAAGAACATGTAGGCAAGAGACATTGTTAGTGGGCTGCCTAGATTCAAGTATGATGGGAATATGCATGTCTGTGATGCTTGCCAGTTTGGAAAGCTGCAGGCCACTTCAGATAGTTCATAGTGATGTATGGGGTCCTACTCAAAACCCATCCATTAAAGGCAACTTGTATTATATGACATTCATTGATGATTTCAGCAGAATGACTTAGATTTACTTTCTTAGAGAGAAAAGTGAAGTGCTGGGAAAGTTTATGGACTTCAAAGCTTTTGCAGAGAAGCAATATGACTTCAAAGCTTTTGCAAAGAAGCAATATGGCTCTTGGATAAAATGTTTGAGGACAAATGGAGGTGGTGAATACACCTCACATGCTTTTGAGAATTTCTTGAGAAAGCATGGCATAAGAAGGCAGCTAACTTGCAGGTACACACCTCAGCAAAATAGTGTTGCTGAGAGGAAAAATAGTCATTTGTGATGTGGCTAGGGTAATGCTCAATGAAAAGAGCATGCCAAACTAATATTGGGCAAAAGCATGTGCCACAGTGGTGTATGTACTTAATAAGACACCCACAGCAGCCATACATGGAAGTATGCCAGATATGTGTCTTATTGGTTTTAGGCCAAACACTGGACACCTCAAAGTGTTTGGTAGCATAGCTTATGTGCATGTGCCAGATGAGAGAAGGAAGAAGTTGGATCCTAAGGTAGAAAAGTTCATTTTTGTTGGGTATGTGCAGGATTGCAAGGCATATAAATGTTACAATCCACAAACTAGGCAAGTGGTTAACTCACGAGATGTGGTGTTTGATGAACTTGCTAGTTGGTACAAGGCAAAGGATGAGGGTGTCATTGATTCCGTTGATGCTAATGTGCATGTGAACTTGCTACGAGCAAGTTTTATTTCTATGTCTGGGCCAGCAGAGTCTGAGAGTAGCATTGGGAGTAGTGTTGTGGATAAAGGGAAAAAGAAGGTTGAAGGAATTGGCATTACAGGTTATGAGTTGTCAAGTTCAGAAAGTTTGGATGAGGAACTTGGGATACCAATTTTACGCACACCAGGTGCAAGGCAGGATAGATATGCACCTCCACATGCTAGAGTGATCCGCATGCATTGGGGAGGTCCCAAAGGGTCACGTATCCAATTGACAGGTTGACATATCGTGACTTTGCTATGCATTACGCATAGATAACCTCCTTGGTGAAGCATGTGAAACCTACATGCTATACACAGAAGCTATTGGGAAACATGTATGGGAGAAGGCAATGGATGTTGAGATGGATGCATTGGTCCATAATGAAACTTGGGATTTGGTTGCCTTAACACAAGGCAAAAATGTCATTGGTTGCAAATGGGTTTATAAGGTGAAATGCAAATCAGATGGTTCCATTGAGCACCATAAAGCGCGGTTGGTAGTAGCTAAGGGTTATGCACAAACCCAAGGCTTGGACTATGATGAAACATTTTGTTGGGGTTCATCAACACATGATAGACTCACTCTGAAATACCATTACTCACAATGAATCAGCATAGAAAGCACTTCAGACATAGCAGCACTTGCACAAAGACAACTTTAGATTGAACATAATAATGCACAGAGGTAGATTTGGTAGAGTAGAAAACATGACTGAACTTGCTTCATTGAGTAAATACATCAGCATCAGAACATGACTACATCACCCTAACTTTGCCCCACAAGGTGCATTCTAACCTCTTGAAGTAACATGACAAAAGTAGTTGTAACTGCCCAAAACAATGTTCTTGGCATAAACATCTAACTCAGCCACATCAGACCTAGCAAAACCCGACTTAGCATAATCCAACTAAGCATTACAATATCCAGTTCAACACATGGCATGTCTCGGTGGTGGATTTCAAAGAAATCTAACTCGAATTCACATATCCCTTGATCACAAAACATATTGAACTAAGACCCGAAAAAAAATCCCTACTAACTAAGATGCAATCTTGTTGATCATTCCACACTTGCTTGAGTAGGTATGGACTCTGTCTCCATCCCTGCAACAGTCTATGGCTCAGCAAACAGTTGCCTCAGGTACCTCCACAGCTACACCTGCACTCTGTTCTTTTGCAGCCTCTTGCTTCCTTCTTCCACCACTGGTCTCTCTGAAGATGCTCCATGCTCTGGAACCTGCTCCATGCTCTTGATTCCTTCTTCAACACATTTGGCTATCGTGCCATGCCAAAATCCTACGAGCTGATAATGGTGAAGAGTTGGATAATCCATCTATGTATAGAAAGATGGTTGGCAGTCTTATTTACATGACTATCACACGACCGGATCTCAGTTATGCTGTGGGGCTAGTAAGCCAATTTATGCAAAACCCCAGAAAACCTCATTTGGATGCAATGAGACGCATTGTGCGCTATGTAAAGACCAATGCACATTATGGTCTTCTTTATAAGCATGGGAAAATCACACGCCTTCACACATCTTTTGCACGCTTGAATAATGAAGAAGAAAAACATGCCCAATACCTAGTACAACTGGAGACCTTGGATGAGAGGCGACTTCAGGCACTTCAAAATTTGGAGACTACACAACGACACAAGGAAGGCATGACACTCTCACAACAAAGAAGAAGAAGAAACTAGAACTCAAGCAAGGAATCTTCATGAGGTATGATGGCCGTGTGGAGAAATGGCTAGATAAGAAGCTTCTTCGACGCTGGGAAGGCCCCTTCAGGATAAAGGAAAAGTTCAAAAATAATACCTATCTTCTAGAGGATGCAAGTGGCTAGGACGTTCCCGGACGTGCCAATGAGTACCGACTAAAGATATTTTACCCTTGAGCACCATGGCCAGCAGACCCCCAAGACAAGCATGGAGGATGTGCTGGGTGGAAAGATGTGACATGAAAAATTGATATCCTTCATTTTTAATTTTGTACATATTTTGATGGTTTCTCAATGGTAATAAGGTGGAAGCTTTTCCAAGAAGATTGCGGCACCCACAATGCAATAACAGCGTGGTGATGTGGCGGCTTGGCAGCTACCCTGATAACAACATTCTATCTTCAAATATAATGGTTTTACTTGATTTAGGGTGCACACATTGTAAATGCCACAAGTATGCTTGATAAATACTTTGGTATGGTAGATAGGCTAGTGATGTGGAAAATAAAAGTGGACCTTCATGCTCACATGGATTTAAATTGTATTATTAATATAGTATTCACCATAAGGCTACAAGTTGGGGAGTGTGGAAGGCATGTGGAGGAGTGTGTGTAGGTGCATAATTGGGAAAGATTCTTCTAGAATGCCTACATGGAAGAGGAGAATTCTGCCTTGTGTAAGTGGGATCTCCACCTACATGCCACTTAGACTTGGCTATTTTCTCATCACACTTTCAAAGTCAAAAAGTCTTCAATTTAATAATCAATAGAAGACTTAGCCTAAGAGGACAATTGATGGTGACATCTACCCTTATGTCACTGAAGGGTTGAAGATTTTTATGTTATAATTTGTAACAATGGAAGAGAGGGTGATCCTCCACCTATAAAAGGACCCGGGGGGTTCACCTAAAAGTATGTAAGTGTAGCACGTCAGTTCATCTAAGAGGGGTATTTAAATTCCAAAAAGTTACAGGTTTACATATACAGGAGGGGCTTTTTTATCCAATTTTGAAAAAAAGTTGTAAGTTTCTTAAGAAAGAGGGGTCATTTTATTAGCGTGTGACATGTAAGTAGAGGGGGTTTTTTATTACCTCTTGAACGCACGTGATATGCAACATTTTTTAAAGGTGAACCCCCCGAGTAAAAGGAGCCCTCCTCTCCCTTTCAAATCAATGAATGAAGCCTCTTCAATTGAGCATTTTGTGTCATTGCCATTCTCTTATCTTCAAACCCTTATTCAAACACTCTCTTTACATGTGAATATCTCATTTAGCATTAGCTTCTCATCCTTAACCCGATTTTGGACCTCTTTGATGATTCATGATAAGTGGGATAAGGAGTCATTATCTTGGTGGGCCTGTGACTTCTCAAGGTAGCCCTTGCCTTATTGCCACCCTCCTTTGGAGGTACCAATGGTTTTAGGGTAATGAGCATGTGGAAAGACTTTGGGGACCATAGGTAAATCTTTATGATTGTCTGCTGAGCAATGTTAACCATTATCCTCTAGCTTGAATCATGAAAGAGATGAAAGGCAAGAGGCTATGTGAAAATTGAGGTTTCATGCAAAGAGAGAGAAGTGCAGTTTTGTGGTCTAATACCCAAATTTCAACCGGTAATTACTCATCACTCGGGTATTGGTTTCTAAAATTGATCATATGGCTAGGAAGCTCTTTGTATGATCTTTCACTCATGTAACTAATTTCTTAATCCTTTACTTCATTGATGATCAAAATTTCTCCCAAAGCTGCTAACTTTTAGGCGAATTTTGGCTGCTTTATAGTCTTGTAGTAAAATGCTCATAACTTTTCGCTTGGTTGCCCATTTTCCAAAGTTTTCATATAGGAGCGAAGCTCTTTTTAAGCTCTACGTACCTATGTTATCCTCTTTTGTGCAATCTATATAGATTTAAAACTTTAATTCACTGTGTTTCTCTATTTTTATAGACTTTTGGCCATTATTTCTTCTTAATAATGATTAATTCCTCTTAATCTATTATCAAAAAGCAAATCCGAGATATCTTATCCTCTTGTAAGTGATTGCTATATTCTTTTACTTTAAGATGTTCCATCCAAATCGGCCAATTCAAACGGATGAACCTTACCAACATTCCCCGTATGTTTCCGTTCACATAATCCTGAGTCGGAAGATTTTCTTCCAACAAAGAATTTCCCTCTTGTTTGGAGCTGCAAGACTGGCAGAAATTCTTGCTTCTATTGAGCCTTTCATCTTTGCTTCCATGAATTACGATCTCACCTTTGATGTGTTTATCTTTATCTTAACCTAGGGAGAGAGGGAGGTGAGGAGGCTGTGAGGTTTCATACAAGTGTGTTTTGATTCTAAGAAGTGACCGAAGTCAAAACCCCATCTTTGTGTCACAGCATCTATAACCTTTCTTCTTCAAAGCATAGTGAATGGAGATGCATTTCTCTACTTTTTAATCCAACTTTGTTCTCACTTTGTCGGTAACATGCACACATGCAATACAGCCAAACAGTTTTAAGTGAGACACATATGGCTTATGCCTATAAACTTCTATTCCGATGTCATACCCCTGAACATCTACATGGGGATCCTATTCATAATATACACATCATTGCTACTGCCCAAAAATAATGTGGCATATTCTTTTTAGACACCAAGGCATGTGCCACTTTTGCACAGTGCCTATTTTTTCTTTCTCTATACAACACCATTCTATTGCGGAGTGTACCTACATGTAAACTGTCTTTTGATTCCCTTCTTTCCCAATAAATCACTAAACTCATTCAAGAAATACTCTCCCCCACCGTCTTTAGTTGTATGCCTTTTTCCTTCTTGACCAAGACTTCAAATCTCTAAAAGTGAGTAAATATCTCACTTTTCTCCTTCACGAAATAAACCCATACTTTCCTAGTGTGATCATCAATGAATATAGCATAATACTTGCACTTACAATTGTTGTAGTCTTGGAAGGTCCCTATAAATTTAAATGTATAACATCTAATGGCCTTGCACACTGACATGCTTTTCATTTGTTAGGAATGTATGTTTGGCATGCTTCACATACTTTATGCATACCATCAACCTTAAACTTGGTAAACTTGCAACAATATTTTGGGCCTGCATAGATTTTTGTTGATGTATATTCATATAACCAATGAGCTTATCCCATATGTCAATATTTGCAATGACACTTGTTCCATGCACAAAAATGGCTGCCTTTACCTCAGGCATGTTCACATCCAAAGTAAACATACTACCATTTCTGTTACCCTTTTGTAGCCAAGTAACATTGATTTTTGAAGTCTTCCACAAAACATCCTTGAGGATTAAAGCTCACTTGCAGACATTGCTCAACCATCTATCCCAAAAAAACTAGGTTTTTTGTAATATTTGGAACATGAAGTACGTATGACAAGTACTTCATTTTGCCATCCTTCATGGACAATGGCACTTTACCAACATGCGTAATGGGATTCACAGTATCATCACCTATTTCTACATACGTTTTTCCATTTTCTATGTCTTTAAATCACTTACCAATGACTGATCATATGGTTAGAGGCACTAGAATCCACATACCATATATCCCGACACATCTCTTATTATGGAATTGAACATGTGTTGCATCAAATAGTTTCTCACTTCTATCATCACCACCATGTTTACTAGATGATGCATCGTTGTCTTGAGCATGTGTTGAGCATGTGTTGCATCAAATAGTTTCTCACTTCTATCATCACCACCATGTTTACTAGATGATGCATAGTTGTCTTGCTACTTTCCACTTTTAATGTCATTTTTCTTTTTTAAATAGTTCTTTGGCATCACCACCATGTTTACTAGATGATGCATAGTTTCCTTGATACTTTCCACTTTTAATGTCATTCTAAGTTTTAAAACAGTCCTTTGCCATGTGTCCTTGTTTGTCCAATAATATAACTATATGCTATTTTCACTCTGATTTCTTTTCCAACCACCTCGGCCCTCTAGGTCCCTCTGCCTCTTGACTAGTCTCTTATAATTGTGTATGATTGCTATTATGCTACAAATAATTGGATTGTTATTGTCCATAATTTTGTTCTCCATGTCGACCATCACCTTGGCCTCGACCACGACCTCTACCTCTACCTCGACCACGACCTCTACCTCTACCTAAATTGGGATAGAAGGCATGTTCTAATGTGTTATTGCTTGTTAAGATTCAAGCTTGATGTCAGCTTGTGCCAGTTGCACTATGTGCTGGCATGCTATGTAGTAGCATGTGTGAGACATAAATGACCGCGTCCAACTAGTCATAGTGTGTGGACAATAGCTCGGTTTAGCTGTGTGTGGACACAACACAAGTAGTGTGTTGTAGCTTTTGGACTATGGCTTTATGCATTGTGTGAGATGGGACATGGCTTCCCTCTATGGTTAGGGTTTGACTAATACATTAGGGTTTGTTGTCTCCTCTCCCTCTACCTGTTTTTCATCATGGTATCAGAGCCTGGTGCTCTCTATTAGGGTTTATGAGTGAGTAAGAGAAGAGCAAGAAGAAGCTGTGAAGAAAAGCTGTGGAGCTTGCCATTGGAGCTGTGAAGCTTGGAGCACACCAATTTTCACCAAATCTGAGAGCTTGGTCTACCGCGTAAGGAAAACTAAACATCCTTGAGCAGATTGTAGGCGCAAAAACACAAACAATATCAGATTTGAGTTGCCCAAAGTGAAGAAAATTTTTTGTTTTGCAAGCTCTCCATTGAAGCTTGATTGTGGTGAATGTATGAGGCAAATGGTTGCAAATCTGGCAAAGATTCATGTATCTGGCAAATGGGAATGTGTTGTGGCAACTCATGTGCAAGCCCTAGAATGAATTTAAAGCAAGTTTGATGCATTGAAGTGATTGGAAAAATACTGTTTTGAAGCCCTCACAAAAACAGAGAATAGAGGTTCAATTTTGATGCAATTGGAGCCAGTTGTTTGCAAAAAATCAACAAATTGGAGGCTTGGGTGCATGTCTAGGAGTGTTGGGAACTCTCATATAGCTTTAATAGCCACAACCAACTCTCCAAATCCCCTCAAAGGCCAGAAACAGGGTAGAATTTGCATAGTCTTGCAAAGTGGAGGTCAAATACTAGCTTTGTGGTTGATTAATCTCAAAATATTCTTAGAAATAGTGTGATACACATAGAGGAGAAGGTTGCTATGTGGTTTGTTGGAGCAATTATTCATTTTGGAGCTAATTATGAGCTGATTAAAAATGCTATAAAAGTGATTAGGAAAACAGAGGATCATTAATGGACTAATTACTCTTAACTTTTATAATTGGTCTAATTACTTTTACATGGAGTTAGTAGACATCATTGCTAAGCTAATGAATGCTTGGTTCCTCAATTTGGACAAGAATTAAAGAAATTAGAGCACTTTTCCTACTGGTTTTACTGGTTTTTCTCAAAACAAAGAAGGGAATTTGATATTTCTAGTATGTGTGCACCTTGGTTGGTGTTAATATGCAACATTGAGCTTGTTCAGGTGTCAATGCAAGTTATCCACACTTGATTGAACCACTATATTGAAATTTGAAGCATTTGGAAGCCTTGGAAAGCACGCCAAAACAGGGTAGTTTGGCTTGAGTATGCCAGCTCAATTTGAATGCAATCAGTGTGATTTTCTACATCAACAGTGAAGTTGGTTGAGTACTTTGGAGTATCTGGGCTCGGGGGGGTTGCTCACAAAAAATGTGAATATCACGTGCGTTCAACAGAAGCATATTTTTAATTTATGAAACTTATAGAAATATATTTACATAAGGGTAGGATTTAAAATTTTTTCAAAAAAATTTACAGATTCATAAAGAAAAGGGGATATTATATGGATTAAAAAATTCACAGATAAGGGATTTAAAATATAGGCCTTGAACGCACGCGATAGGGATATTCTACATGGAGTGACCTTCCCGAGTATCTGGGACACTTATTAGAGTGTGGTTGAGCTGAGAAGGCTCATTTATAGCATTGGACGTGTGCAAAAGGTACATTTGCATTGAGCAAATATGTTAGACAACTCAATACAGATTGTGGGTGAGATTTTGGATAGAAAGAACTTTCAGGCATGGAAGTACAAGATTAAAAGCTTTCTGAAAGGAAAAGGATTTTGGAATCTTGTCACAAGTGCGGAGCTAGAGCTGGATCTACCACCCCAACAACCTACACAACAACAAGTTGTAGCTCATAAACAATGGTTAGAGAGAGCATACAAAGTTTTGCATTACTTGTCTATATGTATCTCAGATGCTATACTCATACATATACATGATGTTGAGAATCCCAAGGATGCATGGGATACTTTGGTAAAGCTGTATGATATAGATACTAGTGCTCGTAATAAGTCTCCGTTTGTGAGACAACAGATTCATAATGTGAAGCGGAAAGGAAGGAGTATTCATGATTATGTACAAGAGATAAAGAAGTATGCAGATGCATTGGTAACTATCAATGCCCCCATGCCTGATGATGATTTGGTAGACATTGCCTTGTGTGGTCTTAGCAAGGAGTACAAGTCGTTTGATACATCTATCTCTATTTGGAGTACAGGTTTACCAGATTTTGATGAGTTGGTTTCACTCTTGCTTGTTGAGGAAATCAAATTCAGTGACTCTTTTCATGATGCATCTACTAGTCATGATGATAATGGTAGGAATCAAGCTTTCTATTCACAAAGGGGATTTAGAGGCAAGGGGAGATTTGCATCACGAGGTCATGGTAATGGTCGTGGATGGCAGGATAGGTCACCCCCACAATAGAATTTTCAGCCTTCATATGGTGCTAGAGGTGGTCGTGCATATACACCTCAGAGAGGCAGAGGTAATCCTCGTGGAAGAGGATGTTACCAAGGCCAACAAGAATCTATGCAAAATGTGGAATGCCATTAGTGTGGAAATCTTGGTCATATGGCACGTGACTGTTAGTGCAAACAAAATGATTTGAGAGGGGGTAGAGCACAACATGGTGGAAACTCTGCACAACATGGTGGAAATTATACAAATGGTGGAAATTTTACATCAAGCAGTCACGATGGCAGTGCAAATCACTTGTTTGTCCCATGAAACATTTTGTGGGATCTATGATGACACATGGTGACAATGATGACACTTGGTATATGAACTCTGGAGCATCAAACCTTATGACTTGTCATGGTGGCGAATGGTTTAAACATATGAAGCCAATGGATGTGAAAGGCTATGTGGAGACAGGTGATGATTCCCAGCATGCTATCACTCATGTTGGGAGTGTACCATTGGTGATGCATAATGGTAAAACGAAGTCTATGTCAGATGTCTTGTATGTGCCTTCCATTACAAAGAGTTTGGCCTCAGTCCGTCAAATGGTTCAACAAGGTTTACAGGTTCGTTTCAACGAGCATGGTTGCTTCGTTGAGGATTTCAAAAATGGATGTAGAGTCATTGCCAAAGGTAAAAAAGAAGGTAGGTTATTTAAGTTTGATGCTAGGGTTCCTGAGTTAAAATCGCCTATGTTCTCTAAAAGCCGAAATGTGGTACAAGACATTGAAATGTGGCATAAAAGGATTGGACATGTGAACATACAAAAGTTAAAGAACATGCAAGCAAGAGGTATTGTTGGTGGGCTGCCTAGATTCAAGTATGATGGGAATATGCATGTCTATGATGCTTGCCAGTTCGGAAAGTAAGCAAGGTTACCATTTCCTAAAGAAGGCAACATGAGTAGCAGGCCTTTTGAGATTGTTCATAGTGATGTATGAGGTCTTGCACAAAACCCATCCATTAAAGCCAGCTTGTATTATGTGACATTCATTTTGATGATTTCAGCAGAATGACTTGGATTTACTTTCTCAAAGAGAAGAGTGAAGTGTTGGGAAAGTTTATGGACTTCAGAGAAGCAATATGGCTCTTGGATAAAATGTTTGAGGATAGATGGAGGTGGTGAATACACCTCACATGCTTTTGAGAACTTTTTAAGAAAGAATGGCATAAGAAGGCAGCTAACTTGCAGGTAGACACCTCAGAAAAATGGTGTTGCTACTGTTGAGAGGAAAAATAGAGTCATTTGGTGATGTGGCTAGGGCAATGCTCAATGAAAAGAGCTTGCCAGACTTTTGATGAATCTGGGTGCTCTCCCTTCCTCAGGTTCTAGGTTTTTCTTTGCTAGAGGTGACTGGCTTTCCTTTGTAGCGGACATTGGGTTCATTCTTCCTTCCACCCAGTCCTTGACATCTGCCCACAATGCCGACGTCTTGCGTAGCAATGGTTCAAGCAGCATTTTGACAGTTGTAGAGAGTATTGTTGAGAGACTACCCATGTCTCTAGGTTCTTTGGCAAGTGAGGGCTCCTTCCACGTGTTTGTCTCATATTCAATCCTAGGAAATCAATGGATCGACAATTCTTGATTTGCCTCCTCAAACATTCTTTCCATTAGGTCATTATGAGTTCCTTCTTTGGACCCCTCTGGAATTGCAGTAGGCACATCCAGCTTCCTTTCTTTTAATAGCTCATTCCATGGATACACTGTATCCCTAGCCTTGTTAGCCCTCAATTTGGCTTCATGGTTGTGTTGACATTCCTCAACAAGGACCTTAGCTTCCTCAAGCTTCCTTATTTCAGCATTTGGGTATTCTCCAACACCCTTGGGGATTGTTGGCATCTCTTTTGGCTGCTCATCTGGTTTTGGCACGGTGGTCTCCTTCCTTTCATTGGATGGATCCGGTGTCAATGGTATCTTCCTCAGATCGATCCTAAATTATGACCATTGTATCACCCTTGCTTGCCCACCTTTTTACTCTTCTCCCAGTCTTAGTGGGTTGAAATACCTCCAAGGTTCTTCCCTTTGTCCACTTGTTTCGCTTGTGCATGTGTCAAGACATTTAGTGGCATAATATTTCAAGGCTTCACACTTATAGTCCTGATGGTGGCATGGTTAGAAGTAGAAGCAATGCCATTGATGTGTTATGGGTAGTCCTTAAATAAATGATCAACACCACACTTAACACATGAAAGAGTTGGCATGGCATTGGTCTATTATTGGCTGATTTTGGCTAGCATTAGTCACATTTTTTAGAGGACACTTTGCTACTCAATGAGGTCCATATGGGTCCCCTTCTCATACGCGAGTTTATGTCTTTTCCCTTCCACTGTACTGTGGTTTGAAACATTGGTACCAGCGTGGTGTTTTGTAAGACATAATACTCCGGTGTGATCTTCATTGGTTCCTCATAGTAGTCATTATTAACTTCTACTTCATGCATGACTTCTCCCTCTTCCAAGGGTTCCTCGATCCAACACCTGGTTGATCTTGGCCTGCGGTGGTTGTGGTGGTAAAATAGGCAGTGATAATGGTGACATGGCCTGCATTTTGAACATTCCCCTTGGTAAGTAGGACATATTCGGTTGCCATGTAGCCATATTAGTTTGCATCAGTGGTGTTGGTAAGGCTAGAGATACTTTGGGTGGTGCTGGCAATTGTGCTAGAGGTTGGATCCGCAGATATTTGCACATGGAAGTATTGTGGTTCCCTAGTCTCTGACAGTGAGCACAATATAGTAACTGCCTTGGTCTTAGGTGAGGGAATTCAGTGCTTGTATGATTTTGTCTACATTTTGAGCACCAAATCAACTCTTTGGGGGGGGTAGAGATGGGCATTACCTGATGCTTCTCTCCCATCCCTGACTTTTAACTTCTCCAAGATGGCATTACGGAGTTCTTCCACTGTCATGTTGCCAACTTGCTTGTTCTTGGGTCCCATGTCCTGATGATTAGAGACTCGTGATGTCCCTACTACTGAAGCTGCCTTGGCATCTTCCAGTTGTGGCAACTCAAGCATGTTTTCCTCATATTCAATCACCAACTTAGATCACGTATCTAGAGTAGTTGGTTGGGTTAACACTAGATAATCATGCATTTTATGATCTCAGACTCCTCTCCGCCGAAAGCAAGGCAATAACTGATCCAGTTAGCCTTTCCCTTAATTTGCATCTTTATTTCAAGTGTTTGAGCCAAGAAACATAATCTTGCATGGACTCATTGTCTTTTTGCTTGATGTTGTGGAGTTGTGCCACAGTACTCCATCTATCACCACTTTGAGCAAAGCTCGGTATGAACACATTCTTAAGCCAAGTGAAATTGATTGTACCCTTAGGCTTTAGGGTTCAATACCATTGGTGGGCTTTCCATTCTAGGGTCAGAGAAAAATCATGTATCATGGTTACATCACTCACCCGCCCACATGTTTCACAGGTTGACTCAAAGATCTCTATGTGTTGGATTGGGTCCCCATCTCCTGAGAACTTTTACATAAGCTTCAAAATGATGTGTGGCTTCATCTAAGATGGTCTAGATTCAAGGGCAGTGCCTAGTTCTCTAACCATGCCTCTAGCCATTTATGCAGCCATATTCAACAGATTCGCCCTTGTGACCGCATTTAGATCTGCGTTGGAATCCACCATAGGCCTCCAAGGAGCTACCCCCTACCTAGACCTCGTCCTCTTCCTCCATGGGTTCTTCTCTTCAATTTGGATCTATGGATGGGTCCGGGTAAATCCTCATTAATGAATCACCATGGCTGTCTCAGCCCACCTTTGTTAAATTAAAAGTTCCATGTTTTGCAAGAATGTGGGATCATTGATCATCATGTCATGTATATACTCTCTTGTGTAGAGCCGATCGAGTCTCCTCCTCCTAAAGATGCCCTAGGTAGATTGTCCACTTCTTCTTATGTTTCAAGGACTTCCTCATCCTTGGGTTCCTCATTGATGGGTTCTAGGGCTGGTATCCCTCCTTCTGTCATTCCCATCCACATGTTATCAGTGGAATTTTTAGATGTTTCTAAATCCTTTGCCACATGGTCAAAATAGATTCAAATTTTTCATTTCCCTCTGTTCCATCATCGTTCTTCGCATATCAAGATCTTGCCTTTTTAAGCTCAGTAGCTGCAATTGCCACTGTGCTTCAACCATCTTCAAGTCCAATTCCACTTTCTCAGATATGGGGAAGAAGATTTGACGTGTCTTGGTAGCATTTTTCTTATCCCTCCTAACCCTAGGGTTCATCCCACTAATCCTCACTATGTTAGCATTCCTGGGGCCAAAATTTAGGGTTGTTTGGGTTGGTAAGTCTGGTCTTAGATTGTGTCCTATGCTTGTTGTCAAGCCCATGCCACAGATTACTCTTTATCTTCTATGTCGTGCTAGAGTCCAAAAAATCCCCTATCCATATCAAAGATTCCATTGGATTTCACAGGAGAAGAGGTTTTTTTTCCTCTCTAAAGCCATAGAATCTTAGCCCTTCTTCCATGTATTCTTTGCTACTTGTTTCTATGGTGGGTTAGATTTCTCCAAGCTACACACTCAATTCACCGAGTGACTTGAAGAAAAACTTATTTGGTAGGAAGAACCTAGGTGATTTGATGCACTATCGTCAGGGGGGCAAGGTCGTCTCCAATGAGTTTCCTTGACCTCAAGTGCATGAGTTTCAATAGGCTAAATCACTACTCCAATCGCTACGCTTGGTTTTCTGTCAAACTGACTCTTCTCCTCGTGAAACCACTAATCTCTCTGAAGTAGCAAACTGTGCCTCACACCGTGAACCACTCGTGTTGCACGCTTCAAAGTCTTAGCTTATAATTGCAGTAATTCGGGTCAAGGTGACTCCTATGGTGCTCTTATGAAGCTCTATTACTGTTGGTTTGACAATCCTTTAATCCATGAACAAGACTCTTCTCATTGTGAAATAGTAGGTCTCTGTGAATTAGCAAACTATGGTTCACGTCGTGAACCAGATGGTGTTTCACGTCATGAACTAGAATGTGTTTGACGTTATGAAGTATTTCGTTGCACTTTCACGAGATAAGATTTTTCCATTTCTTTGTGTCAAACGTGTCAGGATAAGGTGCCCTAACTTTAGTAAGGCAATCCCAAATTTTCTAGCACTGATTACAAAGAGTGTTTCACGTCGTGAAGGAGCAGACTACGGTTCACCCCGTGAACTACTTCTTGCACTTTAATCGAGTCAACAGCATGATGTTTAGGGTGTGATTTCCCTATCCAAAAGATCTAGAAAGGTTGTGCCAAAAGCAATTGGAATGCAATGCAAGTCACCAACACAGCCAATGGCTCCTTGTTTTTGTAAATTTTTTATGATTTTTTAGAAAAAATAGAACAATAGTGTCACCAATTGCTAGCTCATGGTACCGAAATTGGTGATGAAAACAATAAAATTGAAAGAAAAACCAAGTGTAGCTTTCCTCTAAGCAATACCAAGTACTCACCCACACTTCCAAACACATGATTTTCTACAACTACTCTAATTTCTTCTCTTCCACACAAACCTTACCTAAACAATTTTTCACAATGCACCGTTAAAATGCAATGGCAATAGTGAATCTTGCATAATGGGGCCTGGAGTTCTAAGAGGATGGAAGAAACAATGGGCACTGGTGCCAAAAATGTTATGGGCTACCACACCTCCCAAGAGGGAACTTCACACATCCACTGTTGGAAGAAGCAATAGACAACAATGATTGTTGGGTACTTACCAATGCTTCGAGCTCACGTCCCTTGAGGCTCTCAAGCTTACTTTTGGAAGCTCCACTCCTCCAATCTCCACCTCCACATTGTCACCACACGGAGTCGCTCACACCACAATGCAAGGCAATATTCCTCTCACTCTCCCATACACATGAATAGAAGAGGAACATGCACTAGAGTACACACACACTCTCTATCTCTCTCTCTCTCTCTTTCTCACACACACACACACACGCACATAAGACAAAGCAGGAGCTCTCACAAAGGGGAATTGTGTTCTTTCATTGTGAGAAATTGCCTTCTATACATCTGGCCCTTATTCACACTTGGGTGCCCAAAACTTACTAATCTAAAGCCTTGGCTAGCCAGTATCTCATAATGTACACTATTTATAGTGCCATTTCATAACACTTTATTAATGTCCTCAAATGGAGGAGCATCTTTGTTAATCCAAAATGGGACTAACAACACTGCAGAGAACCTCATAGTGCAAAGCCAACTTAGTAGCTGAGTCTACTACAAACTATCAAAATGATGTATGGTAGTGTCCAAGAGTAAGCTCAATGAATATGAGAACTTTGAAGTAGATCAAGTAAGGGAGGCATGATAAAATAGAATTGAAGAACTCTAAAAATTCATGAATGCATGCCCTTCAACCTACAAAACACCGTTGTGCCACCTCCAAAGGATAAAAAAGAGTCAAACAAGGCTAAGCCTGGGGCATCTAACAATTGACCATAGACAAACGTCAACGAACCTCCCAATCATCCTCCTCCATAGGTGTAAGTGGAATTGAGGGAAACATTGAAGGAAAACTAGAATATGCTATAGTAGTCGCTCATGCTTTAAAAATTACAAATAACAAAACTCCAAAAAAAAAGTTCTCAAATTAGGTTCAGCCTGCTAGTTGAAAATTTTGAATTGAAAAAGTAGATTCTAATAGCTAAAAAGGGCAAGGCAAAAGTGGATGGAGCACCTATAGTAGAGAAGTTTCCCCCCCTCAGCTGACATAATCTCCTCCCTGTCCGTGGAAGAACTCAAAGTTCAATTATTCAAATGTATTAAGGAAGTTGATTCTGGTAGGAGCAACCATAACTCTTGAATTACTTGATGAAGAGCTAAAAAAACATAATTTAGAATTTCAGACGTCTAGAGCAAGCAAACACACAGACAATGGGTGCCCTAAAATGCAAAGTCAAGATCCTATACAAGTAAGTGCCTAAACTCAAGGGGCAGCCTCCCATATCACATGAAATATTTTTAACAGAAGATGCTAAAGCATCTCAGTTGGATAGCTGTCTACATACAGAAAATATTACATTGTTCATCTGCAAATTCAATTGCAAAGTTAAATTAGTCAACTGAAGGCTAAAAGAAAACAACAACATGACCAATTAGAAGAAGCAACTTGTTAAATTAAGGAAGAAACGAGAAGATGACCACAATGACATTAGATGAAGCCAAAGAGCTCATAAAACCTCAACACAAAAACAATCAGTTCAACGAGCAGCTCATGTGTCACACACACACACACACACATACATGCACACATGTATGTGACATGTGTGTGTATACGTACACACACACACACATGTATGTATGTATGCATGTATATGCAAACGCACACACTATTGTATGTGTGTGTGTGTGTGTGTATACACACACACATGAACATGTACACATATACCTATATAGATAGGGTCTCAAGGGGTTCACATGAAAAAAATGTATTTTATCACCTGAGTTCAACAAGATACCTATTTTGAATCAGGCCATTTTATAGTTTTAAATTTATAGGAGGTGTCTTATTTATTAATTCCCAGTGTATTTGAAAAAATGTATACATATAAGAAATGATATTAATTTTCTCAAAAACCATGTATACACGCCTATTTTTTAGTACCCTCTACATGGTGCTATCAGGGTTTTTTAGAAGTGAGACCCTTGGGGTTAGGATCTTGGTTTTCACAATGGTTTTCAATATGTTTTACTTGGCAATGAGGAGTATAACTCTGTATTTGTGAAAAATAATGAACTAGTAGTATGGTATATACACAAATTTTCCCTTTCAAGAGGGATCCCAACAAGGCCTTGGGCTAACTTTACAATGGTTTGGAACTGCTTGTAGGGAGAGAGATGTTGAGGGCAGGGAGGAAATGTGTTTGGAATGCGGATAGAAGGGCGTGACTGGGGCTTAGGGGGTGCCATGGTTGGAGGCACATGCGGTTGCTTATGTCATAGAACCAGAGACCATGCATGACAAGACGGATCAACTTATTGGCCTTGCCAGCTATGAAGTTGTTGTGTAGTAAGACACATCCTTTGTGCTTGCATGACATTGATGGATCTTTGGTATCCCAGTGCCTGAATACAAAGCCATTTGGGAAATGCTCATGACTCAAGAAAATTGTCCGAATACCATTCTCTCCAACAACACATTCTCTATCCCCTACTCTCCTCTCTCCCTTCTCACCACATAGGATGTCATAGAAGCTAGGTTGCTCAGTAGTCTTTGTCCCCATGGCATGACCTACAATGGCTTCAAAAGCATGGATTGTCTTCTCTTCGGCCCGCGCGAGGTAGAACCCGGAGTTTGCACCTCGGATGCTATTCTCGGGCAGGTTCTCATTGGGCTCATCACTCTGTATGGGCAATGTGCCAGGGCCAAGTGCAAGAAGCTGAGGCAAGGGGTTTTGGAACCAAACAATGTCCATGTCACTCCATAGAACGGAGTACCCTTTCCTAAGGACTCTTAAAACCGACCATGATTTGAGCTTTGACACGTGCTTAAAGCACTCGGAGGCGAAAATGCACTGCCCATCACTGCCTATGAGAGACCGGTAGTCTTCTGCAGAGCTCTCCAGGTACACTGGGAGGCCTTGCATGTAGGCATATTCGAACAAGGCCTCGTCAAAGGCTGCGATGAGGACATTCTTCACGCCCAAAGATTGTGCTCTGCATACGAAACTAAGCAGCATCTCCTTGTAATTTGAAGTGCCGCCCACCATCACCACAACTCTATTCTCATTTGCCACTTGTGGCAGAAGCTCATCAAGGGTATGAGGTAGACCCGGTGCAGTTTTCTTCCATATATGATTAGTGCTGAGGTTAACTAATTGCTCTAACCTTGCACCATTAGGTGATAAGTCTCCACCATCATCATCAACCTTCAAACGGCTGCTCTTCGACTGCTCCAGTACCATGCATAGATTTTGAACTTTGGCCTCTGCACAACGTATCAATCTCCATTGAGCAGCGGAACTAGAGCTGATGAGCTCACCATTGCCTTCCCTTGATAGCATTGCATTGATGTAAGCTTCCCATGCAGTAGTGCTACTTGGAACCCTAGTGGAGTTTGAGACAATCCTAACACTGACTATGGCGTCACTTGCATCTACAATGGCCCTAGAATTGGCATCGGTGTTTAAATGCTGAAGAATCCAACTCTCATAGGTGCCCACCACATGGGAGAAAGGAGGAATTGGGACTGCTGTTAGTAGAGGAACTCTAGAGTTTGGTCTGTTGTTATTGTTGTTCCATGCCCAGTAGGCAACTGCTTCATTAGAGCTTTGTAGAGAGCCTTGGGACCTCACAAGGTCTGCTATCTCTTTGAAACTTGTAGGAAGAGCAGATAGCCTACTTGTCATCTCCACAAGTCCTAGTGATCCTTTCCTGGCAAAAGAGATGGGAAATTCTCCCCCATTCATATCCCAATGCCTTCCAAAGAGTACCCAATTCTGATGCGTTTCATGTGTTTTGTGCAACGCATCCATAGAGTCTTGTAGAAGCAAAGTGTTTGTGTTAACAATCAATGAGATGTCTGTATCTGCTTGCTGTGCCCTTGCAAACATGCTGTGGACCTGCAGTGTGCCCCTTAAGTTCTGATCAATATTGGGCTCTACCAAGACCTTGTCACAGAATTGCTTCGAAACCTTATAAAAAGAGGTATCATTGCCAAGCAAAATTATCTTTGGAGTGGGCACCAAGTTCAACCATGAGAGGAGAGCTTGGTATTGTGGGTCATTGGAAGAGTTGGAAAAAGGCCTTGTCGGAGCTGTGAAGATGGTGAGAGTGGGCAATTTGGATCCTCGTATAAGATCGGAAATGATTTTCCTATGGTTGCATATGGGATCATTAGAAGCTCCACAGTGAGAAACAGAGGTGGAATATAAGCCAACGCTTGCAATCAATCCACCAACAATGAGGGTGCCAATGAGAAGTGAGTGTGGAATGGAAATAGATGTTCTCAGCAATTTCCCAAGGGCAACAAAGGGTTTGGCCATGGGAATAGAAATGGTGGAGGCAATTGTATGTAACTGTGGATTTGATCCAAGAATCAACAACTTGTAAGACTGGGATGTGGAGGCAATTGTATATAAGAGTCGACTTCTTGTAAGACTGGGATGTGGTGGAGCAACGGTGTATGGCACAATTAAGCAATTGTAAGGCTTGGGCTGTATAGATTATGCTAATATAGAGGCAATGACACAGTGAAAATCAAGCCAAGAATAAGCAGCTTGTATGAGGTAATTGAAGGTCAGTAATTAGGAGAGGATTATGCAGTCAGTCATCGCAGTTTCCGTAATCCATTGAATCATTGATATTGATTTCACCGAAATTATCTCGCATGTAAACATATGTTAATTATGTTTAGGGTGGAGCATTTAACATCGATTATTAATAGTTTAATCATAATGATTTGTGCGAGATTGACCGGCCTCTTATGTCGATCACGTGTCACTTTGCGTACCAAGAAGAGGACCAAAGGACCACACGCTCACGTAACTACGACTATATAACCAGGCCGTAAATAATAATTTAATTATGAACATATAATGCATATTTATTAAACTAACTTGGTTTAGGCCCACAAGAGTTGAACATTGTATGATTCCGTCTCTCTCGTGTTGGTTGGACAACGTTTCTCTGCTTGAGCTTATCCCTTCACATTTCTAAGGACACGTGCACCTTGGAGCCTGCCATCACTTGGATTCCCTTTGAAAAGTAAGCGCCATCCATCTTCATTAGTAAGTAGTCTACTCCACACCAACCTCCTCTCGCGAATAAACCTCATGGTCTATGAAGAATAGTTATGGGTCTATCTGAGACCTGTGGCAAACTGTGAGCTTCCCTCTCAGACTTAACATAGGGGATGGGAAGTGCCACAGATGCAAGGAGGTGGAGGATGACCTGCACATTTTCATGCACTACCCTATTGCAAAGAAATGTTTCGAGTCATTAGCCAATTGCATTCAGCTATGGAATGGTTACATCCTTGGCTGGAAAAACTTGTTACTTGGAGAAGGCATCGGTTGCACCTTGGAACTGTGGGCTGTCTTGAGAACTAAACTGTTATGGTGCTTGTGGTTACATAGACTTGATTCCATTTTTAATAGTATGCCTACTAGCAGTTTCAGGCCGAAAGAGAACTTGATACATGTAGGTGAAAGATGCATACAAAGACACTTGAAAGACCTAGACACCAAGCTTCATCGGCTCTGCAAAAAAAAAAAAAAGCTAAAGGAAAGCAAGTAGACCAGATGACACAGCAAATTCAGGAACTGTTGAAGATGAGAGAGGCCGTCATCTCCAAGGATGTGTTGCTCATCAAAGCCCTCTATGTTTTTTGAAAGTCACACTCAGGAAAAGAGAGAAAAGCTGGATACACAGCTAGAGAAACTTCTCAATAAAGTCAAACGCAAGCTGAGGGCCTGCGGAACTGTATGTCATGTGCATGGACATTGTTCTCATTAGAGTTCTCAACATGTTGTAGCCTGTCACTTTCTAACGTCTTAATATAAGCAGCCGTCTTTTGAAAAAACTGTGAGCTTCCCTTGCTGGAACTATGATCAGGTCTTGGATATGAGCAGAGGGTTAGCACTTTGTACTTGACCACTTGCTCTAGCAATGGTAGTAGTAATGTGTACATAGGTGGAGGGTGGGCCTTGATTTCAAATTTCTAAATGCAACACACATGAATATTAAGAAAATCAACAAATTGCAATGCAATCATTTGACAATAATAGTCGTAGAAGATTAAAAAATTGTGCAATAAGTGTTAGTCAAAACATACCTACATTAAATCTCAAATTTCCAAAATATAAAAAATTATCCACCCTTGGATCCCTTGATCATTGACCCAAAGCAATTTCTCCCCATCTTCTTCAAAATAGTCATGCGCAAGCCATGCCCAAAAAGGCTTCAAACCTCTCCATCATTGTTGTCATCGGGTGTGCACATGTGACATTAAGGCCTGTTGTAGACCATTAAAAGGTTGGCATTTCCACTCTTGAGTCACCCCCTCCTCTGCACTCATTAATGAAACAAGCCTTTCATACCCCTTAGATCCATTGATCATTGACCCAAAGCATTTTGACTAACAATTTCTCCCAATCTTCAACATAGTCCTGCTAAAAGCTAGGACAAAAAAGGCTTGAAATCTCTCCAGCATTGTTATCAAAGATCGGGCATGCACATGTGACATCGAAGCTGCTCTTAAGCATTGAAAGGCTGGGATAGCACGTTCCAAGGTCTCACATAATCGTGCTCTAATTGACTTTTCTAGGAAAAATGGAGCGTCTTGATCCCGACTCAACAGGTATCCACTCCCAGTCCCCCCCTCCTCTGCTAGCTTCTTGAACTCATCCATGAAACAAGCCTTTCATACCCTATCAAGGGACATTTGTAGCTGTCCTTCTCCTCTTGTAAAACAAGCCAAACATGTGGCTCATGTGGGTGGGGCCACACAACCTATGGAGCATGGCCATGTGGCATGCCGATGCTGCATGATTGACCATGCATGTGTGTTGCATAGATGGGCACCCAAAGAGGAGATTGAGTTTAAAGCCTAATTAGTGTCTAAACGTTTCTTTAATGAATTTAAAATGACTATAATGGGTCATAAATTATCTCAATTCTCCCCTTTTGGCCCGTTGCCACCCTGCTGCCTTCTGGATTGCGAGTCGCCGGTGGCTTCCCACTATCATCCATACACTTTTTATTTTATTTTTTGGCACATGCGCTTATCCTCCTCGCTGCCACGCTATCCTTGCCACCTAGAATTCACTTCTCACCCTCTTATGTACATTAGATGTTCCCACATACCATGTTTGTTTTCAGCTCTAGGCTCCTCTCACATATTGCCCCATCCCTTTAGTGAAACACTTTCTTCAAGTGTTTCACACTCTGTCTTCTGTCTCACATGACTCTGATATGATATGGCCTCAATCTTAGGCCATTAACTCTGCTGACATGCATTTGACCTCCCAGGTCCTGCAAGATCTGATACATGGTAGTAGCCGAGGCAAGTGGAGCCAAGCCCCCAAGGAGCATGCCCCATCAGAAGAACCCCTAACTCAAGTGAAGGAGTTTGACACACATCATAATTTCCCATCACCAGGGCCTCAAGCCATTATGAAGTTGCCTAGAACCTCATAGAAACCCCTAACTCAAGTGAAGGAGTTTGACACACATCATAATTTCCCATCACCAGGGCCTCAAGCCATTATGAAGTTGCCTAGAACCTCATAGAAACCCACGAGTGGATTCAGAAAGGCCACCTCGCCTCAGTTGTGCTGCTGAAAGGTTCTCTTGGGCAATCCATAACTCTCACGGCCACCTCCCAGATTTCCCAATAGCTTTCAATTCTATGTTCCAAAACCTCGTGGGTCACATGACTACGTTCATGGCAAGACGAAAAGAGCAAAGTGATGTGGCCCAACAAGCACTCCTGATTTCACCTAAGCCAATTATACCTAGTTACAGACACAAAGGAATGCTGCTATTTCACTCATTGATTGCCCAAGCTAATCGTAACTAGCTAGAGACATCTCATTTTTCGTACATGCCCATGACATGGGAGAGTTCTCCATGAAAGCTTGCCATGCAAGACTTGATTAGTAATATCAAAAGTGATTATGAGTTATGTACATTTAGGGCTCATAGTTATCTTATATACTCTTGCCCATGTTCACACACACTTATTACCTTAGCCCTCACATTGGACCACGCCCATGGCCCCTTTTATTCCTTAGCACTTCATTACAAAGAAAATAGTTAGATTACCTCCATATTTTTGAAAAGATGCAAGGGAGAATAAAGCTTGAGCTCTTGCAAGCACCACACACACACTCACATAAACCCTAGAAGAGAACACACAAGGTGAGAGGCTGAAAATTCTTCTCTTCTTCACACAACAAAAGAGGTCTACAAAGAAGATAAAGTGACTAACACATATAATAGAGTATATACAAGCGGTCCATAATGTGAACACACTAAGAGGAGTGGGAGTCGGTGTAGTCCAACTATAGAATCTATAGCGAAGATATGTCGGTGTAGTCCAACTATAGAATCTCTAGCGAAGATATGTCGGTGGCAACTACCAAACCCGCCAGTGATATAAATGTCCAACGGTCATGCAGGCACCTCGTGAGTGTCAGCTCATGTTGAGCTTGACATCTCAACACTTTTTATTCTTTTCTTCTTCTTCTTCTTCTTCTTCTTACTTCTCTATCTCTAAAAATAGATTTTCTCTATTTGTTTTAAATTTCCTTTTATGGGAGGTAAACTTGTTGATTTTATGTTTACTTGTTTTGCAGGTTTAGGATTCATGGTTAGCTTCATTTCGACAACATGTTATGGCTCACCCTAACCCCCCTTGAAACACATCCAACAAGAGATTACCTAGTGAACCACAATTGTCGTGAGGATCTTTCCAATGGTCAAGCTCATAACCCTTGAGGTCTCCAAGCTCTACAACTCCTTGATGAGAAGCAATTCCACCGCACCTCCCGCGAGCGTTGTCACACCGCCGTGTTGCACTATGGGTGCCCGTCCCTTCTCTCATCTCACTTCACTCACACACACTCACTAGCATACATTAGGGAGAGAGATTAGCAAGAGTAAGCCTCAATTGCACAATGGGAGACTATGTTGTATTATGAGAGAAATTCACTTATATACATGGCCATAAGTGTTCACACTCATTTAAATTGTGGCCGGCAGAGCACTTTAGGCTCATAAGAGACCTAATGCTATCACAATGACTACTCTTATAATATATCCATGAAGTACATCACTTGGGACTTCATCCTACATGCTACAACAAGCTCTTGAATCAGGAATTACCATAAATACTCTGTCACACCATTACGAGCGCCCGTCCAAGTTATAGCTTTGGACACCATTGCTTCATATCTTGAATGTATGACCCTTTGGTGTATCTACCTTGACTCCTTGATGTAAGATAATGGAGGTAGCTCTTGTTAACCCTAGGAATGGGTTAACACAACAATCGATAGTTAATTCTTTCTTTTTATTCATAATCATATTTTTCTATTATTTCATCCTTTTCATTCTTTGCTTTTATGCATGATAGTTTTTATGCATAATGTTTAAGCGTAGTGCTTTTATGCTTACCTCCTTTTCTTGTTTTATATTGTAGGTATCTCTTTTCTTAAGTATTTTGGAATGGGCTTGAGCATAGAACCTGAGGAGATTTAGGTGTGTGGCTAAATCTTCAAAAAATAAGCCTTTTGAAAGGAAAATTTGAGTATATAAGAGCTTGATAAGGAGATTTCGCCATGCATCCTAATCTCCAAAGCATGCCATTGAACACAACCCTTTTGAAGGGAGAGCTTGAGTATAGAGCTTTAGGAAACTACATTGTTGAGTGGAAATGGCTTGAGGAGATTTGGTTTTGTGGCAAATCATGAGGCTTTGAACACAAGAATTTGAGAAGAGCTTTAGGAGACAAGGTTGAGTGGGAATGGCTTGAGGAGATTTGGTTGTGTGTGGTCAAATCTCCAAAGCATAAGGCTTTAAACACAAGAATTTGAGAATGGCTTTTTGAGGAGAATTTGATGTGTTGCCAAATCTCCAAAGCGCAAGACATTTGCATCGTTGGGGCCCTGATTCTATAGCTTGACATAGACATTGAGTAGATTTGGCTATTTAGAAAAAACTCCAAACCTGCATTTAGCATAGGGTTTAACAAGGATGGAGGGAATTTTTTGTGTGTACTAATTTGAATACTGAAAGTTGGATTATATAAAATTATCATATGTTTGACTAGAATGTGTTGTCAAATGATAGGGATTGCAATCCAAGTTGGAGACAAAGTTAACATATTTGTTAAAGGACGAATTGGTTACGTGTGCATAACCAACCCAATTGATTATTGTTGTCAAGGTGTTTTAATTAGGGGGGATAATGTATTGGTTTCAGTTGAGGTGTGCGTTAAGGAGGATGTACTCTTGCCTTTTCCTACCATGGATGCAACAAGGGATGGTGAAGAAAAGTATAGTGTTGTCATATGGAATAGGCAATCTTTGCAACTTGTGCAAGTGTGGCAGAAGACCCTAGATCTACAATGAAAAAGTTCTATCACCTCAAGAACATGCCATCAAGGAGATGATTACATATAATGAGAAAGAGAAAAGGGCTATGTTATGAGATGATGGAAGGACAAAATGCCTCAAGGAGGGTTGGTCATTCCATATATATTCCCATATGACCTAGTAAACTTTGATGTGCTTGGGGATTATAACTTAAGAGTGGTTATTGAGAAGACCTATGATACTATGTTAGACTCACCCTTGCATGACATTGACAGTGTTAGACTTGTCAAGTGGCCTATTAAACAAATCACTATGTTGGACAGATGTCGTTTATAACTAAATGAGACCTTACCGCTTAAAAAGGCAATGATGAAATAGAGCAGGTGAAGACACACCATGACACCCATCTGGCATCCACTGATGGAGCTAAGACTTTGCAAGTAGGGGGAGAGAAGCCCCATGGACTCACTTACAAAGTTTCACTACCATTAGACAATGTTGGATGGGTGTGAAGTCCTACCCAAACCCACTCTTTTTTGCATAGGGGACCCCTTTGGGCACTATGCAAAAAAGAGTGGGCTGGCAACACATTGTCACACCCATCTGACGTTTCTATGGGCATAACACTTTTTTGCAAGTGGGGGGGAAACAAGCCCTATTTACCCAGTTGCAAAGTTACATACATGAACCCTTGGGCCATATATAAAAACAGAGGTTATAAACACACTGTAACACCCATCTAGCATTTGAGATGGAAATAAAAATTTACAAAATGGGCATGGGTACACTTATAAGTTTCACCCTCATTAGACGTTGGATGGGTATGATGTCCTACCCACACCTACTCTTTTTGCATAGGGAACCCCTTTGGGAACTATGCAAAAAAGAGGGGGTGGCAAGACACCATCACACACATCTAAAGTTAGATAGGGATTAAACTTTGTGAGTGAGGGGAGAATATCCCATGGACCCACTTGCAAATTGCCAGATGGGTATGATGTCCTATCGGCACCTGCTTTTTTTGCATAGGGGACCCCTTGGGCACTATGCAAAAAGAACAGCGGGTGACAAAACACTTTCACACACATTTGACATCAAATGGGGATTAAACTTTGAGAGTGGAAGGAGAGAAGTCCAACATGGACCCACTTGCACATTTTCATCCCCATCGGTCCGGATGGATCAACATACTAAACCAATTGATTGGTTGGGGGCCTCTCCTTAGACTAAAGAATCAAGCAAAATAAGAGGTAAAGTGTGATTTATGGTCTTTTTCTTAATCTCTAAATGTTTCTCACTTCTCAACCCCTCTCAAGCTTGAGAAGTATTCAATTGAATAGCTCTCTAATTAAATTGAAGCTCTCTAATGGATTTTAGTGATTAAACACATAAAGTGTTCATTTATGCTCAAATTAAAATATTTTTTTTAAGCATATCTCTCCCTCCCCCAAAGAATGGTCATTCCTATGACACCTACTCTATATTCAATTAATGCTTCTCATGGAGAAATTCTCTATTCACAAATCAAACTCTAGGCTTGTGAAGCTAGAAGTTTAAGAAAATGGTTTCTATACTTATATGCTTGAAAAATATGGTAATATTATGGGATAAATCCATAAATTGGATTTAATTCTAAACGATAGTTATACTATCATAATTATTTTACTATGTTATTCTTTTCATAAAAATTAAAAAATTACCACCAGTAATAGCAGCAGAGCTATGGTAAAATTTTTAAGAAATTGATGCATAATTCATTCTTATGCATAACGTGAAAAGAGGACTTCCTATCATATTCTAGGATTGAATATCCTAGGTTAAAAGAATGATTTTTGTCACATTCAATGGAAAACTAATTTTTAAGTTTACGTGTAATTAAATAATTAAGAAATGAGAAAATTATGGTAATTATATTTAATGATAAAAGAGGAATTCCTGTGATAATTGAAATTCAATCATTTAGATGGGAAAAGAGAAATTCCTAACATATTGGAATTATTGGATATTTTATTTAAATTTAAAGATGAATTTTAGATCAATTTTAGATAAATTTATTTTATCTGTGAGAAATATTTGAATGGTAAAAGAGGAATTCCTATGACATTTGGAATTCAATCATTTAGATGGGAAAAGAGAAATTCCTAGCATATTGGAATTAATGGATATTTTATCTAAATTCAAAGATGAATTTTAGATAAATTTATTTTATCTATAAGAAATATTTAAATGATAAAAGAGGAATTCCTATGACATTTGAAATTCAATCATTTAGATGGGAAAAGAGAAATTCCTAGCATATTGGAATTAATGGATATTTTATTTAAATTCAAAGATGAATTTTAGATAAATTTATTTTATCTATAAGAAATATTTAAATGATAAAAGAGAAATTCCTATGACATTTGAAATTCAATCATTTAGATGGGAAAAGAGAAATTCCTAGCATATTGGAATTAATGGATATTTTATTTAAATTCAAAGATAAATTTTAGATAAATTTATTTTATCTATGAGAAATATTTAAATGATAAAGAGGAATTCCTATGACATTTGGAATTCAATCATTTAGATGGAAAAAGAGAAATTCATAGCATATTGAAATTAATGGATATTTTATTTAAAGTCAAAAATAAATTTTAAATAAATTTATTTTATCTATGATAAATATTTAAATGATAAAAGAGGAATTTCTATGACATTTGGAATTCAATCATTTAAATGGAAAAAGAGAAATTCCTAGCATATTGAATTAATGGGTATTTTGTTTTAGATGAATTTATTTTTTGAGAAATATTTGATGATAAAAGAGGAATTCCCATGACATTGCAATGCAAATAATTAAACGCAGAAAGAGGAATTCCCATGGTATTCGAGATCATGACATCAAATGGAAAGAAGAGAAATTTTTAGTATAATTCAATTTATGATTATTCATCAAAAGTGAAAATATGGGTAGAATTGATTTTTGTAAATCCCATGAATTCTTTTATTCAAAAGAGGAATATTGAATATAATTCAATTGAAGAATTGAGAAGGAATATGGAAATAGTCGTCGAGAAAAAGAACCTTTATCTAGGCCAAGCAATTGGTAAAAATTTAGAAAAAGTCCCATTATCGGTATCAAGGTAGTAAAAATTACTAAATGGGAAGAGAATGTGGAACGAATGTGATAAGATGTAAATGGGATGTGATAAGATATAATTGGGATGTGATAAGATGTAAATGCGATGTGATAAGATGTAAATGGGATGTGATAAGATATAAATGCGATGTGATAAGATGTAAATGAGATGTGATAGGATGTGAATAGATGTGATAGGATGTAAATGGAATGTGATAAGATGTAAATGGGATGTGATAGGATGTGAATGGATGTGATAAAATGTAAATGGGATGTGAATGGATGTGAATGGATGTGATAAGATGTAAATAGGATGTGATAAGATGTGATGTAATGAGAATGGATGTGGATGTGAATGATGAGATGAGAATGAGATGAGAGGATATGTGAAAGGGTGAGATGGGAAGAACATGGATGTGAATGTGGATGTGGATGTGTATGTGAAAGAAGGGATGTGGATGTGTCTGTGAAAGAATGGATCTGGATGTGTATGTGAAAGAAGGGATGTGGATGTGTATGTGAAAGAAGGGATGTGGATGTGTAGTTGAAGGAATGGGATGTGGATGTGTAGAAGAAAGAAGGGATGTGGATGTGTAGTTGAAGGAATGGGATGTGGATGTGTATAAGAAAGAAGGGATGTGGATGTGTATGTATATGTGTATGTGAAAGAATGTGATGTGATGTGACATGAATATATGTGGATGTGAAGTGATAGATATGAATGTATGGATAGATGTGGGTAGTCGTACATGTGAACGATTGGATGGATGTGGATGAATGAGATGAGATGTGTATGAATGAGATATGATGTGGATGTGATGTAATAAGGATGGGATGAATGAGATATGATGTGGATGTGATGTAATGTGGATGGGATAATTGAGATATGATGTGGAGAGATGTGATGTGATGTAATGTGGATAGAATGTATGTGATGGGATGGTGATGAGAATGAATGTGATGGATATGAATGAATGTGATGTGATGGATGTAAATGGATGTGATGTAAATGAATGTGATGGACGTGCATAGATGTGACGTGATGTGAATCGGGATGTGAATGAATGAGATGTGACGTGCATAGATGTGACGTGATGTGAATCGGGATGTGAATGCATAGATGTGACGTGATGTGAATCAGGATGTGAATGAATAATATGGGATGTGAATGGATGAGATGTGATGTGATGTGAATCGGGATATGAATAAATGATGTGATGTGAAATGGATGTGATGAGATGTGATGTAAATTGGGATAGATGTGAATGGATGATATGTGATGTGAATGAATGTGATGTGATGTGATGTGAAACGGGATAGATGTGAATGAATATGATCTGATGCGATGTGGATATGGGTAGATGCGAGTGGATGAGAGATCTGATGAGGATAAACAAGAAAAGACGTGATGAGATGAAAAATGATGTAATTGGATGAGAATGGGAATACATATGAGATGAAAAATGATGTAATTGGATGAGAATGGGAATACATATGAAATGGATGTGGATTAAATAATGTGGATTGATGTGAAACAATGTGGAAAGATGAGAGTTCGTTATAGAAACTATATTTATGACTTGTTTGTAAATGACTGTTTTATATCAAGAATGCTGGGGAAGCATTTTAACCGTCTTGTGTGAATGAGGTCGTGGAGACCTAACTGATAAAGTTGCAACAACTGACGGAGAGTCAACGGAGGACGTCTCGCTGCGTAGCAAGGTCGGTTGAGGTCTTGCCCAGCCCCGGTTCGATTTAAATGGTGAGCTTCCGATACGGTGGATGAGGGACCAAGGAAGCGACCTATGAGTGAAGCGCTAAGTGACCTGCGAAGGATCCTGGAGGGTGCTAACCATACGGTGCTCCGGCTCTGGGTCGTCGAAGATACCCACACGTGCGTCGGGGAAGATATTGGAACAAGGAGTAAGAGATGTTTTCTGAATCCAGGCATGGATTTGGTTGATTGACCTTGCTGCTCCTCAACGGATGAGTCCATGGCTCTTTTATATGGATCTGTTGGATCTTGCTGATCTTCAATGGAGATTCCATTTTGATTTTTATAAGTGAATATATTGTCGGTACTATGAGCTAGGAACTATCAAAAAGGCCCCTGAGTGGACAGGTGGTGAGCGTTCTGGTTGCCAATGATGCCATAGGTACACCGATGAAGGAATGATTAGAAATTAGGTTTGGATCTTGCTGATCTTCAATGGAGATTCCATTTTGATTTTTATAAGTGAATATATTGTCGGTACTATGAGCTAGGAACTATCAAAAAGGCCCCTGAGTGGACAGGTGGTGAGCGTTCTGGTTGCCAATGATGCCATAGGTACACCGATGAAGGAATGATTAGAAATTAGGTTTGAACCGGATATTTTGGAGGATTATGATCAGTGACACTATGGTTTCATTAAATGATTGTTTTAAAGACAGCTGAATCTGTGAAAAAGGCAATTTCATATTGGGTGTGTAAGTGGTGTGACTAGTTTTAAGTTTGCTGCAGCAGTGGGTGCTTCGAGCACTCCCTACTCAAACATCCATGAAGAGGAGAGAGACCTTTCCACCCCAAGGTACCCTGCAAGACTTCCAAGATAGAGCTATGCAAATAGAGAATGCTCATGTCATAGTAGCGGAGCGCAATACCTCTTGGTCCCCACTTATCCTCAGCATGTCTTTAGCTCCTCCAACTATTCCTCTAGCCCCGACAGTAGCTTCTACATCCTCTTCCATGAATGAGCTAGCCAAGCTCAAGAAGGAGCTGGAAGATTTCAAAAGGTCTATATTCAAAATATAGCACAAACATTATGTTGAAGTTGAACTGATTTGTACAAAGTCTTTGATGTCTGGTATGATCTTGTATAAATGAACAATATGTTGAAGTTGAACTGATTTGTACAAAAAAGTCCTTGGGATAGATAGAGTGGTGTCATTAAATATTAAACAAACAATATATTGAAATTGTGAACAAATTGTATCACGTTTTTGACATCTGTTATCTTTTTGTATAAAGATGGCATTGCCTATGAAACGATTACTCTCTGTTACTTATAAAGGTAAGCATTTTATTATATCATCGGGGAAAACCCCATCATAAAATTCTCAAGTACATTTCATCTGTTCACATTTACAACAGCCTCAAGAGTGGTGGGATTCATCTACACCCATCCTTCCTAAGGGCCTGTAATAACATGGCTGAACAAAACTGCAACAAAAAGCGATCTCCCTAATCCTCTCTATCACAATAGTATCCTCATCTTCTATCTAGTCCTCCTTGAATGGAGTTAAGCCCTCCTAGGATAGACATTTTGAAGGAGGGAGGCAGCTCCGGAATCTTTGTAATTTCCTTGCAGAAGTGGTGCATTCCTTTCTTTCAGCTCCGGCAGGATAAGCCCCAGTAGGGCTAATCCTCTACCTTTCCCTCGTAGAAGTCGAAGAAGTACGTCCAACGTCATGCCTTCATCCGCCATCTTAGTCTTCCTTTGCCGGCCCCTTGATATGTAAGACTATCCGCATCACGGAGTTGAGCTCCTTCTTGTTTTGCAAGATCCCCACCCACCACTTCGAATTAATATTTGAGAAAACCACACTTCAAGATATCATTCCGAATTGATATTCCCTCCTCGATGGTGGTGGTGGATTGACATGGCATCTTGTCATCAGTTCCTTGTCCGTACGGACGATTAGTACCCTTTTGCATTTGTCCCATCACCGTACGACACTTCAGTACTCTTCCCACACTCAGTAGCTTCTAAAAGCGTTTGACACTCAGTACCTTATTGGTAAGGATCAATAGTGTGTCTAGCATAATTAAGTAGTATTGATTGAATTTTTTGTGTGTAGCTCATGGATGTATTGATGCTTGTTAATATAGATCACATGTTTCACAAAAGAAATACTTTTGATGGAGTCTCAAAACATATAGGCATAACACCAAGAGTCACTTGTTCCACCAAAAAAAATTCTATTGATTGAGTTTGAAAACATGTGAACATAACACCAATAAGTTACAAACTGCTATTCATGTTTACTTTTCCATTTATGGTTTCTAAATATCTTCGAATCCCTCCATTGTCTATGTCTCTCTGCTGCCATTGAATTGTCCAAATTTTGTCTTCATCTTTGCTTTTGGGCTAGAATAAAAGCAAGCTTGACTTTGGAGCTAGCAACTTTTCTTTTAGCATGCAGCCTCTGTAGTATGCCTCAGTAAAACCATTGGAAGACTTCCTTTAGACTATTTGCCTTTTGACTCCCTCCGTAGTGTTGTGTGTGTCTGAAAAATGCATTACGTGCCATGTAGTGAGACTTCTCCATGCCTTGGGTAGACCAAATTGCTGGGCATCCATACTTTTTGACAAAATAGGGAAGGTGGTTGTAGATGATATGCTGTTTTCACAGACATAAGAATGCATAGTAAGTTATAAAAAAAAAGAGGATCACACTTAAGTAAAAGAAGAAGACAGAACCTTACCATGTAGTGAGTTATATTGCAGGCTGTCCACGCATCTTTCATTGACTTCCCAAAATGTTTAATTGCCTCTTCAAAGTTCTTGTAATCACTCTTTGTCCATGTTACATTGTCACAGAACATGAAGAGTTGATCAAGAGACCTCCACACCTCTGCCTTCACATGTCGTGCTTCCCCATCTGCCTCATGATCTTTCACGGCATTATGGACTTGCTTCCACAATCCATAATTAATCCTTGAAACTGTTCTACCTTGCCTTACTTGCTTACTACTGTGTTTGGGTCGAGACAAGAATCTTCTTGCCTTAATTGTACATCCTTTTTGTACCATATGAATACACTGCTGAACACTCAACTATCTCTCTCTCTCTCTCTCTCTCTCTCTCTCTTCTCTCTCTTCTGTATGTGTTTTCCATCAGACTTTTCCAGGATAGTGTTAGGGCTGAAAGTAGACTCCCAGAGATTCCGCATGTAACATTGGTATTAGAGCATCAGGCTTAGTGACTAAGCATGGATTCACTCCCAGATGAAGGTGCACAGGTCTAAGGTACAGGAAAGTACAAAGGTACACAGTCCAAGGAAAGGAATACAAGACATGGAAGAAATTCTTTGGTTGGTGGTTTTCCACAAGACACAAGGGGAACGGAAGTCCTATGAGTCGGGTGCCACTTGGGGCACATCAGGAAAGGCTTTCAGAGGTAATGATTCCAAGGGAGGATGATTCTCCAAAAACGGGTGGAGTGAGAGTGCCAGACTCAATGATCAGGGAAAAGAAGACCAGAGAAATTGTTGAGGGACATGGCATGAAGGGAAAGGGGATATGATGGAACAGATGCAGAGACCTTCATTAGAGTCAGAGTGGATCTAGAGACTGGGCAAGGTTTTCAGTGAAAAGGTTGCTAGGAAGGGAAGGATGACAGGTTTGGGATTCTGTGAGAAAAGACAATGGGGATAATGACAATCATCTAAGAATAGAAGTTGGAATCCCATCATCAAGTTTAACAGAGGGGGATGTCATGTGCAAGACATGTGTTGGCTATACCCTAAAGGGGAAACATATAATGAACCAGATTAGAACTTGTTAAGGACTATATTTTGGAGCTTGTGCTAGGTTTGGGGTAGAGAAGCTTGTGGAGAGGACATGAGGGCTGTCGGCTAGATTTGGATGGAGTACTTCTCTGTCCGCTATAGCATGGTAATGGTTTATTTGTGATGGATTTGGCTGCCAACAGCAGGTCGGCCAGTCCATGGGGTTTTTCCAGCCCTGTAAAAGGGCATGCTTGCTCATGATTAGATTCATTCAATCCTTCTTGAATTGGGTCTTAGACTTAGGCATAGATTAGGTATTCTCTACCTTCCAAGGCCTACGAGATTGTACATCCTTTCTATACCATATGAATATACTGAATACTTAGCTCTCTCTCTCTCTCTTTTGTATGCATTTTGCATTAGACTGTTCCAGGAGGTGTTTAGGGCTGAAAAAAGAATCCGAGAGCTTTTGCATGTGACATTTCATCCCCATTGGGTGTGAGTGTGTAGCCACCCATTCTTTTTTATACAGTACCCAAGGGGTCTCCTATGTAAAGAAGAGTGGATTTGGGTAGGACATCACACGCATCCTGCATACGATGGGGGTGAAACTTTGCAAGTGGATCCATGGGGCTGCTCCCCTTCACTCACAATGTTTAATCCCCATCCATCTCCCTCGACACTGTGAATGTGTGTTGATGGTGTTTTGGCACCCGCTCTTTTTTGCATAGTGCCCAAGGGGTCCCTATGCACGCATCCTGCATACGATGGGGGTGAAACTTTGCAAGTGGATCCATGGGGCTGCTCCCCTTCACTCACAAAGTTTAATCCCCATCCATCTCCCTCGACACTGTGATGGTGTTTTGGCACCCGCTCTTTTTTGCATAGTGCCCAAGGGGTCCCTATGCAAAAAAGAGTGGGTTTGGGTAGGACATCACACCCACCGATGGGCTTGAAAATTTACAAGTGGGTCCATGAATTTAGAACTTTTATGTGTATCTCTAGTGTGGGATATGGACCATATATTTTCAGACATGAATTTTCTCTATTCATGGGGATTTATGCAGGTTATGGGCTGGTGTTGGCTAGTTCATGGTAGTCAGTCATCTCATTAGCCTTCCTATATAAAGGGCCCCTCTCCCATTATTGTCATCAACCAATCCTAGTGCATAGATTCTGAAGTGCATCTGTTGTACAACACCATATGAATCTCGCGCTATGATAATAGAACTTGATTATTGCCTACTCTCTCCCTCTCTTTGAGACTCTCTACTTTTGCCTATATGTTGATCCCTCTCACCTGTGTATACTTTCACATGGTATCAAACATCTAGATCTCGGCTTCCTTCATCTCTGTTTTGTTCCCTTTCCTTTCTTCTCTATTTTTTTGGAGTAAGACTCAGTGATGTGTTTTTCAACAAATGGTTATGTTTTTCCTCAAACTGTCTTCCACATCATTGCTTTTTTTATGGGTTGTCCCTGTGCTGCAAAGCGTCTGTCTAGGCTTCAAGGAGTAGGCTACAAGTGGTTGTGTTTTCTTTTGGAGGCTATGTTTGTAGTTGTAATTCCTCTCTTTAGTTGCTCCTGCCCCGTGCTTTACTTGTGGAGTCAAGGTGCAATCTAGGAGCTGCGTTGGTGATTGTTGGGTTAATTTATTTACAGCTTGGACAGTAGTGAAAGGTTCTTTGTAGTCCAGCGCGACTAGTAGCTTTGATAGTTCCTCTTCTTCCCTAGCTTTTCTCCCTTTGACAATTCTTCTTCCTTTTATGTAGGAGACCCCTCGAGGACTATCCAAAAAAGAGCGGGTGGTGGCAACACACCATCACATTAATCCGATGAAAGGTCCCTGCCCCCTCCGCACAACGAATTCTGGGGTGCTAGCAGCGGGAGTATCACTTCTTGCGCAGGGCAGGGTCCCTCACTCGAGGCCTCGCCCACGGATATCTGGACAAGAGACTAATCCCTCAGTTCTTCCAAAATCGAACCTGGAAAAAATTTCCACGCCTGAGAAAAGCACGGGCGATTCCTCCACGGATATTTTTACTCTAACGTAGTCAAGAGCCTTAACTAACTGAACTGATCCGACCGAACCCGTAAGTCCCATGGTCAGATCAAGGAAAAGACTTGCACTTGGATCATAGAGACCAATGCTTTTTTCTTCATTGAGTGGCACAGCTGTTGATTCTTTTCCATACAACAATTTCTATCCGGAATTTACTTCATCTATCGTACCATAACAGAATTGAGTCTCATTTTAGGGATCCATTAGTCCAGCCTAACCCAGTCCCATGGGTTAGCCAACCGCCAAACCATTGTAGTGATGGGATCCAATTAGGAATTTGGTTAGGTTTTTTCCCGAGTACCAGGGAAAAGAGTTTCCAGGTCCCCTAGCTAGATATTCATGCAAACTTAAAACTAGTCACACCACTTACACACAATTCAGCTGTCTTTAAAACAATCATTTAATGAAACCATAGTGTCACTGATCATAATCCTCCAAAATATCCGGTTGAAACCTAATGTCCAATCATTCCTTCATCATGGGTGTACCTATGGCATCATTGGCAACAACCAGAACGCTCACCTATGCACTCAGGGGCCTTTTCGATAGTTCCTAGCTCATAGTACCTGGCAATATATTCACTTATAAAAATCAAAATGGAATCTCCGTTGAAGATCAGCAAGATCAACCAACAGATCTATATAAAAGAGCCATGGATTCATTCGTTGAGGACCAACAAGGTCAATTTACCAGATCCATGCCCGAATTCAGAAAACAACTCTTACTCCTTGTTCCAATATCTTCCCCGATGCACGTGTGGATATCTTCGACGACCCAGAGCTCGAGCACCCTATGGTCAGCACCCTCTAGGATCCTTCGCAGGTCACCTAGCGCTTCACTCATAGGCCGCTTCCTTGGTCCCTCATCCACCGTACCGGAAGCTCACCATTTAAACCGAGGCTGGTCAAGACCTCGGCCGACCTTGCTATGCGAGACGTCCTCCGTTGACTATCTCATCCACTCGCATGTACCCATATCCACATCTCATCACATCATATTCATTCACATCTATCCCGTTTCACATCACATCACATTCATTCACATTACATATCATCCATTCACATCTATCCCAATTTACATCACATCTTAGCACATCCATTTCACATCACATCTCATTCATTCATATCTCGATTCACATCACATCACATCTCATCCATTCACATCCCATATTATTCATTCGTATCCTGATTCACATAACATCAAATCTCATTCATTCACATCCCGATTCACATCACATCACATCTATTCACGTCCATCACATTCATTTACATCACATCCATTTACACCCATCACATCACATTCATTCATATCCATCACTTTCATTCTCATCACCATCCCATCACATACATTCTATCCACATTACATCACATCACATCTCTCCACATCATATCTCATTCATCCTATCTACATTACATCACATCCACATCATGTCTCATTCATACGCATCTCATCTCATTCATCCACATCCATCCAATCGTTCACATGTACGACTACCCACATCTATCCATACGTTCATATCTATCACTTCACATCCACATATATTCATGTCACATCACATCACATTCTTTCACATACACATCCACATCCATTCTTTCACATACACATCCACATCTATTCTTTCACATACACATCCACATCCCTTCTTTCACATACACATCAACATCCATTCTTTCACATACACATCCACATCCACATCCATTCTTTTACATACACATCCACATCCATTCTTTCACATACACATCCACATCCCTTCTTTCACATACACATCAACATCCACATCCATCCACATCCACATCCATGTACTTCCCATCTCACCCTTTCACATATCCTCTCATCTCATTCTCATCTCATCATTCACATCCACATCCATTCTCATTACATCACATCTTATCACATCCTATTTACATCTTATCACATCCACTCACATCCTATGGCATCCCATTTACATCGTATCACATCCATTCACATCCCATTTATATCCATTCACATCCTATCACATCCCATTTACATCTTATCACATCCCATTTACATCTTATCACATCCGTTCACATCCCATTTACATCTTAGCACATCTCACTTACATCTTATCACATCTCACTTACATCGTATCACATTTTATTTACATCTTATCACATCCCATTTACATCTTATCACATCCCAATTACATCTTATCACATCCCATTTACATCTTATCACATTCGTTCCACATTCTCTTCCCGTTTAGTAGTTTTTACTACCTTGATACCGATAATGGGACTTTTCATGGGATTTACAAAAATCAATTCTATCCATATTTTCACTTTTGATGAATAATCATAAATTGAATTATACTGAAAATTCCTCTTCTTCCCATTTGATTTCATGGATCTCAAATACCATGGGAATTCCTCTTTTTGCATTTTATTATTTGCATTCCAATGTCATGGGAATTCCTCTTTTATCATCAAATATTTCTCAAAAAATAAATTCATCTAAAATAAAATACCCATTAATTCAATATGCTAGGAATTTCTCTTTTCCCATTTAAATGATTGAATTCCAAATGTCATAGGAATTCCTCTTTTATCATTTAAATATTTATCATAGATAAAATAAATTTATCTAAAATTCATCTTTGAATTTAAATAAAATATCCATTAATTCCAATATGCTAGGAATTTCTCTTCTCCCATCTAAATGGGTGAATTCCAAAATGTCATAGGAATTCCTCTTTTATCATTTAAATATTTCTCATAGATAAAATAAATTTATCTAAAATTCATCTTTGCATTTAAATAAAATATCCATTAATTCCAATATGCTAGGAATTTCTCTTTTCCCATCTAAATGATTGAATTTCAAATGTCATAGGAATTCCTCTTTTATCATTTAAATATTTCTCATAGATAAAATAAATTTATCTAAAATTCATCTTTGAATTTAAATAAAATATCCATTAATTCCAATATGCTAGGAATTTCTCTTTTCCCATCTAAATGATTGAATTTCAAATGTCATAGGAATTCCTCTTTTACCATTTAAATATTTCTCACAGATAAAATAAATTTATCTAAAATTCTTCTTTGAATTTAAATAAAATATCCAATAATTCTAATATGCTAGGAATTTCTCTTTTCCCATCTAAATGATTGAATTTCAATTGTCATAGGAATTTCTCTTTTATCATTAAATATAATTATGATAATTTTCTCATTTCTTAATTATTTAATTACACATAAACTTAAAAATTAGTTTTCCATTGAATGTGACAAAAATCATTCTTTTAACCTAGGATATTCAATCCTAGAATATGATAGGAAGTCCTTTTTTCACGTTATGCATAAGAATGAATTATGCATCAATTTCTTAAAAATTTTACCATAGCTTTGCTACTATTATTGGCAATTTTTAATTTTTATGAAAAGAATAAGACATTGTAAAATAATTATGATAGTATAACTATCTTTTAGCATTAAATCCAATTTATGGATTTATCCCATAATATTACCATATTTTTCAAGCATATAAGTATAAAAACCATTTTCTTAAACCTCTAGCTTCACAAGCCTAGAGTTTGATTTGTGAATAGAGAATTTCTCCATGAGAAGATGACTAAATCCTATTACTCTTAGGGCCTGCCAATCAGAACTCTCTTTTTGATCTTGATTGGACTTTTTTTCTTCCTTGTTGGCTTGATGTCGACTGTCTGTTTATCAATGCTTGCCTCTGTTGCTTGTCTGGGAGGGGTATCCTTGTCTTCATCTATCTCCACGTGTTCTTCTTCTTGGATTGTGTCGCCTGATGCAATCATGGGTGGCTCTCGAAACCTTATGAGTTTGTGTTTTCCATAGCCCTCCAGACATTTGGGCTCCTTAACACCACATGCTAATGCATAAGAAGTGTAAGACAAAAAGTAAGAGGCCCTAGAGGCCTGCTTATTCACATAATCCCCAAATATATCTATGGATTGGCAGACAACCTCTCTATCAAAATGATCTTTTCCTTTTGCCATAAAAGATCATGTCCACCTAAAACCCTACATAAACATTTAAAGAAGTAAACAATGGCTATGGTAAATCAAGATCTTAGCACTGCCTAGATCATGAATGTAATGAGCTAGGCTTGACAGTTTGCCATACCCAGCCGACCTGCTTCCACTTGTTCTCTGGAGGAATGTGTCATCCTCAATTTGTAGCTACCACATATCAAAAGATTAGAGTGAGACAATACACAACCTACAAAACATTTAAACACAAGATAAAGTATTTGATTTGAAGTAACAAGATCATACCTTCTCATTTTCATCAGCAACAAGTAGTTCATCTTTCCAAATATTTATTTCTCTCCCCTCCAGTCCAACCTCTTCTTTAAGCTTTCCCTTGTATAGTGCTGAGAGATTCATAGCTTCTTGTGTGAGCTGGAAGACAGCTTCATCTGGCTCTTGGAACATTTCAATCTCTTTGAAACAAATAGTAAGGGACTCTGCAGGATCAAAAGTTGTTTCCAAAGCCAGTAGTAAATGGCCAGCAATGCTTTATATTCAACTCTCTTAAAAACACACACACAGAGCTGAAATTGTAAGTGGTGTGTGTGCTTTTTTTAACTTCAAACTTCATTATTTTGATTTAATGCACACTAACTGAATTATATGTATTGCAGTTGTATTAGAAGGCTTCTAGATGCATTGGATCACTGTCCTCCTAATGTCAATCTTTTGGATTCAATAGAGCCAATAAATTTAGAGGTAAAAAGTCGTTCCCTCTTGTAAGATCCCTGTTCCCACCGAGCAACGGATTCAGGATACTGGCAGCGGAAGTAGCACTTCTCGCGCGGGACAGGGGTCCCACATTCGGGGCCTCACCCACGGATATCCGGATAAGAGACTAATCCGTCGATTGTTCCAAAACCGAACCCGAAAAAACTTCCTTTACCGAAAAGAACGGGCGATTCCACCAGGATAACTTTTTATTCTAACGTAGTCAAGATCATTTCTGATCGAGCTGATCCAATTGCATCTATAAGATACTTGGTCAGATCAAGGAAGAAACTTGCACTTGGATCATTGGGATCAAAGCTTTTTTCCCCATTCAAGAGGCACAGCCGTTGATTCCTATCCATAGAACAGTTACTGTCCGGGATTTATTTTATCTATCGTAAAAACAAAAGTTTGAGTCTCGATTTACGGATCCATCAGTCCAGCCTAACCCCATCCGATCCCATGGGTTAGCCAACCGCCCAACCACTGTAGTGATGGGATCCAATTAGTAATTTGGTTAGGTTTTGTCCCGGGTACCAAGGAAAAGAGTTCCAAGGCCCCCTAGCCGGATGTTCATGCAAAATAAAACTAGTCACACCACTCACACACCCAATATGAAATTGCCTTTTCACAGATTCAACCAGTTTAAAACAATCCTTTAATAAAACCATAGTATCACTGATCACCATCTTCCAATTTATCCAGTTGATTCTTAATTTTTCCATCATTCTTTCATCAGAGTATCTATGGCATCATTGGCAACTAGGACGCTCACCACCTGTCCACTCAGGGGCCGTTTCCTAATCCCTAGTCCATAATACTCGGCAATATAATCACTTATCAAGATGGACTCTCGTTGAAGATCAGCAAGATCAACCAACAGATCCATATAAAGAGCCATGGACTCATCCATTGAAGACCAGCAAGGTCAATCAACCAGATCCATGCCCGATTTCAGAAAACAACTCCAACTCTGTTCCAATATCTTCCTCGACGCACGCGTGGATATCCTAGGCGACCCAGAGCCCGAGCACCGTATGGTCAGCACCCTCTAGGATCCTTCGCAGGTGACCTAGCGCTTCACTCATAGGCCGCTTCCTTGGCCCCTCATCCACCGTACTACCGGAAGCTCACCATTTTAATCGCACCGAGGAAGGCTGGTCAAGACCTCGGCCGACCTTGCTACGCGAGACGTCCTTCATTGACTCTCCGTCAGCAGTTGCAACTTTTTCAGTTAGGTCTCCACGACCTTAATCACAAGATGGTCACAATGCTTTCCCAGCAATCTTGACATAAAACAGTCATTTACAAACAGCATTTACAAACAGTCACAAAATACAGTTTCTATATTAACTCTCATTTTTCCACATTATCCCTCATCAATCCACATTGCTTATTCCACATTCCAGTTATATGTGTACTCATCCCATCACATCATTTTCCATCTCATCACTTCAGATTCCTTCACATCACATATCATATATTCACATCCATACATATATCTACATCCACATCCACATTCACATCCATACATCCACATCTACATCCATACATCTATTTTCACATCCACATCTACATGCACATTCACATCCATACATCCACATCTATATGCGTACATTCACATCTACATGCATACATCCACATCTCTATGCATACATCCACATCCACATTCACATTCACCTCCATACATCTACATCGACATGCATACATCCACCTCCACATTCACATCCACATCTATACATCTACATCTACATGCATACATCCACCTCTACATCCACATCTACATCTATACACCTACATCTACATGCATACATCCACATCTCCATTCACATCTACATCTACATGCATCCATCCACCTCCACATCCACATCTACATCTATACATCTACATCTACATGTATACATCCACATCTCCATTCACATCTACATCTATACATCTACTTCTACATGCATCCATCCACCTCCACATCCACAGATTCTACATCTATACACCTACATCTACATGCATCCATCTACCTCCACATCCACATCTACATCTATACATCTACATCTACATGTATACATCCACATCTACATCTATACATCTACTTCTACATGCATCCATCCACATCTCCATTTACATCCTCATCTACACATCTATTTCTACATGCATACATCCACATCTCCATGCATACATCCACCTCCACATTCACACTCACATCCATACCTCTACATCTACATGCAAACATCCACCTCTACATCCACATCTACATCTATACACCTACATCTACATCTACATGCATACATCCACATCTCCATTCACATCTACATCTTTACATCTACATCTACATGCATCCATCCACCTCCACATCCACATCTACATCTATACATCTACATCTACATGTATGCATCCACATCTCCAAGCATAATAATATTCTTTTAATTAATCTAGGATGATAGTTCCTAGAATATGGTAGGAAGTCCTCTTTTTATGCTTTGAATGAAATTATTTTATGCGTAATTTCTATAAAAATTTTGCCATAGCTCCGCTACTATGACTGATAAATCTCATTTTTTTTCTAAGGGATAAGGCTCATTATTAAAGAAATAATTAGAATGGTCTCTAATTGGATCATCAATCCATAATGGTCTCTAATTGGATCATTAAGAAAATAATTAGAATGGTCTCTAATTGAATCATCAATCCATAATGGTCTCTAATTGGATCATTAAGAAAATAATTAGAATGGTCTCTAATTGGATCATCAATCCATAATCGATTGAATCATCAATATACATAAACTAAAAGCATAGAAAAAAGGCATTAATTTGGCCTCAAGCATAGCTTAATCTTGGATTAAGGAAAAGCCTTATGAAAAGCTTCATTTGGATTGAAGAGGGTCATGAGTATGACCATTTCTTAAGTGAGAAAGAGAGAAAAACCATTAGAATTAAATATAAATAGAATTTTATGTAATTCTTTACTATCATTAATTAATTAACTTCAATAGCATTTCAAAAACCATACCAATTAAGCTTCTCAAGCTTGAGAGGGGTTGAGAAGAGAGAATCATTGAGAAATTATAGAAAAGATCATAATTCACTATACTTATCTTATAATTTGCTTGATTCTTTGTTCACGATAGAGGCCCCCAACCAATCAATTGGTTTAGTATGTTGATGGAGCCACCAATGGGGATTGAAGAAAGAGAGAAGTATCAAAAACTAGTGAATTATTAAAGAATTCACAGTTCTTGGCTTAGGTAGAGTAGAGTAACAATGCATAAGACATTATATTTTTTTCAACAAGGGGAGGCTTCTATTTATAGGAAAATTTGAGCTCCTAACCAAACAAACTGATTCTAGAATTTTCCAAGTCAGTTAGGTCACTTTTTGACCATTTTTAGGTCAGTTAAGCTAACTTTTTGGAACTAGACTTGAATGAGGAGAGAGGAGAGATGAAATATCTCAATTTTTATGAGTTTAAAACTCATTCAAGCATGTGAAATATGCACCTCCTTTAAAGAACTCTCCTTCCTTACACATGTGTCATAGTTTTTTTTTTACTAATAAACCTTGTACATTTTCAACTCTTCATCTTATGTGAAATATGCACCTCCTTTAAAGAACTCCCCTTCCTTACATATGTGTTTTTTTTACTAATAAACCTTATACATTTTCAACTCTTCATCTTATGTGAGCATTTACTCATTTTTGGATACCCAAAATATCTCATATTTTTAATATTGCTCATAGTTTTTTACTAATAAACCTTGTACATTTTCAACTCTTCACCTTATGTGAGCATTTACTCATTTTTGGGTATCTTCTTTTTACAAATTGGATTTATCTCCTCCCTACACATGTATTGATGCTATGATACTAGACATCAAAAGGGGGTTGGGGGAGGAATCTTACATTCTACCCCACTTAAAAAACGCGAGATGTCCTCATCTCGCAACTTGTGATAAATTCGCAAGATGCACGAATATGAGACTTAGAGAAAAATTTTAATCAAGATTAACCACCAAGAAAAGTCTTAGAGAGAGCAAGATTCAAAATAAGAACAAGATTTAAACTTTATTCATTCTCAAAACTTATACAGTAAAGATAGAAGAACTCTTTACACTTCCATAAGCCCGTCCATCATATGGTCACAAAAGCAGTCCTCACAAGCTGCACAAGTATAGGGTAACTCATCTATGGGAATGATTCTGCTGGTTATTGCCGCACCTATCTCAGTGGTATGAGGTGATCTAACAAAAGGACCTCTGAGAGGCAAGCCAGAAATGGGGTAAAGGCATATCTTCTCATGAGAAAGAAAACACGCCAGTAAGAAGACCCGCTCAGAAAACCCAAGATGCCTTGATCTCATGACGCAGTAGTATCGGGGACCCAAACCCAAGGCTTCAATAACTATGGCCAAGCGGACATTATTACGAAAGTGCTGCTGACCCCAGGGTGTTACCCTAGTTATGTCTTGATAGGTCCGCCATTTGGTCTGTGCTACAGAAGTTCCCAAGTGAGGGAAAAGTGAGCGCTCATACTGTTCTAGAAAATCTTTCTTCACAGACTCTCTTGCGTCTTGAAGGTGAGAAATCATCATGGATAAAACTAATTCCTGTTGCCAAGCCATGAAGGAGATTAAGAAAGAAAGGAGATTGATGGGAGTAAGATTACTGTGAGTGACAAGTAAAAGTTATGACTTATATAAAGGAAGGAGCTAGCGTAACCTAGAAGCCAACGGTAACTTGCCACTGAAGTTTTACCGTCTTTCCATGATTTGTGTTTGACACATTTTTCTATAGAAGGCATTAAGAATTTTGAGATGAGGAGATAAAAGAAGCTTGTAGGCTAAGTCACCTACTTTCATATTGAATTCGGATATAAGGGTCACAATATCTGGGGGATAACTTCTTATACTCCCCGAGAGATAAAGAACTTCTTTTGAGCCGTACTCGAATGAAAACCAAAACCTTGATATCCAAAACACCGATTCTCACTTCTGAACTCATTGTTCTAAATCCTTAAAACAGGTGGGACTCCTGAGAAGTATTCTATGAAAAGGGTCTTCCTTTTTTTTTAACAGAAACTTTCTTTTATTTTAGAGAGGGAATAATTATAAGATCAGAAAGGGAGATTCTTACTCCTGTATACCTCAAGGCTGGGGAGGAATCTTACATTCTACCCCACTTAAAAAGTGCGAGATGTCCTCATCTCGCAAGGTAGAGGACAACTCTTATTCTTAAGATCCAATTTTATTCTGGGGTTCCTTATATTCTGGTCAACCCAACAGAACACTGGGATAAATATCCCTTATATAGAACTCATCATTAAATAACAATTCATTCAGATTATATCATTCATATCTTTAACATGATAATGGTCCATTAGACCGAAAAGTTTCCTTCGGAACATTCCTCCACGGAAATTTCAGTCAAGCAAGTTCTCAATTTGACATCCCTTAACTTGATCTACCGGTCAACTATTAACAGTAGCAATCTGACAGCACAACCCACTAATCTCATAGTGATTTGCTGAATTCGTTATCATCATTCTAGTTATGAATATCATCACAGGGACTCGTCCCATTCCCCCTCATTGTGGTTTCATTATATTTCAACTAATTTTTAAAATCAACATTTTTCAATCAGCATTTTCAATCAGAATCCAAATCAATTCATCAATTCTCAAACAGAATTAAAAATCATATCAATCACAGTCGAAATCATCATCTGGATAGCATTAACACTTATAATTTCAAGTCTTAGATTTACTCGTATATACTGTCAGTAAAGAGCTGCAGTATACTCTCGGTATATACGGGTAGTCATGGCCCTTGGAATTATAAGGTAAATACTATCATGTCTAGGCCTCAAGCAAGTCAGGGATTCTATATAATTGCGGTACTTCCATCTGAAGAACCAATTACCAAATTATGAATTTCAGTTTGAATATCAAATTGTATGAATTATATCACACAATTATAACCTTTTTGTGTTTCTTGATAAATTTTTGACATATTTGTCTTCTCAGTTGATCTTTATTAACCAAATGCTCTGATACCAACTGTAAGATCCCTGTTTCCACCGAGCAACGGATTCAGGATACTGCCAGCGGAAGTAGCACTTCTCGCGCGGGACAGGGGTCCCACATTCGGGGCCTCACCCACGGATATCCGGATAAGAGACTAATCCGTCGATTGTTCCAAAACCGAACCCGGAAAAACTTCCTTTATCGGAAAGCACGGGCGATTCCACCAGGATAACTTTTTACTCTAACGTAGTCAAGATCATTTCTGATCGAGCTGATCCAATTGCATCTATAAGATACTTGGTCAGATCAAGGAAGAAACTTGCACTTGGATCATTGGGATCAATGCTTTTTTCCCCATTCAAGAGGCACAGCCATTGATTCGTATCCATAGAACAGTTACTGTCCGGGATTTATTTTATCTATCGTAAAAACAAAAGTTTGAGTCTCGATTTACGGATCCATCAGTCCAGCCTAACCCCATCCGATCCCATGGGTTAGCCAACCGCCCAACCACTGTAGTGATGGGATCCAATTAGTAATTTGGTTAGGTTTTGTCCCGGGTACCAAGGAAAAGAGTTCCAAGGCCCCCTAGCCGGATGTTCATGCAAAATAAAACTAGTCACACCACTCACACACCCAATATGAAATTGCCTTTTCATAGATTCAACCAGTTTAAAACAATCCTTTAATAAAACCATAGTATCACTGATCACCATCTTCCAATTTATCCAGTTGATTCTTAATTTTTCCATCATTCCTTCATCAGAGTATCTATGGCATCATTGGCAACTAGGATGCTCACCACCTGTCCACTCAGGGGCCGTTTCCTAATCCCTATCCCATAAAACTCGGCAATATAATCACTTATCCAGATGGACTCTCGTTGAAGATCAGCAAGATCAACCAACAGATCCATATAAAGAGCCATGGACTCATCCATTGAAGACCAGCAAGGTCAATCAACCAGATCCATGCCCGATTTCAGAAAACAACTCCAACTCTGTTCCAATATCTTCCTCGACGCACGCGTGGGTATCCTAGGCAACCCAGAGCCCGAGCACCGTATGGTCAGCACCCTCTAGGATCCTTCGCAGGTGACCTAGCGCTTCACTCATAGGCCGCTTCCTTGGCCCCTCATCCACCGTACCGGAAGCTCACCATTTTAATCGCACCGAGGAAGGCTGGTCAAGACCTCGGTCGACGTTGCTACGCGAGACGTCCTTCATTGACTCTCCGTCTCAACAGTTGCAACTTTTTCAGTTAGGTCTCCACGACCTTAATCACAAGATGGTCACAATGCTTTCCCAGCAATCTTGACATAAAACAGTCATTTACAAACAGCATTTACAAACAGTCACAAAATACAGTTTCTATATTAACTCTCATTTTTCCACATTATCCCTCATCAATCCACATTGCTTATTCCACATTCCAGTTATATGTGTACTCATCCCATCACATCATTTTCCATCTCATCACTTCAGATTCCTTCACATCACATATCATATATTCACATCCATACATATATCTACATCCACATCCACATTCACATCCATACATCCACATCTACATCCATACATCTATTTTCACATCCACATCTACATGCACATTCATGCATCCACATCCATACATCCACATCTACATGCACATTCACATCCATACATCCACATCTATATGCGTACATTCACATCTACATGCATACATCCACATCTCTATGCATACATCCACATCCACATTCACATTCACCTCCATACATCTACATCGACATGCATACATCCACCTCCACATTCACATCCACATCTATACATCTACATCTACATGCATACATCCACCTCTACATCCACATCTACATCTATACACCTACATCTACATGCATACATCCACATCTCCATTCACATCTACATCTACATGCATCCATCCACCTCCACATCCACATCTACATCTATACATCTACATCTACATGTATACATCCACATCTCCATTCACATCTACATCTATACATCTACTTCTACATGCATCCATCCACCTCCACATCCACATCTACATCTATACACCTACATCTACATGCATCCATCCACCTCCACATCCACATCTACATCTATACATCTACATCTACATGTATACATCCACATCTCCATTCACATCTACATCTATACATCTACTTCTACATGCATCCATCCACATCTCCATTTACATCCTCATCTACACATCTATTTCTACATGCATACATCCACATCTCCATGCATACATCCACCTCCACATTCACACTCACATCCATACCTCTACATCTACATGCAAACATCCACCTCTACATCCACATCTACATCTATACACCTACATCTACATGCATACATCCACATCTCCATTCACATCTACATCTTTACATCTACATCTACATGCATCCATCCACCTCCACATCCACATCTACATCTATACATCTACATCTACATGTATTCATCCACATCTCCAAGCATAATAATATTCTTTTAATTAATCTAGGATGATAGTTCCTAGAATATGGTAGGAAGTCCTCTTTTTATGCTTTGAATGAAATTATTTTATGCGTAATTTCTATAAAAATTTTGCCATAGCTCCGCTACTATGACTGATAAATCTCAATTTTTTTCTAAGGGATAAGGCTCATTATTAAAGAAATAATTATAATGGTCTCTAATTGGATCATCAATCCATAATGGTCTCTAATTGGATCATTAAGAAAATAATTAGAATGGTCTCTAATTGGATCATCAATCCATAATGGTCTCTAATTGGATCATTAAGAAAATAATTAGAATGGTCTCTAATTGGATCATCAATCCATAATGGATTGAATCATCAATATACATAAACTAAAAGCATAGAAAAAAGCCATTAATTTGGCCTCAAGCATAGCTTAATCTTGGATTAAGGAAAAGCCTTATGAAAAGCTTCATTTGGATTGAAGAGGGTCATGAGTATGACCATTTCTTAAGTGAGAAAGAGAGAAAAACCATTAGAATTAAATATAAATAGAATTTTATGTAATTCTTTACTATCATTAATTAATTAACTTCAATAGCATTTCAAAAACCATACCAATTAAGCTTCTCAAGCTTGAGAGGGGTTGAGAAGAGAGAATCATTGAGAAATTATAGAAAAGATCATAATTCACTATACTTATCTTATAATTTGCTTGATTCTTTGTTCACGGTAGAGGCCCCCAACCAATCAATTGGTTTAGTATGTTGATGGAGCCACCAATGGGGATTGAAGAAAGAGAGAAGTATCAAAAACTAGTGAATTATTAAAGAATTCACAGTTCTTGGCTTAGGTAGAGTAGAGTAACAATGCATAAGACATTATATTTTTTTCAACAAGAGGAGGCTTCTATTTATAGGAAAATTTGAGCTCCTAACCAAACAAACTGATTCTAGAATTTTCCAAGTCAGTTAGGTCACTTTTTGACCATTTTTAGGTCAGTTAAGCTAACTTTTTGGAACTAGACTTGAATGAGGAGAGAGGAGAGATGAAATATCTCAATTTTTATGAGTTTAAAACTCATTCAAGCATGTGAAATATGCACCTCCTTTAAAGAACTCTCCTTCCTTACACATGTGTCATAGTTTTTTTTTTTACTAATAAACCTTGTACATTTTCAACTCTTCATCTTATGTGAAATATGCACCTCCTTTAAAGAACTCCCCTTCCTTACATATGTGTTTTTTTTACTAATAAACCTTGTACATTTTCAACTCTTCATCTTATGTGAGCATTTACTCATTTTTGGATACCCAAAATATCTCATATTTTTAATATTGCTCATAGTTTTTTACTAATAAACCTTGTACATTTTCAACTCTTCACCTTATGTGAGCATTTACTCATTTTTGGGTATCTTCTTTTTACAAATTGGATTTATCTCCTCCCTACACATGTATTGATGCTATGATACTAGACATCAAAAGGGGGTTGGGGGATGAATCTTACATTCTACCCCACTTAAAAAACGCGAGATGTCCTCATCTCGCAACTTGTGATAAATTTGCAAGATGCACGAATATGAGACTTAGAGAAAAATTTTAATCAAGATTAACCACCAAGAAAAGTCTTAAAGAGAGCAAGATTCAAAATAAGAACAAGATTTAAACTTTATTCATTCTCGGAACTTATACAGTAAAGATAGAAGAACTCTTTACACTTCCATAAGCCCGTCCATCATATGGTCACAAAAGCAGTCCTCACAAGCTACACAAGTATAGGGTAACTCATCTATGGGAATGATTCTGCTGGTTATTGCCGCACCTATCTCAGTGGTATGAGGTGATCTAACAAAAGGACCTCTGAGAGGCAAGCCAAAAACGGGGTAAAGGCATATCTTCTCATGAGGAAGAAAACACGCCAGTAAGAAGACCCGCTCAGAAAACCCAAGATGCCTTGATCTCATGACGCAGTAGTATCGGGGACCCAAACCCAAGGCTTCAATAACTATGGCCAAGCGGACATTATTACGAAAGTGCTGCTGACCCCAGGGTGTTACCCTAGTTATGTCTTGATAGGTCCGCCATTTGGTCTGCGCTACAGAAGTTCCCAAGTGAGGGAAAAGTGAGCGCTCATACTGTTCTATAAAATCTTTCTTCACAGACTCTCTTGCGTCTTGAAGGTGAGAAATCATCATGGATAAAACTAATTCCTATTGCCAAGCCATGAAGGAGATTAAGAAAGAAAGGAGATTGATGGGAGTAAGATTACTGTGTGACAAGTAAAAGTTATGACTTATATAAAGGAAGGAGCTAGCGTAACCTAGAAGCCAACGGTAACTTGCCACTGAAGTTTTACCGTCTTTCCATGATTTGTGTTTGACACATTTTTCTATAGAAGGCATTAAGAATTTTGAGATGAGGAGATAAAAGAATCTTGTAGGCTAAGTCACCTACTTTCATATTGAATTCGGATATAAGGGTCACAATATCTGGGGGATAACTTCTTATACTCCCCGAGAGATAAAGAACTTCTTTTGAGCCGTACTCGAATGAAAACCAAAACCTTGATATCCAAAACACCGATTCTCACTTCTGAACTCATTGTTCTAAATCCTTAAAACAGGTGGGACTTCTGAGAAGTATTCTATGAAAAGGGTCTTCCTTTTTTTTTAACAGAAACTTTCTTTTATTTTAGAGAGGGAATAATTATAAGATCAGAAAGGGAGATTCTTACTCCTGTATACCTCAAGGCTGGGGAGGAATCTTACATTCTACCCCACTTAAAAAGTGCGAGATGTCCTCATCTCGCAAGGTAGAGGACAGCTCTTATTCTTAAGATCCAATTTTATTCTGGGGTTCCTTATATTCTGGTCAACCCAACAGAACACTGGGATAAATATCCCTTATATAGAACTCATCATTAAATAACAATTCATTCAGATTATATCATTCATATCTTTAACATGATAATGGTCCATTAGACCGAAAAGTTTCCTTCGGAACATTCCTCCACGGAAATTTCAGTCAAGCAAGTTCTCAATTTGACATCCCTTAACTGGATCTACCGGTCAAGTATTAACAGTAGCAATCTGACAGCACAACCCACTAATCTCATAGTGATTTGCTGAATTCGTTATCATCATTCTAGTTATGAATATCATCACAGGGACTCGTCCCATTCCCCCTCATTGTGGTTTCATTATATTTCAACTAATTTTTAAAATCAACATTTTTCAATCAGCATTTTCAATCAGAATCCAAATCAATTCATCAATTCTCAAACAGAATTAAAAATCATATCAATCACAGTCGAAATCATCATCTGGATAGCATTAACACTTATAATTTCAAGTCTTAGATTTACTCGTATATACTGTCAGTAAAGAGCTGCAGTATACTCTCGGTATATACGGGTACTCACGGCCCTTGGAATTATAAGGTAAATACTATCATGTCTAGGCCTCAAGCAAGTCAGGGATTCTATATAATTGCGGTACTTCCATCTAAAGAACCAATTACCAAATTATGAATCTCAGTTTGAATATCAAATTGTATGAATTATATCACACAATTATAACCTTTTTGTGTTTCTTGATAAATTTTTGACATATTTGTCTTCTCATTTGATCTTTATTAACCAAATGCTCTGATACCAACTGTAAGATCCCTGTTTCCACCGAGCAACGGATTCAGGATACTGCCAGCAGAAGTAGCACTTCTCGCGCGGGACAGGGGTCCCACATTCGGGGCCTCACCCACGGATATCCGGATAAGAGACTAATCCGTCGATTGTTCCAAAACCGAACCCGAAAAAACGTCCTTTACCGGAAAGCACGGGCGATTCCACCAGGATAACTTTTTACTCTAACGTAGTCAAGATCATTTCTGATCGAGCTGATCCAATTGCATCTATAAGATACTTGGTCAGATCAAGGAAGAAACTTGCACTTGGATCATTGGGATCAACGCTTTTGTTCCCCATTCAAGAGGCACAGCCGTTGATTCCTATCCATAGAACAGTTACTGTCCGAGATTTATTTTATCTATCGTAAAAACAAAAGTTTGAGTCTCGATTTACGGATCCATCAGTCCAGCCTAAACCCATCCGCCGATCCCATGGGTTAGCCAACCGCCCAACCACTGTAGTGATGGGATCCAATTAGTAATTTGGTTAGGTTTTGTCCCGGGTACCAAGGAAAAGAGTTCCAAGGCCCCCTAGCCGGATGTTCATGCAAAATAAAACTAGTCACACCACTCACACACCCAATATGAAATTGCCTTTTCATAGATTCAACCAGTTTAAAACAATCCTTTAATAAAACCATAGTATCACTGATCACCATCTTCCAATTTATCCAGTTGATTCTTAATTTTTCCATCATTCTTTCATCAGAGTATCTATGGCATCATTGGCAACTAGGACGCTCACCACCTGTCCACTCAGGGGCCGTTTCCTAATCCCTAGTCCATAATACTCGGCAATATAATCACTTATCAAGATGGACTCTCGTTGAAGATCAGCAAGATCAACCAACAGATCCATATAAAGAGCCATGGACTCATCCATTGAAGACCAGCAAGGTCAATCAACCAGATCCATGCCCGATTTCAGAAAACAACTCCAACTCTGTTCCAATATCTTCCTCGACGCACGCGTGGGTATCCTAGGCGACCCAGAGCCCGAGCACCGTCGTATGGTCAGCACCCTCTAGGATCCTTCGCAGGTGACCTAGTGCTTCACTCATAGGCCGCTTCCTTGGCCCCTCATCCACCGTACCGGAAGCTCACCATTTTAATCGCACCGAGGCTAGTCAAGACCGCGGTCGACGTTGCTACGCGAGACGTCCTTCATTGACTCTCCGTCTCAACAGTTGCAACTTTTTCAGTTAGGTCTCCACGACCTTAATCACAAGATGGTCACAATGCTTTCCCAGCAATCTTGACATAAAACAGTCATTTACAAACAGCATTTACAAACAGTCACAAAATACAGTTTCTATATTAACTCTCATTTTTCCGCATTATCCCTCATCAATCCACATTGCTTATTCCACATTCCAGTTATATGTGTACTCATCCCATCACATCATTTTCCATCTCATCACTTCAGATTCCTTCACATCACATATCATATATTCACATCCATACATATATCTACATCCACATCCACATTCACATCCATACATCCACATCTACATCCATACATCTATTTTCACATCCACATCTACATGCACATTCATGCATCCACATCCATACATCCACATCTACATGCACATTCACATCCATACATCCACATCTATATGCGTACATTCACATCTACATGCATACATTCACATCTCTATGCATACATCCACATCCACATTCACATTCACCTCCATACATCTACATCGACATGCATACATCCACCTCCACATTCACATCCACATCTATACATCTACATCTACATGCATACATCCACCTCTACATCCACATCTACATCTATACACCTACATCTACATGCATACATCCACATCTCCATTCACATCTACATCTACATGCATCCATCCACCTCCACATCCACATCTACATCTATACATCTACATCTACATGTATACATCCACATCTCCATTCACATCTACATCTATACATCTACTTCTACATGCATCCATCCACCTCCACATCCACATCTACATCTATACACCTACATCTACATGCATCCATCCACCTCCACATCCACATCTACATCTATACATCTACATCTACATGTATACATCCACATCTCCATTCACATCTACATCTATACATCTACTTCTACATGCATCCATCCACATCTCCATTTACATCCTCATCTACACATCTATTTCTACATGCATACATCCACATCTCCATGCATACATCCACCTCCACATTCACACTCACATCCATACCTCTACATCTACATGCAAACATCCACCTCTACATCCACATCTACATCTATACACCTACATCTACATGCATACATCCACATCTCCATTCACATCTATATCTTTACATCTACATCTACATGCATCCATCCACCTCCACATCCACATCTACATCTATACATCTACATCTACATGTATACATCCACATCTCCAAGCATAATAATATTCTTTTAATTAATCTAGGATGATAGTTCCTAGAATATGGTAGGAAGTCCTCTTTTTATGCTTTGAATGAAATTATTTTATGCGTAATTTCTATAAAAATTTTGCCATAGCTCTGCTACTATGACTGATAAATCTCAATTTTTTTCTAAGGGATAAGGCTCATTATTAGAGAAATAATTATAATGGTCTCTAATTGGATCATCAATCTATAATGGTCTCTAATTGGATCATTAAGAAAATAATTAGAATGGTCTCTAATTGGATCATCAATCCATAATGGTCTCTAATTGGATCATCAATCCATAATGGTCTCTAATTGGATCATCAATCCATAATGGTCTCTAATTGGATCATTAAGAAAATAATTAGAATGGTCTCTAATTGGATCATCAATCCATAATGTATTGAATCATCAATATACATAAACTAAAAGCATAGAAAAAAGCCATTAATTTGGCCTCAAGCATAGCTTAATCTTGGATTAAGGAAAAGCCTTATGAAAAGCTTCATTTGGATTGAAGAGGGTCATGAGTATGATCATTTCTTAAGTGAGAAAGAGAGAAAAACCATTAGAATTAAATATAAATAGAATTTTATGTAATTCTTTACTATCATTAATTAATTAACTTCAATAGCATTTCAAAAACCATACCAATTAAGCTTCTCAAGCTTGAGAGGGGTTGAGAACAGAGGATCATTGAGAAATTATCGAAAAGATCATAATTCACTATACTTATCTTATAATTTGCTTGATTCTTTGTTCACGGTAGAGACCCCCAACTAATCAATTGGTTTAGTATGTTGATGGAGCCACCAATGGGGATTGAAGAAAGAGAGAAGTATCAAAAACTAGTGAATTATTAAAGAATTCACAGTTCTTGGCTTAGGTAGAGTAGGGTAACAATGCATAAGACATTATATTTTTTTCAACAAGGGGAGGCTTCTATTTAAATAAAAATATGAGCTCCTAACCAAACAAACTGATTCTAGAATTTTCCAAGTCAATTAGGTCACTTTTTGACCATTTTTAGGTCAGTTAAGCTAACTTTTTGGAACTAGACTTGAATGAGGAGAGAGGAGAGATGAAATATCTCAATTTTTATGAGTTTAAAACTCATTCAAGCATGTGAAATATGGAACTAGACTTGAATGAGGAGAGAGGAGAGATGAAATATCTCAATTTTTATGAGTTTAAAACTCATTCAAGCATGTGAAATATGCACCTCCTTTAAAGAACTCTCCTTCCTTACACATGTGTCATAGTTTTTTTTTTTACTAATAAACCTTGTACATTTTCAACTCTTCATCTTATGTGAAATATGCACCTCCTTTAAAGAACTCCCCTTCCTTACATATGTGTTTTTTTTACTAATAAACCTTGTACATTTTCACCTCTTCATCTTATGTGAGCATTTACTCATTTTTGGATACCCAAAATATCTCATATTTTTAATATTGCTCATAGTTTTTTACTAGTAAACCTTGTACATTTTCAACTCTTCACCTTATGTGAGCATTTACTCATTTTTGGGTATCTTCTTTTTACAAATTGGATTTATCTCCTCCCTACACATGTATTGATGCTATGATACTAGACATCAAAAGGGGGTTGGGGGAGGAATCTTACATTCTACCCCACTTAAAAAACGCGAGATGTCCTCATCTCGCAACTTGTGATAAATTCGCAAGATGCACGAATATGAGACTTAGAGAAAAATTTTAATCAAGATTAACCACCAAGAAAAGTCTTAGAGAGAGCAAGATTCAAAATAAGAACAAGATTTAAACTTTATTCATTCTCAGAACTTATACAGTAAAGATAGAAGAACTCTTTACACTTCCATAAGCCCGTCCATCATATGGTCACAAAAGCAGTCCTCACAAGCTGCACAAGTATAGGGTAACTCATCTATGGGAATGATTCTGCTGGTTATTGCCGCACCCATCTCAGTGGTATGAGGTGATCTAACAAAAGGACCTCTGAGAGGCAAGCCAAAAACGGGGTAAAGGCATATCTTCTCGTGAGGAAGAAAACACGCCAAATAAGAAGACCCGCTCAGAAAACCCAAGATGCCTTGATCTCATGGCGCAGTAGTATCGGGGACCCAAACCCAAGGCTTCAATAACTATGGCCAAGCGGACATTATTACGAAAGTACTGCTGACCCCAGGGTGTTACCCTAGTTATGTCTTGATAGGTCCGCCATTTGGTCTGCGCTACAGAAGTTCCCAAGTGAGGGAAAAGTCAGCGCTCATACTGTTCTATAAAATCTTCCTTCACAGACTCTCTTGCGTCTTGAAGGTGAGAAATCATCATGGATAAAACTAATTCCTATTGCCAAGCCATGAAGGAGATTAAGAAAGAAAGGAGATTGATGGGAGTAAGATTACTGTGAGTGACAAGTAAAAGTTATGACTTATATAAAGGAAAGAGCTAGCGTAACCTAGAAGCCAACGATAACTTGCCACACTGAAGTTTTACCGTCTTTCCATGATTTGTGTTTGACACATTTTTCTATAGAAGGCATTAAGAATTTTGAGATGAGGAGATAAAAGAAGCTTGTAGGCTAAGTCACCTACTTTCATATTGAATTCGGATATAAGGGTCACAATATCTGGGGGATAACTTCTTATACTCCCCAAGAGATAAAGAACTTCTTTTGAGCCGTACTCGAATGAAAACCAAAACCTTGATATCCAAAACACCGATTCTCACTTCTGAACTCATTGTTCTAAATCCTTAAAACAGGTGGGACTCCTGAGAAGTATTCTATGAAAAGGGTCTTCCTTTTTTTTTAAACAAAAACTTTCTTTTATTTTAGAGAGGGAATAATTATAAGATCAGAAAGGGAGATTCTTACTCCTGTATACCTCAAGGCTGGGGAGGAATCTTACATTCTACCCCACTTAAAAAGTGCGAGATGTCCTCATCGCGCAAGGTAGAGGACAGCTCTTATTCTTAAGATCCAATTTTATTCTGGGGTTCCTTATATTCTGGTCAACCCGACAGAACACTGGGATAAATATCCCTTACATAGAACTCATCATTAAATAACAATTCATTCAGATTATATCATTCATATCTTTAACATGATAATGGTCCATTAGACCGAAAAGTTTCCTTCGGAACATTCCTCCACGAAAATTTCAGTCAAGCAAGTTCTCAATTTGACATCCCTTAACTTGATCTACCGGTCAAGTATTAACAGTAGCAATCTGACAGCACAACCCACTAATCTCATAGTGATTTGCTGAATTCGTTATCATCATTCTAGTTATGAATATCATCACAGGGACTCGTCCCATTCCCCCTCATTGTGGTTTCATTATATTTCAACTAATTTTTAAAATCAGCATTTTTCAATCAGAATCCAAATCAATTCATCAATTCTCAAACAGAATTAAAAATCATATCAATCACATTCAAAATCATCATCTGGATAGCATTAACACTTATAATTTCAAGTCTTAGATTTACTCGTATATACTGTCAGTAAAGAGCTGCAGTATACTCTCGGTATATACGGGTAGTCACGGCCCTTGGAATTATAAGGTAAATACTATCATGTCTAGTTCTCAAGCAAGTCAGGGATTCTATATAATTGCGGTACTTCCATCTGAAGAACCAATTACCAAATTATGAATTTCAGTTTGAATATCAAATTGTATGAATTATATCACACAATTATAACCTTTTTGTGTTTCTTGATAAATTTTTGACATATTTGTCTTCTCAGTTGATCTTTATTAACCAAATGCTCTGATACCAACTGTAAGATCCCTGTTCCCACCGAGCAACGGATTCAGGATACTGGCAGCGGAAGTAGCACTTCTCGCGCGGGACAGGGGTCCCACATTCGGGGCCTCACCTACGGATATCCGGATAAGAGACTAATCCGTCGATTGTTCCAAAATCGAACCCGAAAAAACTTCCTTTACCGGAAAGCACGGGCGATTCCACCAGGATAACTTTTTACTCTAACGTAGTCAAGATCATTTCTGATCGAGCTGATCCAATTGCATCTATAAAATACTTGGTCAGATCAAGGAAGAAACTTGCACTTGGATCATTGGGATCAACGCTTTTTTCCCCATTCAAGAGGCACAGCCGTTGATTCCTATCCATAGAACAGTTACTATCCGGGATTTATTTTATCTATCGTAAAAACAAAAGTTTGAGTCTCGATTTACGGATCCATCAGTCCAGCCTAACCCCATCCGATCCCATGGGTTAGCCAACCGCCCAACCACTGTAGTGATGGGATCCAATTAGTAATTTGGTTAGGTTTTGTCCCGGGTACCAAGGAAAAGAGTTCCAAGGCCCCCTAGCCGGATGTTCATGCAAAATAAAACTAGTCACACCACTCACACACCCAATATGAAATTGCCTTTTCACAGATTCAACCAGTTTAAAACAATCCTTTAATAAAACCATAGTATCACTGATCACCATCTTCCAATTTATCGAGGTTATTCTTTATTTTTCCATCATTCCTTCATCAGAGTATCTATGGCATCATTGGCAACTAGGACGCTCACCACCTGTCCACTCAAGGGCTGTTTCCTAATCCCTAGCCCATAATACTCGGCAATATAATCACTTATCAAGATGGACTCTCGTTGAAGATCAGCAAGATCAACCAACAGATCCATATAAAGAGCCATGGACTCATCCATTGAAGACCAGCAAGGCTTGGGGGGGGGGGGGGGGGGGGTCACTATATGTAAATCCTCTATATCACGTGCGTTCAAGGCCTATTTAAAAAGTCCCTTATCTGTGAATTTTTTAGTGAATATAATGTATCCTTTCCTATTCAAATCTGTAAAAAAAATTTTAAATACAATAAATAAATCCCCTCTGTAAATATATTTCTGTAAGTTTTAAATATTTAAAATGTCCTTCTGTTGAACCCACGTGATCCTTACATATTTATACGAGTGACCCCCCCGAGCAGCAAGGTCAATCAACCAGATCCATGCCCGATTTCAGAAAACAACTCCAACTCTGTTCCAATATCTTCCTCGACGCACGCGTGGGTATCCTAGCCGACCCAGAGCCCGAGCACCGTATGGTCAGCACCCTCTAGGATCCTTCGCAGGTGACCTAGCGCTTCACTCATAGGCCGCTTCCTTGGCCCCTCATCCACCGTACCGGAAGCTCACCATTTTAATCGCACCGAGGCTGGTCAAGACCTCGGCCGACCTTGCTACGCGAGACGTCCTTCATTGACTCTTCGTCTCAGCAGTTGCAACTTTTTCAGTTAGGTCTCCACGACCTTAATCACAAGATGGTCACATCTATATGCGTACATTCACATCTACATGCATACATCCACATCTCTATGCATACATCCACATCCACATCCACATTCACCTCCATACATCTACATCGACATGCATACATCCACCTCCACATTCACATCCACATCTATACATCTACATCTACATGCATACATCCACCTCTACATCCACATCTACATCTATACACCTACATCTACATGCATACATCCACATCTCCATTCACATCTACATCTTTACATCTACATCTACATGCATCCATCCACCTCCACATCCACATCTACATCTATACATCTACATCTACATGTATACATCCACATCTCCATTCACATCTACATCTATACATCTACTTCTACATGCATCCATCCACCTCCACATCCACATCTACATCTATACACCTACATCTACATGCATCCATCCACCTCCACATCCACATCTACATCTATACATCTACATCTACATGTATACATCCACATCTCCATTCACATCTACATCTATACATCTACTTCTACATGCATCCATCCACATCTCCATTTACATCCTCATCTACACATCTATTTCTACATGCATACATCCACATCTCCATGCATACATCCACCTCCACATTCACACTCACATCCATACCTCTACATCTACATGCAAACATCCACCTCTACATCCACATCTACATCTATACACCTACATCTACATGCATACATCCACATCTCCATTCACATCTACATCTTTACATCTACATCTACATGCATCCATCCACCTCCACATCCACATCTACATCTATACATCTACATCTACATGTATACATCCACATCTCCAAGCATAATAATATTCTTTTAATTAATCTAGGATGATAGTTCCTAGAATATGGTAGGAAGTCCTCTTTTTATGCTTTGAATGAAATTATTTTATGCGTAATTTCTATAAAAATTTTGCCATAGCTCCGCTACTATGACTGATAAATCTCAATTTTTTTCTAAGGGATAAGGCTTATTATTGAAGAAATAATTATAATGGTCTCTAATTGGATCATCAATCCATAATGGTCTCTAATTGGATCATTAAGAAAATAATTAGAATGGTCTCTAATTGGATCATCAATCCATAATGGTCTCTAATTGGATCATTAAGAAAATTGTTAGAATGGTCTCTAATTGGATCATCAATCCATAATGGATTGAATCATCAATATACATAAACTAAAAGCATAGAAAAAAGCCATTAATTTGGCCTCAAGCATAGCTTAATCTTGGATTAAGGAAAAGCCTTATGAAAAGCATAGGAAAATTTGAGCTCCTAACCAAACAAACTGATTCTAGAATTTTCCAAGTCAATTAGGTCACTTTTTGACCATTTTTAGGTCAGTTAAGCTAACTTTTTGGAACTAGACTTGAATGAGGAGAGAGGAGAGATGAAATATCTCAATTTTTATGAGTTTAAAACTCATTCAAGCATGTGAAATATGCACCTCCTTTAAAGAACTCTCCTTCCTTACACATGTGTCATAGTTTTTTTTTTTACTAATAAACCTTGTACATTTTCAACTCTTCATCTTATGTGAAATATGCACCTCCTTTAAAGAACTCCCCTTCCTTACATATGTGTTTTTTTTACTAATAAACCTTGTACATTTTCAACTCTTCATCTTATGTGAGCATTTACTCATTTTTGGATACCCAAAATATCTCATATTTTTAATATTGCTCATAGTTTTTTACTAATAAACCTTGTACATTTTCAACTCTTCACCTTATGTGAGCATTTACTCATTTTTGGGTATCTTCTTTTTACAAATTGGATTTATCTCCTCCCTACACATGTATTGATGCTATGATACTAGACATCAAAAAGGGGGTTGGGGGAGGAATCTTACATTCTACCCCACTTAAAAAACGCGAGATGTCCTCATCTCGCAACTTGTGATAAATTTGCAAGATGCACGAATATGAGACTTAGAGAAAAATTTTAATCAAGATTAACCACCAAGAAAAGTCTTAAAGAGAGCAAGATTCAAAATAAGAACAAGATTTAAACTTTATTCATTCTCGGAACTTATACAGTAAAGATAGAAGAACTCTTTACACTTCCATAAGCCCGTCCATCATATGGTCACAAAAGCAGTCCTCACAAGCTGCACAAGTATAGGGTAACTCATCTATGGGAATGATTCTGCTGGTTATTGCCGTACCTATCTCAGTAGTATGAGGTGATCTAACAAAAGGACCTCTGAGAGGCAAGCCAAAAATGGGGTAAAGGCATATTTTCTCATGAGGAAGAAAACACGCCAGTAAGAAGACCTGCTCAGAAAACCCAAGATGCCTTGATCTCATGACGCAGTAGTATCGGGGACCCAAACCCAAGGCTTCAATAACTATGGCCAAGCAGACATTATTACGAAAGTGCTGCTGACCCCAAGGTGTTACCCTAGTTATGTCTTGATAGGTCCGCCATTTGGTCTGCGCTACAAAAGTTCGCAAGTGAGGGAAAAGTAAGCGCTCATACTGTTCTATAAAATCTTTCTTCACAGACTCTCTTGCGTCTTGAAGGTGAGAAATCATCATGGATAAAACTAATTCCTGTTGCCAAGCCATGAAGGAGATTAAGAAAGAAAGGAGATTGATGGGAGTAAGATTACTGTGAGCGACAAGTAAAAGTTATGACTTATATACAGGAAGGAGCTAGCGTAACCTAGAAGCCAACGGTAACTTGCCACTGAAGTTTTACCGTCTTTCCATGATTTGTGTTTGACACATTTTTCTATAGAAGGCATTAAGAATTTTGAGATGAGGAGATAAAAGAAGCTTGTAGGCTAAGTCACCTACTTTCATATTGAATTCGGATATAAGGGTCACAATATCTGGGGGATAACTTCTTATACTCCCCAAGAGATAAAGAACTTCTTTTGAGCCGTACTCGAATGAAAACCAAAACCTTGATATCCAAAACACCGATTCTCACTTCTGAACTCATTGTTCTAAATCCTTAAAACAGGTGGGACTCCTGAGAAGTATTCTATGAAAAGGGTCTTCCTTTTTTTTTTAACAGAAACTTTCTTTTATTTTAGAGAGGGAATAATTATAAGATCAGAAAGGGAGATTCTTACTCCTGTATACCTCAAGGCTGGGGAGGAATCTTACATTCTACCCCACTTAAAAAGTGCGAGATGTCCTCATCTCGCAAGGTAGAGGACAGCTCTTATTCTTAAGATCCAATTTTATTCTGGGGTTCCTTATATTCTGGTCAACCCAACAGAACACTGGGATAAATATCCCTTACATAGAACTCATCATTAAATAACAATTCATTCAGATTATATCATTCATATCTTTAACATGATAATGGTCCATTAGACCGAAAAGTTTCCTTCGGAACATTCCTCCACGGAAATTTCAGTCAAGCAAGTTCTCAATTTGACATCCCTTAACTTGATCTACCGGTCAAGTATTAACAGTAGCAATCTGACAGCACAACCCACTAATCTCATAGTGATTTGCTGAATTTGTTATCATCATTCTAGTTATGAATATCATCACAGGAACTCGTCCCATTCCCCCTCATTGTGGTTTCATTATATTTCAACTAATTTTTAAAATCAACATTTTTCAATCAGCATTTTCAATCAGAATCCAAATCAATTCATCAATTCTCAAACAGAATTAAAAATCATATCAATCACATTCGAAATCATCATCTGGATAGCATTAACACTTATAATTTCAAGTCTTAGATTTACTCGTATATACTGTCAGTAAAGAGCTGCAGTATACTCTCGGTATATATGGGTAGTCACGGCCCTTGGAATTATGAGGTAAATACTATCATGTCTAGGCCTCAAGCAAGTCAGGGATTCTATATAATTGCGGTACTTCCATCTGAAGAACCAATTACCAAATTATGAATTTCAGTTTGAATATCAAATTGTATGAATTATATCACACAATTATAACCTTTTTGTGTTTCTTGATAAATTTTTGACATATTTGTCTTCTCAGTTGATCTTTATTAACCAAATGCTCTGATACCAACTGTAAGATCCCTGTTTCCACCGAGCAACGGATTCAGGATACTGGCAGCGGAAGTAGCACTTCTCGCGCGGGACAGGGGTCCCACATTCGGGGCCTCACCCACGGATATCCGGATAAGAGACTAATCCGTCGATTGTTCCAAAACCGAACCCAAAAAAACTTCCTTTATCGGAAAGCACGGGCGATTCCACCAGGATAACTTTTTACTCTAACGTAGTCAAGATCATTTTTGATCGAGCTGATCCAATTGCATCTATAAGATACTTGGTCAGATCAAGGAAGAAACTTGCACTTGGATCATTGGGATCAACGCTTTTTTCCCCATTCAAGAGGCACAGCCGTTGATTCCTATCCATAGAATAGTTACTGTCCGGGATTTATTTTATCTATCGTAAAAACAAAAGTTTGAGTCTCGATTTACGGATCCATCAGTCCAGCCTAACCCCATCCGATCCCATGGGTTAGCCAACCGCCCAACCACTATAGTGATGGGATCCAATTAGCAATTTGGTTAGGTTTTGTCCCGGGTACCAAGGAAAAGAGTTCCAAGGCCCCCTAGCCGGATGTTCATGCAAAATAAAACTAGTCACACCACTCACACACCCAATATGAAATTGCCTTTTCATAGATTCAACCAGTTTAAAACAATCCTTTAATAAAACCATAGTATCACTGATCACCATCTTCCAATTTATCCAGTTGATTCTTAATTTTTCCATCATTCCTTCATCAGAGTATCTATGGCATCATTGGCAACTAGGACGCTCACCACCTGTCCACTCCAGTGGCCGTTTCCTAATCCCTAGCCCATAATACTCGGCAATATAATCACTTATCAAGATGGACTCTCGTTGAAGATCAGCAAGATCAACCAATAGATCCATATAAAGAGCCATGGACTCATCCATTGAAGACCAGCAAGGTCAATCAACCAGATCCATGCCCGATTTCAGAAAACAACTCCAACTCTGTTCCAATATCTTCCTCGACGCACGCGTGGGTATCCTAGGCGACCCAGAGCCCGAGCACCGTATAGTCAACACCCTCTAGGATCCTTCGCAGGTGACCTAGCGCTTCACTCATAGCCCGCTTCCTTGGCCCCTCATCCACCGTACCGGAAGCTCACCATTTTAATCGCACCGAGGTTGGTCAAGACCTCGGTCGACCTTGCTACGCGAGACGTCCTTCATTGACTCTCCGTCTCAGCAGTTGCAACTTTTTCAGTTAGGTCTCCACGACCTTAATCACAAGATGGTCACAATGCTTTCCCAGCAATCTTGACATAAAACAGTCATTTACAAACAGCATTTACAAACAGTCACAAAATACAGTTTCTATATTAACTCTCATTTTTCCACATTATCCCTCATCAATCCACATTGCATATTCCACATTCCAGTTATATGTGTACTCATCCCATCACATCATTTTCCATCTCATCACTTCAGATTCCTTCACATCACATATCATATATTCACATCCATACATATATCTACCTCCACATCACCATACATCCACATCTACATGCACATTCATGCATCCACATCCATACATCCACATCTACATGCACATTCACATCCATACATCCACATCTATATGCGTACATTCACATCTCTATGCATACATCCACATCCACATTCACATTCACCTCCATACATCTACATCGACATGCATACATCCACCTCCACATTCACATCCACATCTATACATCTACATCTACATGCATACATCCACCTCTACATCCACATCTACATCTATACACCTACATCTACATGCATACATCCACATCTCCATTCACATCTACATCTACATGCATCCATCCACCTCCACATCCACATCTACATCTATACATCTACATCTACATGTATACATCCACATCTCCATTCACATCTACATCTATACATCTACTTCTACATGCATCCATCCACCTCCACATCCACATCTACATCTATACACCTACATCTACATGCATCCATCCACCTCCACATCCACATCTACATCTATACATCTACATCTACATGTATACATCCACATCTCCATTCACATCTACATCTATACATCTACTTCTACATGCATCCATCCACATCTCCATTTACATCCTCATCTACACATCTATTTCTACATGCATACATCCACATCTCCATGCATACATCCACCTCCACATTCACACTCACATCCATACCTCTACATCTACATGCAAACATCCACCTCTACATCCACATCTACATCTATACACCTACATCTACATGCATACATCCACATCTCCATTCACATCTACATCTTTACATCTACATCTACATGCATCCATCCACCTCCACATCCACATCTACATCTATACATCTACATCTACATGTATACATCCACATCTCCAAGCATAATAATATTCTTTTAATTAATCTAGGATGATAGTTCCTAGAATATGGTAGGAAGTCCTCTTTTTATGCTTTGAATGAAATTATTTTATGCGTAATTTCTATAAAAATTTTGCCATAGCTCTGCTACTATGACTGATAAATCTCAATTTTTTTCTAAGGGATAAGGCTCATTATTAAAGAAATAATTATAATGGTCTCTAATTGGATCATCAATCCATAATGGTCTCTAATTGGATCATTAAGAAAATAATTAGAATGGTCTCTAATTGGATCATCAATCCATAATGGTCTCTAATTGGATCATCAATCCATAATGGTCTCTAATTGGATCATTAAGAAAATAATTAGAATGGTCTCTAATTGGATCATCAATCCATAATGGATTGAATCATCAATATACATAAACTAAAAGCATAGAAAAAAGCCATTAATTTGGCCTCAAGCATAACTTAATCTTGGATTAAGGAAAAGCCTTATGAAAAGCTTCATTTGGATTGAAGAGGGTCATGAGTATGACCATTTCTTAAGTGAGAAAGAGAGAAAAACCATTAGAATTAAATATAAATAGAATTTTATGTAATTCTTTACTATCATTAATTAATTAACTTCAATAGCATTTCAAAAACCATACCAATTAAGCTTCTCAAGCTTGAGAGGGGTTGAGAAGAGAGAATCATTGAGAAATTATAGAAAAGATCATAATTCACTATACTTATCTTATAATTTGCTTGATTCTTTGTTCACGGTAGAGGCCCCCAACCAATCAATTGGTTTAGTATGTTGATGGAGCCACCAATGGGGATTGAAGAAAGAGAGAAGTATCAAAAACTAGTGAATTATTAAAGAATTCACAGTTCTTGGCTTAGGTAGAGTAGAGTAACAATGCATAAGACATTATATTTTTTTCAACAAGGGGAGGCTTCTATTTATAGGAAAATTTGAGCTCCTAACCAAACAAACTGATTCTAGAATTTTCCAAGTCAGTTAGGTCACTTTTTGACCATTTTTAGGTCAGTTAAGCTAACTTTTTGGAACTAGACTTGAATGAGGAGAGAGAAGAGATGAAATATCTCAATTTTTATGAGTTTAAAACTCATTCAAGCATGTGAAATATGCACCTCCTTTAAAGAAGTCTCCTTCCTTACACATGTGTCATAGTTTTTTTTTTTACTAATAAACCTTGTACATTTTCAACTCTTCATCTTATGTGAAATATGCACCTCCTTTAAAGAACTCCCCTTCCTTACATATGTGTTTTTTTTTTACTAATAAACCTTGTACATTTTCAACTCTTCATCTTATGTGAGCATTTACTCATTTTTTGATACCCAAAATATCTCATATTTTTAATATTGCTCATAGTTTTTTACTAATAAACCTTGTACATTTTCAACTCTTCATCTTATGTGAAATATGCACCTCCTTTAAAGAACTCCTCTTTCTTACATATGTGTCATAGTTTTTTTTTTCTAATAAACCTTGTACATTTTCAACTCTTCATCTTATGTGAAATATGCACCTCCTTTAAAGAACTCCCCTTCCTTACATATGTGTTTTTTTTACTAATAAACCTTGTACATTTTCAACTCTTCATCTTATGTGAGCATTTACTCATTTTTGGATACCCAAAATATCTCATATTTTTAATATTGCTCATAGTTTTTTACTAATAAACCTTGTACATTTTCAACTCTTCACCTTATGTGAGCATTTACTCATTTTTGGGTATCTTCTTTTTACAAATTGGATTTATCTCCTCCCTACACATGTATTGATGCTATTGGCCCATAGGAACCTTAATTGGACCATAGTCTAAAGATTTCTGAAAATCTAGACCCTTAGACTAAGGTTCTTTATACCTATTTCCAATTAATTCCAATTGCACATTTGAAAATTCTTTTTGAATTTCTGTTTCAGGGGAATTCATCTTAATTATATGAGATATTTTTTTATCCAAAAATATTCAAAATCTGAATATTCTCTCTCTAGAATATTTTCTCTCTCTAAGTTAAAACAGTTAGAAACAAGGTCTTTATATTTCTGAATAGGGATTGATTACAGGGGAAGATACTAGACATCAAAAAGGGGGTTGGGGGAGGAATCTTACACCTCTACTGATGTCTATTTCATGCTATGCCTTTGAACCTATTGAATAATTTTATTTTGTTCAGATGTTAACAGTTTCTAACATATCTTTCCAACTGTACAAACACCACAACAAGATGATTCAAGTAGCTGCGAGGCTGGAGAGTGCTGATCAGTGCCAAATATATACTTTCAAGCTATTTTGAGATAGGACAGCCAGACCTTGTAAGAAAAAATAATTTTCATTTAGCTTCAAAATAATTGATATTAGTACAAAGTGTTCTAAATCATCATATGCCATTGCAGATGAGAGAAGATAGCTTCAGCTCAAACTATGTATATAGTTTCAGAGCTGATACAATTTGGAAGTTTTTGAAGTATGCCTCCCCCAAACCTATTGTACCAGCTACTGTCGAGTTGGTTGAGAGCTCTAAAGTTCGAGAAGGTATCATACACCTTGATGACACAGATGATGCTGATGTGGTGCCACAAGAACAAGGACCTAGTGCTGATGAGGAGAAGCCACAGGAACAAGGACCTGCCTGCTGATGTTGTTGAGGAGAAGATGGAGCAGCAGCAAACAAATGCTCCAGGGGCAGTAGAGGAGACAATGGAGCAGCACCAATAGACTGTACAGGACAGGATGGAGCAGCAGAAAACAGATTCTCCAAAAAAAGATGATACGGAGAGCTTGGACCATGTAGAGCAGCCTCTGGATCAGGCTGTAGTAGATAAATAGAAAATGGTTGTCAAGAATATGTTCTACATGTACAATTAAATACTTCTGTATAAAATTTTACTTTATTGAATACAATACCTTTGTTTATGGAGTCTGTGTTATCTCAATTTTCAAATTTTCAATGACTTTGCATTTTATTGAACTCTCTCTTCTTTTGAGCACCTGCAAAAAAGCAATATGAATCAATAGGGTAAAGTAAACTAATAGTAGTGCTTAATGAGACTAGGATAAGTCAGATGGTGTACCTTCTTATTGTTGTAGATAAATAAAAAGTCCTTTGAAATAGAACCTTCTGTCTCAAACAGAATGTCATTGCGCAATTGAGCTAGGGAGCAACATTGTCTTAATGAGATATTGACTAGTACATCACCATTCTCAACAACATCAATATCAAGAAGTTTATTTTCTGCACCAAAAGATTCTTCATCTTGATCCATTAGGACTAGTTTTGTGCCTAGCATTCGACTGCGCTTATAATAAAAAGAAAAATAAAATTTTGTGATGCAACCATGTACTTCAGTTGCATAGAAGGTTGGACAACCTCACAAAACACTGAACTACATGTCTTCTTATCCCAACCTTTATCCAAAAATTGTGGCATGCATGCCAGACTTGTTGCTTTAACTGTGAACATTGTTTTTGAAACCTTCACTGGAAAGGTATTAAACAAGTCTACAAAAACTGTGAGAGGCATGCATAAAGAAATTTTGATTATCCTTGTGGCAATATTGGGCCTCAGAGCTTTCTATACTTCTTTGAAAAGCTTGGCCCTATATACCTCTATAACACTAAAATGTGGGAGAGGCCAATCCACTGAATTCCATGCCGGAAGGTCTTGTTTTCTTAACACACCATGTATGTTAGCATTGTCCAGCCAACGGATAAAAATGATCAGTAAAAAATATACCCGATTGAGCTAGCTCTGTGTTGCACATCGACCTTGGTATTATTGTTCTCCTATCGATCCATGCAAAACATCTACTATAAATCCCAGAATACAATCGATGTTTTGCCATGTCTCATACGATGAAGGGTATAAATCTGAAATAAAATAACACAAGAATGTCAATAAGCAAAGAAAGAAAGCTTCATCTTAAAAATCCATACACCTCATAAAGAACAAAACCACAATAGAAAAATATACAATTAGGCCTGTGTTGCGGAAGATCATTTGGATAGTCTCGCAAGACAAGTTCTTTATGCATGTACACATGCTGAATCAAAACTTCTTTCACCGATATCTTCCCTCTGGTGATTTTAAAATCTCGTACTCTTCCCTTCCATGACACCAAGAAAATGTTTTTTGTCTGGGGTCTCTTTCTTTTGCTAGGTTGCATGAGTACCCATGCTCCTTTCGAAACACTAAACCTTTCCCAAGTTCCTTCCGTTTTGATTGTACTTGAATTCTCTACCGAAGAAATAGAAGAAGCAGGTCGACGGGGTAAGGATGTGTGGTATAATTCTTCCTTCATAACATTATCATCCACAAAGCGTCTTCCACAAGAATGGCCATAGTTTTTATTCACCATGGAGACCTTGTGAATCTGTAACAATAGCAAAGTAATGTAAACAAGATAACAAAGTGAAGTTTCAAGAAAGAGAAAGTGCGCAGACAGACAGTTGACAAGAAACATCTTACTCTAAGCCAAACAGGATCAAGGGAGCAGTTTTGGAAAAGAAGAGGCTACTGCACAATGAGGCAGTGGTATAGAATAGTAGACCTTTTGAAGGAAAGGCAGCACAACATTTCAAAGTTCAAAGAAAGGTGAAAGCGGGAAGGCCCTTGTCAGAGAAAATGTCAGACTAGATTCTATCTTCATGTCCAAAGATCTTGTGAGAATAAAAAACCAATCTCCACATTAATGTAGCACGCTTGTACCTACATAAAGTATTGTTTCTTTTATCTATTTTCTCTTATTTTTGTAAATTTTCAACGTTACGTTGGCCCTCTGTTGATTGGTTGAGAGCTTATTTTTTCAAACCGTAAAAGGCCCCAAAATGAGCTCCCTTTTTTCCTAATGAAGTGTGGGAGAGGAGACCCATGGAACCACTTGCAAAGTTTTACTCCCATTGGATACGGATGAGTGTGATGTCCTACCCAAACCAACTCTATTTTGCATAGGGGATTCCTTGGGCACTATGCAAAAAAAGAGCTGGTTCTTAGCAATACATCATCACACCCATCTGGTGTCCAATAGAATGACACTTGCAAATGGAGGTTTGAAAGTGGAGGGAAGGCAGCCCTATGGACGCACTTACAAAATTTCACCCCATCGGACGCGTCGGAATAATATTCTAGCTAAACCTTCTCTTTTTTGTATAGGAGACCATGCAAAAAAAGCAGGTGAAGACACACCGTCACACCTCGATGGCAATGATGTTGAAATGTGCAATGTAAAATGAATGGGTTATTTGGTTGTATATGGGAAAGCACCCTAGAGGTGCAAGATATTGTGGTAAAATAAGAATGTCACATGTGATATTGTATGGTGTGTGAGTGTTGACCAAAAGAGTGGAAAAGGGAGTGCCACATGGATGATGATGTGTAAAGTGAAATAAGGCTAGAAAGCCTATATCATTGTATGGTTCACTGTTGTGATATGCAATAGATATCTTGTGTTGAGTGTGCAATCTCTCTCTCTCTCTCTTAGTCATGGAGTTTTTAGTGTGGTATAACCCACCTTAATCTTATACTTAATCTTGCATCTATCACCATGATCAACTCTATTTTAGGATTGTTAACATGGTATCAAAGCTTGGGTGGGCTTTTGGTCATGGTGAATATCTATGTATAGTTTTCTTGTTTACGAGGTTATTTAATTAAGCATTATTTTCAGTTATTATGAAAAAAAAATGCACACTCATCATTATGGAGTGCATTTGGAGTCTTGGAAGCTGCTCATGGAGAGTCACAGATTATGGTGCTATCATGGAAGCTGAAAAATGGAGATTTCAGGAAAGATGAGGTCTTAGAAGCAAGAAAAGTGCAAATGGCAATTACAACATTGAAGGTTGGTTTGTGCATTATATTGCCTCAATATTTTGGTGTTTGAGCATGAAAGAATGCTCTATGAAAGGGTTGCTAACATGAATCCCATGGTTCTTTGCAAGTAAGCAAAGAGTATTATGAGGTGCAGCTTGTCCAAATGGGGATAACCAAGTTTGGACCAAGGAATGGAGCCCATGAATGAGCACGTTGGAAGGGATGTGCTAGTAGTTTGCTCAAAGAAGTAGGGCGAGCTATATGGAAGCCTTTAAAGCTTACATGTTGGTTATGCACCTTTGGTTTTGAAATAGAAATCTATGAGAGCACCCTTGTAGAGATGCTGAGCATGCATGTTTGAAGCTCATTATGAAGCTCATGGTAGCCAACGTGGTGGCTACAAGAACTTCATGGGGGAGGTTTTGTGAAGACAAAAGAGAAGCTATAAAGGAACTTCTACATACGAAGAAAGAAGCACATGTGGAGCATGTGCCATGGACGCTTGGTACAAGATTCAGCTCACACCTATAGCAATGGTAGAGTAGAAAGCTAATCAAGGAAAGCAAAGCTAATCAAGGAAACAGACAAGAAGCTTGTATTGGCAAGAAAGCACCACAAGGGCTTCTGATTAGAGAAGCACCACAATAGAGGCAGAAAAGGAGATGAAGGCAAAAGGCAGCAAGAGGCATGACCAATAGAAAGCTCATCACATAGAAAAAGCTACCCAGGATGCAGTGCAGGATTTGCTCCCAAAGCATGGAGAGAGAAATCATGTGAGCCTTGCTCACCCCCAAGCAGAAACATGGCATAGTAGCATATGGTTAAGTTGTAAGCTCAAAGAAGCGAGCTCATAAAAGTGAGCGGAATAAGAGGTTGCCACAGCCGTCGCACACCACGTTGATGATGGACTTAAGCAACAGCAGGTGCTCAAGAAGCAAACCAAGAAGAAAAGCCGCAAAAAAGAGACAGGCACTCCCGCAGTGAACAGCACTGTAGCTGCGTACGTGAGAGTCTGGCCAGCTGCAAGAACCTGAACTGGTCATCTTTGTCGGTGCCAAATGCCATGGCCGCCATCTTCAGGACAAGCAGAGGAACTAGAAAAAGCAAAGAGTAGAGCGCACAAGAGAAGATAAGAGTCCGTGCGAATGATTCTACATTGGTGGAGATAGAAGCGTAGCAAAACAGAAACCTACCCATAGTAAAGGGGTTGAATGGCAACCGTGAAGGTTCGATGGCTATGGGGCGATTGGTAGCGAGAAAAAATGAGAAGATAATGTTTTTAATCGTGTGGCTCGTAGTAAGAAGGATATCTTTATTAAAGCCCTAAATTGGTGTAAAGAGACCTTAATAAGCCCCCACTCACATGCAAAGGTTCCCTACCATACATTGTTCATGCATTGTTCAAGCGCACAGGTCACCAAAATGGTTTGTATAATTTCTCACACCTAATGATATGAGGGTAATCGTACCCGAGCTCATCGAGAGAAGATCAAAATGAGTAAATGTACACATGTTTGTATGTCTTCACGACACTGTGAGAGCAATCAGCTCGTCACAAGACGGGTGCCCTGCCCTTGCTTGCATGCATAAAAAGAATTATACTCTATCACCCAGATTTTATGAGGGTCCCCTGCTCGAGCCTGCGGGTGCTCGAAATGGTTTGTAAATGTGGTGTGCGTTGAGTTGTGCACGCATAGGCGTCGCACTTCATGGGTTGGTTCCCACCCGAACATTTATGTCCAAATTGTACTCAGTGGTTCCGCTATGAGCAAGTAGGCTCAAAATGGACTTCGTGTCTAGGATGGTAGACACATGCGCACACACTCGTTAAACACTCCAATTTGTATTGAGGGGGGAGTGTTGAGAATGCCAAATTGTTGGGGGTGAGAGGTGAGTTGGTCAAATCGAGAGATTGTATGCACACAACTAAGTTTAGATTGAGGAGGGGTGTTGAAATGTGCAATGTAAAATGAATGGGTTATTTGGTTGTATGTGGGAAAGCACCCTAGAGGTGCAAGATATTTTGGTAAGATAAGAATGCCACATGTGATATTGTATGGTGTGTGAGTGTTGACCAAAAGAGTGGAAAAGGGAGTGCCACATGGACGATGATGTGTAAAGTGGGATAAGACTAGAAAGCCTATATCATTGTATGGTTCATTGTGATATGCAATAGAGATCTTGTGTTGAGTGTGCAATCTCTCTCTCTCTCTCTCTCTCTAGTCATGAAGTTTTTAGTGTGTTATAGCCCACCTTAAGTGCTTAATCTTGTGTCTATCACTATGATCAATCCCATTTTAAGATTGTTAATAGATGAAACTTTGCAAGTAGGAGGAGAGCAACCCCATCACTTGTAAAGTTTCAACGATGTCCTATCCAAGCTCGCTGTTTTTTGCATAGGGGACTCCTTGGGCCATATAGCAGGTGGCAACACATCATCACCCATCCAGATGGGGATAACACTTTGCAAGCGGGGGAAGAAAGCCCTATGGACCCACTTTGCAAAGTTTCACCCACATCATACGCTGGATAGGTGTGATGTCTTACCAAAATCCATTCTTTTTTGCATACGCTATCCCTTGGGCAATATGCAAAAAAGAGAGGTCAACAACACACCGTCAACACCCATCTAGCATCCGCCAATGGAGATGAAACTTTGCAAGTGGCGGAAGAGAAACCTCATGGAGTCACTTGCAAAGTTTCACCCTCCTCATTGGATGTCCAATGGGTATAATGTCCTACCCACATCCGTTCTTTTTTGTATATGGGACCCCTTCGCACTATGCAAGAAAGAGTTTCACCCTCCTCATTGGATGTCCAATGGGTATAATGTCCTACCCACATCCGTTCTTTTTTGTATATGGGACCCCTTCGCACTATGCAAGAAAGAGCTGGTGGTAAAATACTGCCACACACATCCGAAGGATTAAACTTTGTGAGTGGAAAGAGAGAAGCCCCATGGACCGACTTGCACATTTTCACCCCCATTGGCACTATGCAAAAAAGAGCAAGTGGCAAAACACTATTACACACATTCAATGTTGATTTTGCAAGTGGAAGGAGAGTAGCCCCATGGACCCACTTGCACATTTTCACCCCCATTGGATTTCAACTCCATGGATTACATCATAGAATAATAAGCAAGACAAGGATAAAAAGTTTACTTCCTGATTTTGGACAGGCCTTGTTTGAAACAGTCAAAACTTCTCTCGATCTCACTATCGCTTATCATCCTCAGACTGATACAGGCTGAAAGGGTTAAACAAGTCATTGAGGATATTCTTCATGCATTTTGTAGTCTATCCAAGAAGATGGATAAATTATTTACATCTTATGGAGTTTTCCTATAATGCCTCTTATCACATCGAAGCATTGTTATGAGCCCATTTAAGGCATTATATAGATGCAAGAATTCCTTACACCCTAGAATTGGTCTAACCCACTGATCAAGGTTAAAGTTTCTAAGCAGATGCTTGATGAGGTTTGGACTATGAAATGTAATCCATAAGAAAGGACATAAAGGCTACTCGGGATAGGCAAAAGCATTATGTCGGTCCAAAGCCTATCCAATTGAGAATTTGAAGAAGGTGATATGGTCTTTTTCTTCATGTACAACCCAAGAGGAGTTCTTAAGAAATTATCACCCAAATATTATGGTCTATATATCATTATGCGACAGATTGGAAATCAAGCTCGTGAACTTCTTCTTTCCCTCATATCTTCAAATACACAATGTTTTTCATGTTAGTTTGCTGTAGATGTATATTCTAGATCCATACATATTCTAAAAGATGAGCAAATTATTATGCCGGTTCAAGGGCAAGTAGAATTAGAACCAAAGGAAGTCTTTAATGTTAGAAAAAAAGCCTCTTAGGAAAAGGATCTTGAAGGAATATTTAGTCAAGTGGAAAGTCTTCACAATCGAAGATGCAACATGGGTAAAAGAAGACACAAACCTTCAACATGGGTGAAAGAAGACACAAACCTTAAACGAGTGTCAAGATGTACTATAAACCTTAAACGGGTGTCAAGATGTACTATAAACCTTACGGGTGTCAAAGTGCTCCAAGGCATACTATAAACCTTAGAGGGGTATTGTGGAGCTTAAAGAGGTGTGATGGGGATTGCTATAAATCTCAAAGAGGTCCTATAAGGATTACAGGGGCATTGGTTCAAATCTAAGTTGGGTGCTATAATGATAAACGGGGTATTGCAAGGCTTTAAGGATGTTGCAAAGCTATTAAGTTGGAGAGAAGAGAGCGCGGGATGGGATAACGAGAAAGGCTTTTAGCATTAGAGACATTAACCTGCAACAAAGGAAGGGTGATGGAAGGAGGTAGAGAGGGGAGAGTAAGAATGGGAGAGATGTATGTGAGGCAAGGAAAAAAATGAATTTAGGTGGGAGAGAGGTAGAGGTATGTGAGGTAGCAGGGGCGAGGAGAGATGCAGGAGGATAAGGTAGGAGGAAGAGAGAGGAGTTGCAGGGGAGGAGTAGTAGGAGAGTAGCCCAATAAATTTGAATTTGAATTTGGGTAGAAGCTAAAAAGTAATGATTACATTCACTTTTTTCTAGATCTTGTCTCATGATATCAATAAAAATATACCAATGAAAATGATAGTAAAAATTTTATATATATCTTTATGCCTCTTGATTAATTTTATTAATGAATCCCCTTAAAGGGCCCTTAGGATAACTAATACTTCCCCTAATCATGCCTTCTATGACAAGCCCATGCCTACAAAGTTGACAACCATTGCCAAGAGCTTTGAGAGCTAGCCTTAAAGAGGAACCAACTATAAAATGCAGTAGGGGAAAAATGTCGAAGGCCTCCATAGTTATGAAAAGCAAAGAGTAGGAAGTGACCACCATAGCAAGAAGAGTTGTGGGTTTTAGACGATAATGATCAAGGAAAAAGTTAATTTAAAAAATACTAATTTTGACCTCAAACTAGTTTTAAGACCTCCTCCCCCCATAAGAAAATGTCTTAACCACCATACCACATCTAGGTACCATCATTGAATTATAATAAACCATGCACCTTTGTATAAGAATGCCTTAACGACCATACCACATATGCCTTAACAATGACCATACCACATCCTTACACTTGTCTAGGTACCATAATTGAATTATAATACACCATGCATCTTTGTGTTTAAAAAAAAGGGTTAAGGTTAGATGGCACAAGAAAATGCACAACTTTTCTTTTACAAATCACACTCTTCCTCATACTATCAAGATATTATCATGCTTTTTAAACCCTTCCCCATGTTTGGAAAGGGAGGTCACTTTGGCCCCCATAGTCCACCACAATTAAACGTCACCATACTTTTATGAATGGTCACCATACTTTTATGAATGAATGTAACGATTTTATTTATTAATTTTGAATAAAGGACTCCAATACATTTGCCATTGAAACTCGATCAAATTTGGCCTAGTTTTTTACTTTCCTTTTGGAACTTAGCTATCCATGCAAGACTGATGTAAGAAATTCCACGTGAGAACATGCTACTATAGCTCACATTTAATTCATACCTCTCCATGGTTAATAGGAGCATGGGAAAAGGCTCTAAGCACAAAGGTTCAAAAAAAGGAGGGGAGCTCATGCTTTTAACTAAGGGACATTGTCTTCAAAAAATCAAGCGAGGTTGGGATACAACCTCCTCACTAAAGTAAAATGTAAGATAGTAATTTGAGTTCAATAAAATGGGTTTTTTTGGAGTTAACAAAAACTTTACATACATTAGATGTCCCTAGTATTTTTGTTTCATGAAATAAAGTTGGTCTTTGTGACAATTATACCTCGAAGACTACTAAAAATAATGTAAGATATCATGTAAACTCAAAAATTTGTTTGAGGTGTTAGAAAAAAATTACAAACAAGAATTAAGTTTTTTTTAAGTTATTTAATGGTTTCTCCTTAAGTTTTTTTTTCAAGTTATTTAATAACTTCTCCTTAAGAAGGAAGGCTACGCTTTACACAAAAAAAAAACATAAGGCAACACAATTGAGATGGGTTTAGTTATGGTCATAAGAAAGGGAAAAAAAACATGACCGAAGGTGCTTAGAGAAGAGATAACTCAAGCTTCAGTAAAAGAAGTTCAAAATCCACCTCGAGGCTATAAGTTCAAAATCCACCTCAAGGATCCCCTAACAAATATGGAGATTCAAGTGATATGGATTGATGGAGACAAGAAGCATGGCATAGCAAGAGGTCAGAATGGATTCCATAATCGTTCTGGTCAAAATTTTACTGCAAAATTTACTTAGCTTTTTTCTATTTGCCCATTTTAAAAATGTATAAAACGACACTCATATACTGTAACTATTTGGCCCTCCTAACTCTATTCACATGATGATACCCATGCCCGAACATCAGATAAATGGAATTCAGACATGGGAACAAGGTCCATAAGATTTGATTAAGAAAAAGCATCCTTCTTGGTCAAAAAAGCAAAAAGTCAAACAAGGTTATCCGTGATCCAAGGGTACCATTGGAAAGAGGAGACTGAGCCGGATCAAAAAACTAAAAGGAGCTTTCTCAAAAAGCAACTCCAAGGCCAAAAAGCAAGGCCTTAAAGCTAAAAAAGCAAAGCACTAATAAAAGTAAAAAGAGAAAAAGCAAAGACAAAAAGAAAAAAGCAAAGCATAAAAAGACAAAGCAAAAGCATGGATAAGCTTTTGGCAAAAAGCGGAGCCCTTTTCAAATATAAAAAGAGAGCCCTTTTCAAAAAGCAAAGCCCTTTTCAAATATAAAAAGGCTTAAACCTCTCTTGTAGCATCATGAAGGAGATCGTGGAGTGTGTATGGACATCATTATGATCACGGAGAACTTCTTAGCCATCAAGACCCTCTCCAACTTACTTTTTCAGATGTACAATCAACCTAGACTTGTATGGGCATATGCATGGACGATATAGATGCGTGTACGAAGCTGCACGAACATGTATAGAGCTGGACAAACATGTACAGACAAAAATTTCAAAAACCCTAAAAACTACTTTTTGGATCTTTTATCGCCCAAAAACCATTAAAACAAGTTTTATGAGTTTTCTTGCTAGAAGGAACTTTTCCATGGTTTTCTTCATCAACAAGGTTGTAGAAGTGGTGGAGATTACTCATGGAAACTTGGACTACTTGAACTTGGATATGAACTTGGATAAGGACTTGGACATATGGAACATAGAGCTTGGACATGGAGCATAGACATAGAGCTTGGGACTTAGACATATAGCTTGGACATGAATTTGGACTCGGTTTTGGATTGATTTGAACTTGGATTCATTGGATATTGGATTTGGTACGAGAGATACTTGTGGGTCATCCCCGTGGTGTGCTCAGCATTAGAGATCTTGTGCCTAGACATCGACATCGACTTCGCTATCCTACATCGGCATATCTGTTTGTTTTGTATTCATTGATTGTATTAATCTTGGCCAACGTGCCCATGGATTGTTCCTGAATAAATTTGTGAAAGGAGGCAGGGCCTATTCCCCACTCAATGTGGTGTACTGTGCAAGATCCCTATTCCCTTCTCTCTCCCCTCTCTCTCTATCTCTTGGACACGCACCCCGCTGGGCTTACATATACCCACCAGCCTAGATGCATTGCATATCCCTCTTTAAAAAAAGGTTTAGGTGAGCATATAGAAGCCAATGAAGCAAAACAAAGCTTTATTTTTCTATTTGCCCATTTTGAAATGTTTTGAAAGACTCCCAAATACCCATTCAGCAGCCTGGATGCATTGCATATCCCACCCAAAAAAAAAGGTTTTAAGTGAGCATACTGAAGTGAATGGAGCAGAACAATGCATACCTGTCATCAGGCCACCTCACGGTTAAAAAATGTTATGTTTCAGCCTTAGATCAGTGTTGACAAATTACAAGAGCATCCATGCTCTCTGTTTCCTTAGGGGCTTTGAAAACTTAGCAACAGAAAGGTCGAATGACCTTAAAGGATTTAAGTTTCCTCTCAAGCACATACGGTATAGCTATTGCAGTAGTTTGCAGAACCATGGTGCATATTTGCTGCCATACAATGGCACATAACAGTTACATTACAATGGCATTAAGTTTGCCGTAGAATTTAAATGTATCAGACGAATCAGTATATTGCCGTACAATCAGAAAAACTAACCATCTTTGAGATCACTCCCCACCACGTTGCTTTGACTGTGCTAAGCGTATGCATTCACGCTGCAGGTCACCCAATATCTCTCTAACAATCTTTGCAGTCACACCTCTCACGTATCCATTCAACGGCCATGGGGGCACAACAGCGGGCTCCACGACCTGACTGAATGTTATCCATGACCCTATTTGCCTGTTTTTTTTCTCCGGGTGTTCCTTGGTGGACAATGAAACACAATTGCTGCTTGCTTCTTCAGAAGCATTAAATGCATCAATCTTCCATGAGCCCGAAAATTTCTTCATCATTCCTTGCTTTACCAGATCAAAGATCATCTGCACAGAAAAAAAAAGCAGCTGACTTCTAAACCATGCACGCTCTACAAAAGATTGAAACAAGGATAAACTGGACCTATGCTTAAAGTAACCCACAGAATGTTGCTCTCTGTCTTGTTCCACCAGCACACGGCACGAGAATGTCCCCGAAATCATGAGGAAACGCCACCTTCCTATCTGCTCCACCTCTACAATCTGTTTGTTTCCATCATCCTGCAAGACTTTGCGGTATGCTACCTCCTGGGAAGCAACAGCATCAGCTGGTTACAGCCAGACATACCAGATATGCTTAAGATTAAATGGACTGCCAGAAGAGTTCGGGTCACAGATATCAGCAAAGAAGTATTATACTAACAAGTAAGTGGGGTTGTGCGGTCTTGGACGGAAAGGATTCCCTATACATGAGCAGATGCCCCCTGCCTTGGGCTGCACTCATGCATGTAAAGCCCCTTACACAAAGGCCAAAAACCACCAATGGCGCAGGGGCTTGGTCCCCTATTCGTAAACGACAGATTGGGCTGCAGTAAGCCCACAAACGGCCCATACATCAGCAGCAGTGACCCACCCCACATTCAGATCCCTTGCCCCGTGTCATCAGAACTTCTGATAGCAAGGATGGGTGGGTTAAGCGTGTAAGGCACTAGATGTCCAAAGATAATTAGGATTAGATAAAAGCAGATTGTTTTACCTTGATGTTCTTGAAAACGCGCCTGTTGTTGGGATCTGTGATTATGTCAAACACATCATCAGGGGGGACTGGGACAGAGAAGCGGGCATCAATCTGGCAGAACGACCCTTTGGGCTGGGTCACTGCAAGCACGGGTGGCTCGTGTACAAACTCCAGAGGGGCCCAGGCTTCATCTTCGATGAGGGTCTTGCCATCCCCATCCACACCATCCATGGCTGTCTCAGAAGCCATGTGACGATCTACAAGAAACAAACAAAGAAATTATATTTTTGCAATAACCTACCCATCCATGGCCAACTCCAAAAGCAAAAAAAAAAAGTCAATTCACATGAAGGGTAATGTATTTCTTCCAGGAGAGGGATCAAAACACATAATAAAGTCATGTTTCTTCCATGGGAGGAATCAAAACACAAAAGGTGTTTCATGGAAGGGATTAAAAAGCCAGATGAAGGCTTGTCTTTGCCATTAAGGGATCAACACACATGATAAAGGTAAGTGTTTATCCATGCAAGGTATCAAAACACACGATATAGATATCTGTTTTGCCATGGAAAGGATCACAACACGTGATAAAGTCGTGTCTTTGGCAGGGGTAGAGTTCAAAACATGTGAGTTTTGCCATGGAAGGCAGATAAAATTATGTGTTTCGCCATCAGCATTCCTTGAATGCCCGTTCTGAGCTGTTAAAAGGTAAGAAATACAAACACATGTAAAGGCAAAGAAAACCTAACACAGAGGAAACCCTATCAGGAAAAAAACCCTAACTTAAAGGAAGAAAGATCGTTAGGCCCCTACGTGTTTGCATTGCTATCTGATGACGCTTGCGTCAATCTCCGCTACTTTTAGCCTGGCCGCCATTTCTAGCGGGAACTTGGAAGTATTCCCAAACACCCCCTCTATTTTTGTACAGGACAAGTTGCCTACACACTTGAAACGCAATGGGCGGGCAGTGGGCCCTACGTTATTTTCAATGTGACCCTCGAGCATCCACTAGAGAAGACTCTCATAAGTCCGTCACTTTTTGACATTACACTTGTCATGGCGTGCAAGTGGTCGATCTTGAGCTCCCACCACCAGGCCTTAAAATTGAAGCCCATCTGGGCGTCCTTGGCCATCTCAGGCTTCAAAGAAAGCTTCCAAGAAATAGCTCAAGTGTTATTTTGAAGCCCAAGAATTTCTACAAAGCGTCAAACGAAGCCTAAACCATGAGTCCTAGGCGTCCCAAGTATATATATATATATATATATATATATATATAAGTGGTGGTGGTCGTGAGATTTTTCAAATGTCCACTACACTTGTGTGAAAGGCTAAAACTCACAAATTCAGAAATTTACAAATCTAAATCCAACATCAAAATGAGCGCCAAAGCTTTGTAAACTTATCTTCAACCTTTGAAAGCATGACTACCAGAGAGTGAGCGTACAGAGAGGAGCGATAAATAACTATTAGCAAGGTGCACCGTGCAACTCCTTGCTGCTAGCACTAGCATATTGTGCAAGTTGAGGAGATTGGCAATAGCCCACCTAAACATTGCCCACAAAAGCTGCAGCCTGCAAAGGCATCATCCAACCCTCGAGGAAGCCAACACAAGCAGAGAGCAGGACTATCGTGCACTCTCACCAGGTAATCGATTTACTATAGCTTTTAGAGAGAGAGAGAGAGAGAGAGAGATGTTAACAGATAGAGCATTGGTGTGTATATAGTGTGTGTGTGTGTGTGTTTGAGAGAGAGAGAGAGAGAGAGAGAGAGAGAGAGAGAGAGAGAGAGAGAGTTTTCATGCTTGATAGTTGTGTGTGTGTGTGTGTGTGTGTGTGTGAGAGAGAGAGAGAGAGAGAGTTTTTCCATTTAAAAGAACTCGCTTCATGCTTGCTGATGATGGAAATGTGTGTGTGTGTGTGTGTGTGTGTGTGTGTGTGTGTGTGTGTGTGTGTGTGTGTGTGCGCGCGCGTGAGAGAGAGAGAGAGAGAGAGATTTGGCTTTTTCTTCTTGCAGCTACATTCCATAAAAGATTTTACCATGGCTGGCGTTGGTGCCATGGCTCTTAATGGTTTTCCAGTTCCTTCATCCTCAACAAAGGTAATTGTGCTCTGTCCACAAGGTTGTAACTATTTACATTGTGGTTAGCATGTTGAGTTGTTCAATGATAGTTTGTGATGGCATTGCAGCTTAAACAACCAACGAACCTTGTTTGAGTCTTTTGGAAAGGAGAAGAGACAAGAAAGGGATTCTAGAGAGAAGGCATCTACAAGTCAAGTCATGGTAGAGATTTTTGGCTCTTCGAGTATCAGTGAGGACCATGAGTTGGATGTTGACATGGAGGACTTCAATAAAGTGCTTCAAGACGATATGGAGCTTTTCGGTATGTCATTTGAAAACACACCCTTAAGTAATACCGAAACACAGGGATCAAATAATGATTAAAAAAAGAAGCTTCGAAAGTTTAGAGTAGAGTGGCTACATAAGTTTAGTTTCCAAAAACTTGTGGTGATTGAAGATAAGGAGTTTATGAAATGCTTGTGGTGTGAGAAGTATAAACAAAAGGGACCATGGGGGAAAGAAAAAGGGTGCAAAACAATTCAAATGAGTGCCATAAGGAAACACAAAAAATCTCCTGAGCATAGGTTTGCCACATTGAAGGTACTTCATGAGGGTGGGATTCAAGTCCAAGAACTTGGGTAGCAAGACTCAAAAAAGAGTCATAACTTGCATGAAGTTGATGTACTTTGTTGCAAAAGAAGACCTTGCATGCAAGAAGTTCAAGAAGCTTTGTGACTTAGCATATGCCCTAGATGTGCAAACAATGCCTGTGAAGAATGATTTGTCAGTGCGTCAGACTAATTTGCTAGCTTCTATTTGGAAGATGGTGACAATTCGGGAGCACAAGTTTTCCTTTTTGGTAAAGGTAAGGGGAGCTTGAACACATGTGTGTCCATGTTTTTTTATTATTCCCAAAATACTTGAGTCCGTTTGCTATATCTTCTTGAATTTATTGGAGCTTTACACAAATTCTTATATCTATGAGATGGTTAGTACTCTCTTGACCAGGTTGGAAAATGGAATTGCTTTACTGCTAATATCGGGGTACCTTGATGGAGAAATTCTTGTATGTGTAATGGCATCAAGATCCCAAGATGTGAATAGTTTTGATGGAAACAACAATGGCCAGGTAATTGGAACTTGAAAGTTGTATTCAATACTATGTATCCAGACTTTTAAAAGAATGTTTTAACTCTTTAAGTGACTGATATTCTTGACAATGCTTAACATTGTAGAATATGATGATGGTGTTTGCTCGACCTTTGTATGTTTATTGGAGGTGACAACAATGAAGGAAATTTGTCTTGTCGAAGACACTAGCAAGATGTGTGTTGATTCTAGTCGACTCTTACTGTGAATCTGTTGATTCCTAGCTTGCCTGGCATACAATTTCTTCTTAAGTTTTTTTGTGAATTTCCATGTATCATGAACTTGTTGTTTTTATCTCGTTGTTTTAATATTTTTTGCAAATTTGAGTGAAGCCCTGGAATACTTTGGGAAGCTTCATAGGAAGCCTAGAATAAGTACACAGGGAATCACAGTCCTTGTGTTGTGGGGAGTCAACTTTAAGGCATGCCCACCACCGAGTTCAGTTATGGTTGCGACCACATCGTGGGCAAAGCAACGATGATGCTTATATGTGTACATCTCCCAATAGACGATGCCTTTAATCAGCTTTGTGGGCAGAGCAAGGACGAGGCTTACACGTGTATAGCTCCTGATAGACGATGCTTTTAATCCACAACAAATACCAATACCAACAAACAAGCTATAAAGTTCAAACTCCTGCAATGTGAAGCTATGAGCATGTGTGTGATATGCAATTTTTTATAGCATTTATTTTTCCCCTATTTTGGCACATCGACTGTGCATGTATGAGCACATTTCTTCATAGGAGGAGCTCACACTCAATAGACTTGTAAATTTAGCTTTGGATGGGTGTGGATTCATTTTTTCTTTCAATATACATTATAGACACATCACGTATGAACTAGAAAGAACATCAAGGTGCCTAAGTTGAAATATAAACTTCTATTTCCTAGTTTTATTTTATCAATGGCATTTGGCACCACTTGATGTAAAATATATTTTCAAATGCATCTTTTTATAGGTATTGACAATATTGATTATGTTATAGTTGAAATACTTTAATTCAAGATAGAAGTTTGAATGTTTTATTGAGGCTCATTGAAGTTGTGTTCGTGCACCTTTGTCTATAAAGATGGGCTTTGTACATTTGGTTTTATATTGAGTAGTATACATTGAAGTTGCTTGTGCACCTTTCTCTATAAACATGGGCTTTGTACGTTTGGGTTTTGTATTAAGTATTATGCATTGACATGAGTGATTCATTTTTTTGAAGACAATTTGAATGTGTTAAGCGCTTAAGCTTCTTATAGTTTCTTCTTGCAGTTTTTTTTAGATAGCCTTGTATAACAATAAACTTTCTTGAGTATATGGGTTAGATAAGATTATTAGGTGATGCTTTTAAGGAGGACCCTTCAACTAAAATAATGAGGACCCTTCAACTAAAATAATGCGATGCTTTAGGAGGACCCTTCAACTAAAATAATGTGATGCTTTTAAAGAGAACCCTTCAAATAATGTGATACTTTTAAGGAGGACCCTTCAACTAAAATAATGTGAACTTGGTACTTATTTTTAGAGCTTGGAACCACCCCTAGGTGCATTTTTAAACTAAGATTTTGGCATTTCTTCCAATGTTTGAAATGTATACTCTAGAATATTTATATAGTTTTGTTTAAATTTTAAACCTCGCTTCTTATGTATGCATGTAGAGAACTAGACTTGTCACATGGTGTCTTACTTTGGCTTTGCACAACTTATACAATCCTACAAAAAAGAGAGCCATATATTTTGTTCCATAATTACCCTTTTTCCCAAAGTATGAAATGTAAGGAATCAAGATAAAGCCAAAATATGAGGAATCAAGACAAAGCACAAATGAAACTTAACTCCACAGGTCTATGTACTCCGATATTGATACACACTTGAATAAAAAAGCATCCATCCTACCTAACACTTAGCTCACCATGCTTTGAGATGTCAACATCACATGTTATTTAATAGTCTCAAATATAGATTCATATGGATACGTGGAAGAGCCATGTCACATGTTATTTAATAGTCTCAAATATAGATTCATATGGATACGTGGAAGAGCCATGTCACATGTTAAACAATTGCACATAGATTCCTATGGATACTTGAGAGAGCACATCTCACATGCTTTGAGATGTCACATGTTAAATAGTCTCACATCACTAGCATGAATTAAGAATTATTAGAGAGAGGATTAAGGCTCAAATTGCTAAATGGGAGGGTCCTTTATATCATGAGAGAACTTGGTGTATATATAAGGCCATACGTGTTCACACTCACTCAAAATGTGTCCAATGGGTGCATATGACATAATTTTGGATCATTTATGGCCTCATATAGTTGTCACTTCGATGCGACTCCATCTCTATGGGTTTGGGTTTCTCCTCACGTCTGTCGATGTGGCTTCATCTCCATGGGGAGGAGCAGCTCTCTCCTCACCTCTTTCACTTGAGCTCACTAAGCATGAATTAAGTAGATAATTAGAGGGAGGATTAGCAAGAGCAAGGCTCAAATTGTTAAATGGGAGGGTCATCCCAAGAGAAATTGGTATATACAAGGCTATTGATGTTCACACTCACTTAAAGTGTGTCCACCGTCGATGCCTATAACATAGTTTTAGCTCATTCATGGCCTCATAAATTTAAATATAATGGCATCTCTCATAACACATTTTTGAAGTGCATTCATTGTTGGGAATCTACAAGCTACTTGAAGTGGGAATTGCGGAATCAACACCTTGACCTTGCCACACACTCTTTTAAGTAAGAATTGTGGAAGCAACACATTAACCTTCATGGGCACCCATCCATTTAGGTTATTATGGCTGTGATAGTCTCTATCTACTTTTTTTCTCTCGGTGTTGGTGTCTCCACCTTTTCTCTTGTTTCTCTTGGTGTTGGTGTCTCCACCTTTGCTAGTTGGTATCAGTAACCATGTTAACCAATACTTCCCTTCATGTTGTCAATCTTGTCCTTGTTGGGATCAACAGGAGGATGTGGTATTAGAGGGGGGGCAAGGCTTGTGACTTGTGAAGAATCTTACTTGGCTCTCGCCAGGTTAAAGATTGTGGAAACGGCCAGGGTCGCTTGGAGGAACCACTGCGAGAAAAAACTAATGAATTATTAAGAAATTCACGGTTTTTGGCTTTGGGGAGGAGTAGAGTAACAGTGCATAAAACACTATTAAGTTTCTACAAAGGGGGAGGCTTCTATTTATAGGAAAAAGTGAGCTTCTAAGGGTTATGGGATTGATAACCTTCCTTGATAAGAGATTGCTTTTATTTTTTCTCATCTTTAAAATCATTTGTTGAGTATATTTTATTTGTTTGTATTTTTTATTATTTTTCTAGCTCAACTTGCCTTTTATAGCAATTACTAACAAAGTATTACAATGATGGATTTGGTTAGCTAGTTAGGGGGTATACTAAGGGTTATTAGAAATGGAGGGAAAGAGGTGTAGAGGTGGTTCAGAGGGGACACTACCATCAGAACTCGAGTGTGTACTCTTATTTCTCACTCAATAACATAGACATAGTGGTGGTGATGATGAGTGAGTGGATGAAGATCATGCATTGCTTGATTCCTTGTGAGAAAGTGTCATCAAATTTGTAATGTTACCTCATGATAGGTGTGTTTCTGCTTGCTATTGTTAGTGACCTATGTGGTCAAGTTGATTTACAATAAAAATCATAGTGAAGAGACTTAATGATTATTTTTGAAGTCGAGATTGTTTGAGGTGTAAAGAGAGAATTTGTACTTGTGAGGTTGTGGAATTAATGAGGGGAGGCAAGGGTAGCCCTAGATGGTCAGGTTCTTCAAACGTTTTTAAAGTTAGTAAAGATAGTCCACTATGCTGGTACATTCTTGTGAAGATTTGATTATCAAGTCTCCCCCTAACAAGATATGGATTATCGATGGCTCATTGTTGATAAACCTTGAGGAGTCATCTCAATGTAAAACAACTTGTTGTGTCTACACCATCAAGGAAATCTACCATAGACCAGGCTTTCTCCCACCAAGGCTTCCCCATATAAAGATGTACCTGGAAGGGTTTTGATGTCAAGGGTATTATGTAGGCTGATGTGTTTTGGAAAATCATTTGCTCAATGCTCCTCCCTTGTGTTGTTTCTATGGGTGACAGATGTGCTCTATTTTGTAAGGGTCCCTTTATGAGGAGTAGCATCCGAGCACCCAAAAATTCCCAATAGTTCCTAGTTTAGACACTGGGTCCCCTTTATGAGGAGTTATTGTGGTGAGACTCCGTGCATTCGGTAGCCCAACAATTGTTTAGACAATGTGAATGGTGGCCACATGGTTAGGAGATGGCTTATGTAGACTTGGCACTTAGCCAAGTAGGATGCATGCTTGTGTAGGCTATGTGATCGCATTACTGAGTGCTAGACAACAAATTGAGAACACACTATTCTTGGGTTATGGGGTATGTTTGAGGGTCTATATGGTCTCAGTTGTATTCTAATATGGTCGAATGATGTCATCGATTGGTCATTTTGGACCAAGTCGTGGGTTGGCCGGCATGGCCGACCTACGTCCATGCTGACCTTGGGTACTATATATAGACTACTTTGGCAGCCTTAGTTCATTATTGAGAATAAGCAAGATATCCTCTGTCCAAAGTCTGTCTAGATTGCCATCAAAGCTCCTTATCCAAAGCACACAGGTGGGTAGATGCCATCAGTTTGTAATCAAGTTTTTACAAGCAATAATATTTTTTACTCTCTATTCTTTTCTACAATTCAATGCTTTGTATTGTGTTGATCCATCTTCTGTTATGTGTATTCTTACATGGTAACAGAGCATAGGCTCTAGGTGAAGCTTGTTTTTGGCAGTTTGCTATTGAAAGTAGATTTGGAAAGATAGCCCAACCTGCAAATAACACAGCGCGTGCCTGTCCTCCACATTTTGGTGATGGGAAGTTAGATGATTTAAATTATACTCTTTGGAAGTTCAATATTAGGTCTATTCTTGATTCATATGAGTTGTGGGAAGCCGTAAAGCCGAGTCCTACTCTGGATCTAGGAGATCCACTACATACCATATTTCTAGATCCTACTCTCAAAGGTGAAGGAATGCATATATGCTATCATTGATGAGATGATGACCCTGATTAAGAATACTACCATAGCTTCTCAAGCATGGCTAGTTCTAAAGAACTAGTATGAGACGAGGAATTAGACAAGGATTCAAAACGTTAAGAATTGACTTGCAACAGAAAGGCATTCTTATATGGAGAAGTAGTAAAGTAGTTCATATCATAGATAAAGAATTTGTAACACCAGATGTAGCGACGGTGGGGATCACTAAGACCAAAGAGCTAGCACGTAGGTGCATCAAAGTGCTACCCTCGAAGTATGATAGTTTGGTGACCCCATTGAACACGTAGGCATTAATAGCAGATCCAAACTAGAGGGGGGACAAAGAGTCAAAGTTTGACTCAATTTTAAGAAACCATACTTTGGATCTTGTGGATAGTCCTGTAAAATGGATAGTCCTGTAAAATGGAAGGTTATTAGAACTAAGTGGGTTTAGAAGGCCAAGTACAAGTTTTATGGTACATTGAATAAGTACAAGGCAAACAAGGCAAGGGTTGAGACGACTAAGAGTTTTGCTCAAGTCAAAGGGTTTAACTTTTAGGAGACATTTGCCCCCATAGCTAGATTAAGGTTATTAGAACTGAGTGGGTTTAGAAGGCCAAGTACAAGTTTTATGGTACATTGAATAAGTACAAGGCAAACAAGGCAAGGGTTGAGACGACGAAGAGTTTTGCTCAAGTCAAAGGGTTTAACTTTTAGGAGACATTTGCCCCCATAGCTAGATTAACCATTATTTGTGTAGTACTTGCCTTGGCCACTCATGGGAAGTGGCTAGTTTTGCAAGTGGATGTGAAGTGAGAATTTTTTAATGTCCATCTCAAGGAGGAGATTTACATGGCATAGCCATACGGGCTTAAGATACCCGGTTCAAAAAACAAAGTGTGCAAATTCTAAAAGTCATTGTATAGGCTAAATCAGGCCACTTGGACATGGTACCAGTAGGGATAGATGATTTATTTGTAAGTATTAGTCTTTATAAATGCCCATTAGATGAAAATTTATATATTTTCTCTGAGCAGGGCATGTACATGATCATTGTCGTATGTGTGGATGACCTCATTTTATGAACGGGGAACTATAAAGAGAAGATCTAACATACATGGGAGATGTTGAGTTCAAAGTTTGATATGACAGACCTTGGGCTTATGCATTTTTTTTGGGGATTCAAGTCTAGTAAGAGTCAGATGGAATCTTCATTTCTCGGTAAAAGTGTGCAAGAGAAATTGTGAAGGCATTTGGCACATGGCTAAGTGCAAGTCATGTAATGGAACCTCTTCTTCGTGATCGACTTGGAGCTGAAGGAGATCCTTTGTTGACACTGTGAAAGGTCATGGCTTTGGAGCACGATGTCGTTTGATGACCTTCTGGAGCACTTGGATCTATAGTTTGGTGAGCGAGTGACTGAACTTCCTTGAAGTGGGTCACTAGATGTTGCACAACATGCCAGTTGTAGAGGTGATTTTTTGGATCTTAGATTTTTCATTGCATCTAGTATGTAGGTGGAACATGGAGTGGGCCACTAGGTGTTGCACAACATGCCAGTTGGCTGGTAGAGGTGATTTTTTGGATCTTAGATTTTCCACCTACATCTAGTATGCAGGTGGAACATTGTTCCAACTCCTGCTCCAGTACCTGATCTAATTTCTTCAATTCTGCAACCTATGTTTCCAAAATCTTCTCCTTACTTTTCCATGAATTCTTCATATTAAGCATAATGAGTATTGAGCCTTTGAATATCTTCTTCATATTGATCCAGCTTTCTAACAACATCTCTCAATTCCCTAGAAGAAGTAATTCTTTCTTTCAGCTTTGTAATTCTTACCAAATCAAGAATTCGCTGATTTTCCCTCAGCATTTCTCTTCTCGAGTTCTTGATTGGAAATCCTTAGAGCTTGAGCTTCACTCTTGAACTGATCGCACGAGCTTGTTCTTTAAAAATTATGCACTCTCTTTAAAGTTTCTGAAAATTATGCACTCTCTTTAAAGTTTCTGAAAATTATGCACTCTATTTAAAGTTTCTGAAAACTTTCATCTTGCTCAGCCATCACCTGTTTGCCTTTATCTACAGTGTGGCCTAAAACATGGTCTATTGTTGTTATTGATGTTGCTATTTCTGTTTACTTTCCAGAGTCAATGGGCGTGCCTACTCCGGAACCCCCTTATCCGGATTCACCTACTCTAGATTGATCATCTAGCTTTTTATGAAATGAAGGGAATATGGTTGGCACATAGGATCAATGATGTATTCAAATTCTTTAATATAGCCAGCATAAAATCATGGATTCTAACTTCATAGTTATCTACATCATTGTTGTTGACACTTCATATATATCTATATCCTCATTTGTATTTAAAGAATTGATCCTACTTTAAGATTCACTCTATATTCTTGAGCCTCCTTTTCATGTTGATCCATACAAAATTTATGTTGTATCAATATTTTTTCACATTTATGCATCTGTATATTTTCTTTGAAAATCTAAAATCTCCTCCTACATTTGTGCTTTAACTTGATTAGCCTCATTTACTTTAGAGAAGAGATTTTGTACAGTTTGTTGTAAATGCACCTGCTTTGCTTCGAAAATCTACACTTTTTGATTGACTGCAGAGAGTGCTATTAGCCCTGCTTTAATCTTCTCCAGCTCAGCTTTTTTAAAATTCAACTCTTTTTGTAAGGCATCCTTTTGAGCTGTTATGCTTGTAACTTACTCTGTGGTTTTGGTGGCACACTTTGTGATGTATTGACATGCTACCTTTAACAAATTGGCGTCCACCTCTTATGGAAAGGTAACTGCTTCGGATTTGCTTGCACAATCCTGACTCTCCTGATTTTGGAGATTGCTAGAAATCTGCTAGCCTTCCCCTTGGATTTCTTCACCGATTCCAGCAACCTCATCCAGAGTCAATTTTTCATGAGCTTTCTTTCCTTTCTTTTCTCCATGGAGTAGCCCGAGTGCCCCCTGTTTTGTCTCAATGGGTTGTTTGGCACACTGGTTGTTGGGACTCTATTTTGTAGAAACTACAAATAAAGGCCAATCTTTGTAGAAACTGTAAATAAAGACCAATCTTTGTCTTTGATTGATGGCCTATGTTCTTCAACTCTGCCTTTTTTACTTGTGAAAAAGAATATGTGCCCATGCAACGGGCTTCCCAAGCTGCATATAAATACAATCCCATGGCTCTCTTTGACATATAAATACAATCCCATGGCCCTCTTTGACATATATGTCAACTTATAAGTAAGAATTATCATTTCTATAATAAATCTAAAATGTAATCTGTTATACGGGCATCCTTATAGTAATTTACTAGTTTATACTCCTTACATGCTCCCTTGGAACCAAAGTAAAATTACATATCAGCATTTAATGCTGTAGGAATATCTACCGACCCTCCAGTGTGGCAACTAAAAAACCTGAGCCACATACTTCAAAGTTAGCAAGGTGCCCTGTGTCATCTTGATAACTCCATTCTTCCGCACCTCCTGCAGCTTCTCCATTAAATCATTGTTGTTGCTGAATAATTAAGGGTTCCACAGAAGAGAAGTGAAGTGCAGTAGCCCCACCTTTTCTAGCCAGACATGGTTGTGAATGATTTTCACATCAAGAACAACAGTAAGCTTCTCCAATTCCACCATGTTTGCAAAAGGAAATAGAAAGCAATAAAAGCGATGGTAAGCGAAAGACAGAGAGTGAGAGAGAGATGACAATGAACTTTGCAAATGAAAAAGTGATTGTGAAAAAATCAAGTTTTGATAATAGATATATAGGGTTTGGTGTAAAACATAATGTGACACAAATTCATGATGACTAGAATCACGGTGCACCCAACTCCATGTGAAATATACCAATATGAAGGGCGTACCCCCAGATTTGATCAAGCACACGATTCCCATTATGGAAGGAGCATGACGATCAAGGCATAGGGCCTACCAAATGAATCCAAAGTACTCAAGAATGGTCAAGAATGGTCAAGGATGAGATTGCCAAACTCATTGAATCTGGATTCATTTACATGATAGAGCACATGGAATGTCTATCCCTAATAGTCATAGTACTTAAGAAAAACAAGAAGATTTAGGTTTGTGTCGTTAACCTAAAAAAGATTAATGCCACCACATTATTTTGGAACATGGTATATCCCACTAACGGTAGTAAGGTGAAGTTGATTCTTGAGCTTCCACCACCCACTAACTTCAAGGGTGTGTCCAGCATTTCATGGGACATGTTGGATACTATAGACGATTTATAATCCTATATGCCGATATAGCGAGACCCTTGTATAGGCTTTTTGTCATCTTTGAGTGGATGGGGATGAGTGTCAAAAGGCTTATGACACTCTCGAGAAATCCCTCTCGCAAAGCACACAAATTCTAAGATCTCCCAACTGGGATATTATTTTCTATGTGTACATAGATGCCTTGGCTTTCACAAATTATTGGTTGTATTTTAATAGAACTACTAGGAGAGCATAACATGGATTTCCCTATTAGTTTGAATGATGCTAAACAAAACTACACCACCATTGAAAGAGGAGGAATCTCAATGGTCTATGCTGTAAAGAAGTGCTCCCATTATCTATTATGGGAATAAATTATTATTCTTCGTAGATTACCAACATGCACTTTCCTACCTGGTCAATAAGCCTATAACTCGATTGCTCTTGAGTCTTAATCCTTCTAGAGTTTGATTTCATGGTGATGACCGTGCAGAAAGGCTCATAGCATGTGTATGTTGATCACTTATCATGCTTCCCCAATGGAGAACCAGTGAGAACGATCCTATACATAAGGTTTTGAATGTTTCTACACCTTATCAAGTTACGCGGGACATGAGATTATAGCTACTAAGAGCACCTGTGTCAATAAGTGCGAGCTTGTGTTCAAGGCCAGTCCTTGTGGACATGACCAGCCAGAGTCTAGCAAGCTTCACCTCCCAATCCTCTGCTTCATGATCAACAACTTGGCCATGTTAACCAAAATGTGGTAGTTGCACAACTTTTATTGGCGAGCCTTAGCTTCTCGTCACACCTAGGACCACCCACCATTGGACAAAGTGGTGGGCCACCACAAGCTTGCGAGTAGATAGTGATGATGTCTCTTGAGAAATGTCCTCCAGTTATTTACCACAGAGTGGGCTTGCTCAATAATGTCGACATATTCAAATTCTTGGAGATCGTGGCTTCCCGTCTTGGCCCAACTTGTATATTTGCCACACAATAATCAGTTGTTAAGGGGATACCTTTTTGATAAATTGTCATGCTCTGTTGTGATTGAGGGGTCTCTCCTGGGGAAAGCCATTAGCCAAATAGTGGGCTATCTTTCCACCCATTCCAGAACCACGTAGAGTTTGTCCTTTACTTGATATGTTTACATTGGAAATAACTCCTTATAAGGGAAGTTTTATGGTATCATGCCTCTAGGAACCATGCATAAAGAAGTACTCCTCATACGAGGATGGATGGGGTATAATTGATGCCAAATAGACTAGTACTGAACTATTGTGCTTTTTAACTAATTGCCCAGACAGGTAACTATAATGACAGATGAGGAACCCATTCCTTGTCAAACTTCAACACCAGAGAGAACTATTCTCCCATTAAAGAAATGCTCGCACCCATTAAACATCCAAAGGTACCCCACACCCTAGTCAAGTTGCTTAAAAAGAGGCCAGTTCTCTATACTTAACCATGGGGGTGATTGACCAAGCTCCATTAAAAACCTCACCCCTAAGCAAGATCAACCTTCAGCGTCTCCAAGTACCCCCCAATACAAGTGGCATCTTCAAAAACTAACCCAACTAACATCAGTACTGCTAACATATCTAACCTTGTAGAATTCGGATCACCCATCTATCCCTAGCAATACCAATGTTTCCATGAGAAGGGCGACAATTGGTAAGTACCAAAAGTATTTCTCCAAGCACAAGGTTACTATAAAGGGCAATGGAAAAAATGTCCCTAGCAACACCAATGTTTCCATGAGAAGGGTGACAAGTGTTGGGTGCCAAAAGTATTGCTCCAAGCACAAGGTTACTATGAAGGGCAATGGAAAATCTAGGTGCCCAAGCCGAAGGTCCAACATTCGCTAGTCAAAGCCATGCGAGCGAGACTGAACCACACGTACCTAAACACTGAACCTCAACCCCAAAAAAAACATGGTTTGTCAAAAGGGAGTTGTTGGAGGCCCAGGGCTACTATGCTAGGCATAGAAAACTATGGCTACCTAAAGCAACGTAGTCCACAATTCCCCGTCAAGGATATTATGAAGGTAACAAAATCATTTGGCTCCCTAAGGCCACACCATCGATTCCCCCAACCTCTTCAGAGGCAACAACAAGCACCAAGGAGAGAGGCAACGACAATCCAAGATTCCCAGCAACAAGGAAACCCTTGATGCAAACCTCACCAAGGGTAAAGAAATAATTGACCAATTCATCAAGCCCTAGGAACATATCCAAACATACCTGGGGACATGATATTCCTTCCACCTTGCACTCAAGCCCTAGGAACATATCCAAACATACCTGGGGACATGATATAATAGGCGTCCCACTAGTAACAACAAACGACCCATCCAAACATCTACACCATAACTAGCAATACGCAACATCTGCTAGCGCAACACAATGGCGCCCGTCAGAGAACAGCTGCTGCCAGTACAGAGCCCACGTGAGAGACAAGTTCCTGTCATTAAAGGAGGGCCTTGAAAGCTTTGCGTAGCAACAGAGCCGTGGATTGCAGCAAGGCCAAGGCAACACACGTGCCGCAAGGCCAAGGCAACATAGGACGGGAGGGCATGGGAGACGGCGCGCGCAGCCCTCAAGGAGAGATACAGCAAGCAATCACCAGCACGGGTTGGGCAGCAAGTTGAAGGGGTTGGCACATCGTGAAGTCAAACCATCCTCCCCTCGGGACTCCACTCGGTCAGAGCATCCGGCATCTTTGAACAGGGCGGTCCTACTAGACATTTCCAGCCAATGTTCGTCACAACCGTGCTCTCGTGAATGATAGACAGCAGCCGGCGTTGCGCCGTTGTCTGCAAAAATAATATAACCGACGACCAAGATTTTTATTTCAATAAATAAATAAATATATTCTTTTTCTTTAAAAAAAAGTCCAGCGAAGCATCTTTCTCTCTCGTATCGGAAGAGACAAGCAACAACAATTGCAGATTCTGAAGGGAGCTTTTTCTCTATTCAGTGGCGCGGGACACCCCTTTATCCTCCTAATCGTGATATAGGCAATACCAATCAAGTTCTCAAATTTGAAGAGGATAATTCACAAGTTAATTCATTTTTACTTGGGGAACTTCCACTCTCACCTTTCAATTTTCTTTACTTCATCATGCCGTCATTAACAAGCGATAATTCGTTGCAACATAACTGACATGGATACCCCTTTGCCTAATGCTATTCTGGGAACAACAAATTTATTTGTTGCAACAACAACTTCAAGATACTGAACGCCAATTACAAGACCGCGATAAGCGACTACGAGACTCAAATGCTGAGGATGACCGAATTGCCAAAATTTTGCGAGCCACGTTTGACGCTCAACAAACCCGCAACGAACAAAAGATAAGTCGTCGTTCCTTTACTTTTTCTTGCTTTAATGGTCGCAAAGATGGAAAAATTGTTTTATCATGGTTGAATCAATTTGATGACTACTTTGACAAAGAAAATTTTTCCGAGCGTGATAAAATTAAGTGCGCCACCAACAACCACATGAATGATAAAGTTTTGGAACGTGCTCCACCATAGCATTAATTGCCCTACCACTTGGGCCTCGTTCCAAGAGAAGGTTAAAGAATCATTCTTACCACCTCAATTTCATCTTCATGCGCATCGCATATGGTCAAATTTCTCATGGATTGAAAGTGAAAACGCGAGTCAATATACTGAGCATTTTTGGCAATGCCTTTTACTCCATCGTATGCTCGAAGATGTGCCTGAAGATTCACGTCAACGCAAATACGAAGATGGTCTTTAACATGGTATACAAGCAAAAATCAGTACTTTGAAGCCCTCTTCACTCTATGAAGCAATTTCTTTCGCTCACGACGTGGAGAAAGAGTTTCAATCTATTGCTTAGATGGTTTGCCCTTCTCAAAAGGCTACTCAAGCTCGCCAATCACAAGCGGCAACTGAAAATTGACAATCGTCTTGGGTAACAAACAATTGTAACTTTCGTAAACCATTTGTTACTCTACACACTAGCACTTTCAATAACACTCGTGCACCCACTTTTCCAAATAAAAATGTGACTAATTCTAAGCCGAAGAATGATGTAAATTCAAAGCCCCAGCTTAGCCACAATAGCGTGCATGTACCACGTGCTAATTTGCAGCGCAAATATCCCATCTTTTGAAATAAGTGCCATAAACCAGAATCTCAATGCCCTGCTAAGCTTCCAAAGGACAATCCTTCATTGGAAAAACTCCACTATATAAAGAGGATAACGCTATTGATGATCTCGACTTCGCTCCAAATTCGACTGAAGATGCTCTTCAATCCGAGGTGAACAACACAGAATCTATTGATCCAGGTATGCCTCCCTCGATACATGCTTTATTGCGAATGAAAGGTTATATAAATGGTTTTGAAGTATGTGTTTTACACGATGATGGTAGTTCACATGACCTCATCTCTGAAAGACTTGTTAGGAAACTCCAACTTGAAACTTTTCTTTTACTTATAAAGTTAAATATGCTTTTCAAGGAACTAGGTACAATGGCACACATAAAATAAAAGATCTCAAAATTTCTATTGGTCCTTATAGGGAAATTTTTGTTTCTCGTTGCACCTATGCACTCCACATATGTTATTCTTGGTATGCCATTTAGACACCAACATAATCCACATATTGATTATCATACACACACGATGTCTTTCAATTTCAATAATCCACATATTGATTATCATACACACACGATGTCTTTCAATTTCAATAATCAATCTCTCGTTATCTAGTCACTCTTCTCTTGAAATGTTTCCACTCATCTCTCACACGCAAGCACGTTGTGCATCGAGGAAACATGAGAAAGTGTACATGATTTATGTTAATGAAGTGGAAATAAAAGAATCTTCTCTTTCACTACAACAACAAAAATTTCTTTCTTCATTTAATGATTTTTTACAGATGACTATCCTCCCCATCTACCTCCTTCTCATGGTGACTTAGACCATAAGGTAGAACTTCTTCTAAGCATTCAACCGCCTCACAAAGCACCATATAGACATAGCCCTTTGCACCAACAAGAAGTGCAACGTCAAGTAGTTGAATTGCTTTGACAAAGGTCTCATTCGCCCTAGTAGTTCCCCGTTTGGTGCATCTGTCTTGCTTGTGCAGAAAAACAATATAACTTTTAGGATGTGCATAGACTATAGAGCACTAAATAAAGTGACTCTTAAGAACCACTACCCAATCCCTAAAATTAATGACCTATTAGATAAATTGAAAGGTGTAAGTGTATTTAGTAAAATTGACTTAAAGTTTGGGTATCATCAAATCCATATGGATCTTGCTGATATCTTCAAGACTGCTTTTTGTACACAATCAAGACATTATGAGTTTGTTGTCATGCCCTTCCGTCTCACTAATACTCCTGCCACATTTGCACGCATGATGAACAAATTTTTTATAGATTATCAAAACTTTGTGATTGTTTTCTTTGATGATATTCTTGTTTATAGTCACTCTGAAGAAGAACACAAGGATCACTTAAGCATTGTCTTTGATTTGTGAAGGAAAAATCAAGTATATGCTAGCCCTGACAAATTTTATTTCTTTCAAATTGAGATGGAATATCTAGGCCATATAGTATCTGTCAATGTTATTCAAGTAGACCTTAAGAAAGTCCAAACTATTCAAGACTGGCCTACTCCTAAAAACGCCCATGAAGTTAGATCTTTTCTAGGTCTAGCAGGTTTTTTTCCACAAGTTCGTAAAAAATTTCACGCTCATTGCTCTCCCATTGACTATCTTGCTTCGCAAGAAGCTAGATTTTTGATGGGGTGATAGTCAGGGGAAATCCTTTAAAACTTTGAAATACTTATTGACCCATGCACTTGTCCTAAAACTACCTGACTTTGACTATCCTTTCTTTTTAGTTGTCATAGATATTGGTGTATCTGGCACAGGCACAGTCCTCATACAAGATGACCATCCCATAGCCTTTGATAGCTGCTTTATTGGCTTAAAGGATTAGAGCTCCACCTACTTAAAAGTAGGCCTCTTATCTAGTCGTTTTGATACATGACCTTATTCGGTCTTCCCTTCAATCATTATCTTCGATTGCTCAAACCCAATGAAGCCAAGTATAGTACCTACTATGACAAGGAACTTTTGGCTGTTATCCATGCCCTTAAAATATAGAAGCATTATCTCATGGGATATGAAGTACTAATAAAGATGGATCAATAGGCTATCAAGCACTTGTTGACCCAATCTTTAATATCGGATTGCCATATACAATGGGCTTAATTTTCACCCTAATATCAACCAAGCCGTGTTAATGTAGTTACTGATGCTCTTAGTCGTCTCACAGACCTCTTGATGATAACCAAAGTTATGTCTGCAATTCTAATTCATTTGATGAACTTAAACATGCTTATTTGAATAATGTGTCTGCTATTCAAGTGTAATCTTTTGATGCCATGATTGACTCATATGTTGATGATCCAGATTTTTCACTTACATATGGAATGCCATACATGCTAACAATTCTTTGCAAAAACTGATTATTCTTATGCAAATGGATTTTTATTCTTTCAAAAGAGACTTTGCATCACTGAACCATTTAGAGAACTAGCCATAACTGATAATCATGCTCCTATATATATGGGACATAGAGGAATTCAATCCATATTAGCTGCATGTAAAGAATATTTCTTTTGGCCTAACATGAAACATGACATTGCAAAATTTGTGTTTGAATGTATTGTTTGCCAAAGAATTAAACGCCATCATGGTAAACCTTTTGGTTTTTTAATGCCCGTACCTATTTCCAAAGGTCCATGGGAACATATTTCAATGAATTTTATTACTGGCTTGCCGACTACCTCCTCTCATAAATGACATGATATGGGCCATAGTTGATAGATTTAGCAAGCAAGAATACTTTGTACCTTGCAAGAAGACCTTGTCTGCCCCTCAAGTGCAAAGCTATTCATTAAGACTATCTTTCCTCACCATGGCTTTCCCAAAGTCATTCTCTCTGACTGAGATGGTCGCTTTTGCAATCATTTTTGGGTTGCTTTATTTAAGAACTTAGGTTCTAAAATGGACTTTATATCCACTTTCCACCCAGAAAGTAATGGCCAGACTGAAGCTACCAAACAACACTATTATGGATCTTCTTAGATCCTACACTATTAAGACTGACCCTCTAATTGGGATCAACATTTGTCTTTAGTACTTCAATTTTCTTATAACAATACCCCCCATTCGGCTACTGGTCGAGCTCCCTTTGAAATTGTCTATGGCAAGAAACTTTCCATTCTTGTCTCTACCATAATTAGTGATGTTCCCATAGTGATCTTCATAATTCGCCGACTGAGGCAACACATTTATTTAGTGCCGATTCGCTGACTGAGGTAGCACATTCATTTAGTGCCGATTTGTTGATTGCCGGCGACGGCAGCACATTCGTTTAGTGCCGATTCGTCGACTGAGACAGCACGTTGATTTAGTGCCGATTCGCTGACTGAGGCAGCACATTGATTTAGTGCCAATTTGCCAACTAAGGCAATGCATTAGCATGAGGTTGGCCATCCTTGCTTTTGTTTATTTCACACAACTGAGGACAGTTGCTTTTTAACCTCGTGGTATGTTATGGAAATGAGAATTATGGAATTATTTGATATTTTATGTGATATTTATGGTACAGTCATTTTCCACATGGTCGTGAGTGGCTACACGCGAGAGTGTGGAGCAGTGGTCGCATCATGGTGGGCGGATAAGTGAGATTTTGGTGAGGAGATCAGTGCACGGAGTAGCATGGGTGCGATGGATTTTGGACAGTGCGACCGTCGTATTTTGATGTGCAACGATGGTCGCCCGCCCATAGTTTCATTTAATTAAATTGCTACAATTTTAATGTAAATAGACAAGCTTGGGGACCAAGTTACTTTTTGATATTAATGGCCTAAAGTGGAATGCATCAAGATATATTTGTGAGCACTTGCTTTTTGCTAATACATAAATACATGCATGAGGAAGCGTGCTCACTCATGCATGGGGGGAGATTGAACCCACTCTTTTTGTCATGCATAGTTGCTATATTTATCTCCTTCTTGTTTATTTGAAAAGCTTGATGCTATGGTTATGAAGGTATATTGACAACAATTGTTGCACCACTACAAAAAAAATTTATTTAAGATGTGCACGCACATTTCCTTCAGTGGACACACGTTTCTATATGTGCACATATGTTTATATCTTAACATGCACGTTCATATCTATGCATGCACATTTCCATCTACGCATGCACGTTCACATGTGTGCATGCATGTTTCCATGTGTGCATGTTTCCATCTCATCACTCATGTTTCCATGTGTGCATGCATGTTTCCATGTGTGCATGCATGTTTCCATCTCATCACTCATGTTCGAAGTTCTGAATATATGTACATCCGTTCCCAATATTGGTCTGCAAACGTACGTATCCACCATGTACACACATTCCCAAGTAAAATACTATAAAAGTAGAGGGTCCCCCTCTCATTTTCCACTATTTTCTCTGCACCTAGCCAAACTATTGCTAGTTTTTTCTAGCCTTGTCTCTACCTTTTAGCCCTCAACATCCTCCACTCTCATCATGGTGACTGTTGAGGCCTCAGAGACCTCTTCTGACTTAGTGCTCCTTACTCCCACACTAAGAAGAGGAAGGCCACCAAAGGCGTGAAGCTACTAGAATATCAGGTAGCTTCCACCAACTTCTCCCCACTTAGCATAGAGTTGCTTCGAGAAGTCAGCACAACTGCATCTAGTCGGACAAGAAGGTTGAGCACAACCGCATCTAGTCGGACGACAAGAAGGTTGAGCACAAGCGCACACTTACCATACCAGGAGTGTTACCAGATCATAAGGAACTCATACTCGACTTGGAAGCCTAGCTTCTCTCATCCCACTTGGGACCCCGACCTCAATAATTGTTTTTGCTTTATCTCTTCTTAACCATGCTGGCAAATCTCCTTTGACCACGAGCTCCACAGTATCTGCGCCAACCCAACTAGCAAATTCGGGGTCGCTATATGATCCTCACCAAAGTCCTCTACTATGCCGCGGGCTCAACCTCGGTCATGCTATTGAGACAACTCCCCGAATCACAAGAAGTAGAAGCTAGACCAAGTGGCCACCTGTGTGAGTGAAACATTGTTAGATTTATAGAGACCAACCTCATGGATACCCTGACCTAGGTGGCAAGAAATTGCCCATGCCATAGGGCCAAGTGCTAGTCACGCGATCATGCTAAGCTTGCCCTATTGATTGGACCATCCCAACAGTTATGTCCCGCTTGCCCATAAACATCCCCGAAAGTGCCAAGAGAGCAATCCACTTCAAAAATAGGCCCTTTTCTACATCTCATCAGACATAGGATATCACAGAGGCACACCACTAGATCTAGGAAGACAATCTCTCCTTTGTATTTGAATCTTTTCACAGGCCCTTTTCCACTCACAATATGGCTACCTTCTTCCAGATTTCCCCGACTAACTTTTCCTCACTTCTCCAGTGAGACATGATAGCTTGCATGGCTTAGTAAAAGGAGCAAACTGGTGTAGTACAATAAGCCCTCCTTTTGGCATGATTTCCTTTCCCAACTAAATACCCATAAGAATACGGCCATTGCTCAATGACAGGTTATAGGTCTATACCCTAGAGGAGGCTGACTCTAGGATTGCCTTCCTCTAGTGTGAGCTGGCATTCCTCTTCACACATGGAGGTCAAAGGGGCCAAGCCGCCAGAGCAGCCCAAACCCAAGAAGAGCTCACTCGAGCCACTATCAAACTTTAAAGAGCTAAGACAATAGCATGCAACCAAAAAAAATTGTAGATGAAGTCCACAATGAGGTTCGAGCACCACAAGGACTTTTGGAGGGAACTAGATGCCAAGGATGCTACCAGTTCTCATCTTGAGTAACTTTTCATAACTCAAGCACCCCAACCCGAGCAGCTAAAGCAGCCACCCCCAAGAAGAAGGTGGACTTCTTGATGGACACAGCCACCATGGACCTCCCAAACCTCGCCATCCCCCCCCCAAACGACCCTCAAGCCTCCTTGAGCTCCAACGCACCTCACCCTCTAACTCAACCTCCTCCAACACAACAACATCATATTCCTCGATGAGGAGAGTGGTTGGGCATTGTACAAATGAGTATTGTATATAAGACATTTTGACTAATAAGAAAACACATAATCCCATTCTCACAATTGAGTTTGAGTCTCCTTGTGTTTGTGATTAAGTCTCCTTGTGTTTGTGATTGAGTTGCTTGTATGTTTTTCTCTTCTTCCTTATATTGCATACATGCTTAGGGGTTCTATGGATGAGTGACAACGTTGATGTATGCTCTCTTCTCTCTCTTTCCTTCTCTTGTCTACTCTTTCCAAGCTCACTTAACGTGGCATAGGTGAGGTTGAGCTTTCTAGAGCTCTCTCTCTCTCTCTCTCTCTCTCTCTCTTCTTCCATATTGTATACATGCTTAGGGATTCTGTGGATGAGTGACAATGTTGAAAGAGTGCATAGAGCGGAAGCAAATAAGCACTAGAGTGTGCTGAGTAGAGAGTGCAAGAGAGAGAGAGGTATGGAGAAACTATGCTGAATATACTGAAGTGATACAGTCCCAAGAAAGAGACAAAAATAGTTTCAAAAGTGAGGGAGCAAAAGAAAGACTAGGCAAGATGGAAAAGTGAGAGGCTAGTCCACCTATTTATAGGTAAGAAGGACTGGCTGACTAGACATACAAATACTGGCCGACTAGACATGATATAGCTGGCCAATTGGGAAAATACATCCAGACTGGGGGGAAAAACCAAAAAAATATATAAAAAAGGGGTGGCCAGCCACAATCAAGGGCCATGAAAAAGGGACCAAAAGGGACACCAAACATGGGAAAAAACTGGGGATGAATGTGCTAACACCCCCTCTCAGCCAGATGTTGAACATACTTCGAGAAGCCGACGATGAGGAGCCAAGGAAGCCTAAGAAACTGGCTTGGTGTGAACAAATCTGCAACATTCTCCCTCGGGGGGGTCACTCACAAAAAATGTGAATATCACGTGCGTTCAACAGAAGCATAATTTTAATTTATGAAACTTACAGAAATATATTTACATAAGGGTATGATTTAATTTTTTTTCAAAAAAATTTACAGATTCATAAAGAAAAGGGGATATTATATAGATTAAAAAATTCACAAATAAGGGATTTAAAATATAGGCCTTGAACGCACGTGATAGGTATATTTTACATATAGTGACTCCCCCGAGCATTCTCCAGTGAAGGACAATACTCCAAACGCAAATCTCCAGCAAGAACCCATTCACGAACATAGTGATACTGTATCTCAATGTGTTTCGTATGAGCATGAAATACAGGGTTCTTGTTGTGCTGGAGATTTGGATGAGAAATAACTCAATAAACTGACTGCAAAACACACGTCCAATCGGGAGTAGGTCAACCAAACCAAATAGCCGACAAGAACCCGATACTCTCCCTGATTAATCCTTGGAGGAGAAGCATCAAGAAGAGAGAGCTTCTCACTAGTATCCATAGGAGAAGATACTGGTTTGTATCGAGTCATCTGAAATCTATCAAGAATCTGCCTTATGTAACTGCTAAGAGAAGAAAATACCCTTTGAGGTCTGCCAATCTTAAAGCCAAGAAAATAATGTAGAAGGCCAAGATCCATCATCTCAAAATATGTCTCCAAAGCGTTCATGAGTGAATGGATCCTCATAGAATAAGAACCTGTAAAGATGCGGTCATTAACATAGACCACAATGATAACAATCAACCCCCTCTCAACAAGGAGGATGTAAAGGTATGAATCTACATGAGAACGGCATAGGTCGAGCTTCTGAAAGAACTCATCAGTCTGCTAGTACTACCAAGATCGCGGAGCCTGCTTCAGACCATATAAAGCTTTCTTCAGCTGGTACACCTGATCCTGTTTGCTTAGAACAACAAATCCCAGCGTGATGAACATAAACCTCCTGTGTAAGCTCTCCATTCAAGAAAGCCGACTTGACGTCCATTTGGAATACGGGCCATCTATGATGTCCTGTAAGAGCAAGAATGGTGCAAATGGTAGTCATCCGGGCCATCGGAGGGAAGGTCTCATCGAAGTCGACTCTAGGGCGCTGAGCATAACCCCTAGCAAACAACCTCGCCTTGTGCTTTTCCAAGCTGCCATCAGCTTGAAACTTCGATTTGAAGATCCAACGCACACCAATCACCTTACGCTGTAGTGGCCTAGGCACCAAAATTTAAGTGCCATTCCGTTCAATAGCATCTAGCTCTTCCTGCATAGCACAATGCCAAGGCTCATGAAAGAGCCTCGTCCACAAAAGTGGGATCAGAAGGACCATGAATGATAGAGGACATAAGAGCATAGTTAACAAACATGTTGCCCTAATGAATTTGTTTCCCTGAAACTTTGGAAGATCGCCTGAGAGAACTAGGCGAAGGAGCAGAAGGCTCACGTAACAACCCAGAATCGCAAACTATCTAATAGTACCATCCAGGAACAGATATACTCGAACTCGCTGGAGGAGGAGCAGAGTCATCATCATCTGATTGAGAATCCACAGCTGGAGGTGTAACAGAAGCAGAGGGAGGAGGAGGCGGAGGCGGAGGTAGAAGAAGATCATCACCCCCCTCTGAAGATGTAGGAGTCTCGTCGAACACCACATCATGGCTCACAACAACTTTGCTGGCCTGAGGATCATAAAGACGATATGCCTTGGACACAGTGCTGTATCCGAGAAAAGTCATGCACTAAGACTTCAAGTCCAACTTGGAGCGATGCTCCTTTGGCACATGAACATACGTCAAACAACCAAATATCTGGAAATGAACAAAAAAGGGCTTCTCACCATGGAAAGCCTTATATGGAGTTTTATCCTTGAAGAGCAGCAGTAGGAGACCTATTCTGAATGTAGATAGCAGTAGAAACGGTCTTAGCCCAGAAACGTGGAGGTAATGAAGAATGCTCAAGCATAGCATGGGCCATCTCCATATTGGTCCTATTCTTCCTCTCTGCAACTCCATTCTGTGATGGAGTATATGCTATAGTAAGCTGTCTCTGAATGCCATGGGTCCTGCAATATTGCTGAAACTCCTGGGATGTGAACTCACCCCCTTTGTCGGTGTCCTGAGAGCCTTTACCGAGGAACCGGTCTCTTTTTCCACCTCAACTCTCCAATCACAAAAGTGCTGAAAAGCCTCATCCTTGGTCTTCAGAAAGAAAACCCAAGTATATATGGAGAAGTCATCCACCATCACGAGCATGTACAATGCCTTACTCAAAGACACGGTACTCATAGAACCACATAAGTCTGCATGAACAAGAGCAAGTGATGACGAAGATCTGTGTGTAGCCTCCTTCGAAAAGGCGGCTCGGTGTTGCTTCCCTTGTAAACAAGAGGAACAAGTAGCAGATGGAGCCTTGATGGTCAGTAAACCCTCAACCAACCCATCCTCCTTCGAAGATTGCTATAGAAGCTGATAACTCAAATGGCCAAACCGAGCATGCCAAAGAGCAGAAGAAGAACCAGAAGAAAGCAGAGCGGTCAACTTGTACCGACCACTATCTTGGACTCCCTGAGCCAAGATGCTACTAGTCTCTTTATCACACGAATGAGATAACGAGATAACGAGAGAAGATCTCCTCCATACCCTGAGCTATAAGAGCACTCAACACTGACAAAAGGTTAAATTCCAAATCTAGAATGTACAGAATGTTAGAGAAGTACCTCTTGTCCTCTCGGAAGAGCAAAAGATGGGGATGGGAATGTACATAACGAGAGAAGATCTCCTCCATACCCTGAGCTGTAAGAGCACTCAACACTGACAAAAGGTTAAATTCCAAATCTAGAATGTACAGAACGTTAGAGAAGTACCTCTTGTCCTCTCGGAAGAGCAAAAGATGGGGATGGTGCCATTTCCATACACTGTCATGGAAGAAGAATCACCCAAAGTGATCTCGCCTGACTTGGTAGTGAAGTCCTCGAACCAATCTCAATGGGGTGTCATGTGAGCAGTAGCACCGCTATCCACAATCCACGACCGCGACGACTGAGAAGTCACAAGAGCAAGTATACGATGAGTACCTGCTAATAGAAGAATACCATCATCCTTCTTGGTATGAGACACCACTATAGAGGAAGAGTTCTTTGCTTCTTCATCCCGCTTCTTCTTGTGACATTGGGGAGATTTATGACCCTTCTTGCCACAATAATGACACTCAATGTCCTTGTTTTTATAATATTTAGTTTTGTCTCTATCTTTGTCATTATCCTTGGAGTTCTTGTCAGAACTCCCTTTCCCTTTCTTCTGTTGATTCTTTCCTTTATCTCATACAGCCAAAGCTCCATTAGAACCACCAAAGGTGCCAGTCCACTCCTCAAAGCGAGACTCAATCTGAATAATGGAGGGGAGAACTTCCTCCCAAGTAACTACTTGACGAGGAGAAGAAACAAGAGACTGGAAATAAGCATCAAACCTTTTTGGAAGCTTGGAGAGAAGCCGAATAGCCATATCCTCTGTAGAGATATCCTTGCCACAAACAACAAGCTTGTCCTTAAGATCTTTCATCTTCGAGATGAAAGCATCTAATGATGGAAAGGTAGAAACTGACAAGTTCATAAGTTGCTTTTCCAACGCCAAATTTAACCCGAAGACTTAATCTCATAGAGATCTGCAAATGCCTTCCAGACGTCATGTGCAGCATCTGTTGTATGCACATGAGAGAGAACGGAATCTTGATAGTTTAACATCAGAAAGGAGAAAACACGACGATCATTCGCCTGCCAAATATCAATCTATGCCTGAGTCACACCACCGGAAGTAATGGTGGGAGGGGTGGCATTGGAGGGGTGGCATTGGCAGGTGTAATAAGCCAATCCTAGAGATCCACGCCACACGCAAGGTTGATTTCACCTTCACCTTCCACAAAGTGTAGTTGGAACCATCCAACTTTGCAGACTCCTCAGAGAACATATGAAGTGTAGTCGGTGTAGCCAGCACAAAAGCTTGGGCTTAATCCCAAAAATATGCACAATCTCGGAAGGAGTGTCCACCACAGGTACCAAGGTTGCCACCAAAGCCAGAACCACCACAATACCCCCTCTGCAAAAGGAAATGTCCACTAGAGAGGAAAACGCAACCAAAGAGGGGATGCTGTCTTGAAAAACCAGGCCGCCTAGCTCCAAACTCCAAGTAGAAGAAAACGTTGATGAGAAATTACCTTCAAGCTGTAAGCGATAAAGACAAACTGAAGGAAAGCAATTAGCAACAGCTGCCCAAAAAACGCAGCATCTAGAGGGCTGCAAATTTGAGAAAAATGCAGAGGTGAAGGGGCTGTAGATAGGGCTGAATATGGGGTAGCAGAGGGAATCATTGAACCAAGAGCAATGATACCATGAAAGAGTGCACAGAGCGGAAGCAAATAAGCACTAGAGTGTGCTAAGTAGAGAGTGCAAGAGAGAGAGATGGAGCAACTATTCTGAATATACTGAAGTGATACAGTCCCAAGCAAGAGACAAAAATAGTTTCAAAAGTGAGGGAGCAAAAGAAAGACTAGGCAAGATGGAAAAGTGAGAGGCCAGCCCACGTATTTATAGGTAAGAAGGGCTAGCTGACTGGACATGCTAATACTAGCCGACTGGACATGATATAGCTGGCCGACTGGGAAAATACATCCAGCTTGAGGAAAAAACCCAAAAAAATATATAAAACAAGGGTGGCCAGCCCACAATCAAGGGCCATGAAAAAGGGACCAAAAGAGACACCAAACATGGGTAGAAACTGGGGCTGAATGCGCTAACAAATGTTGATGTATGCTCTCTTATCCCTCTTTCCTTCTCTTGTCTATTCTTTCACGCTTTCACTTACCATGGCATAGAAGTAGAGATTGAGCTTCCTATAGCTCTCTCTCTCTCTCTCTCTCTCTCTCTCTCTCTCTCTCTCTCTCTCTTTGATCCCCACCCATTTCCAAAGTTCCTTTGTGATGACAACAAAGGAGGCAAGCCTAGCCCTCCACAAGAGAGAGTTACTCTACCAAGAGTGGCTTGAGGTAGAAGCTGGTATGACCCTTACATTCTCCTCTCCTTCTCTTTATCTTGCAAGGCTTGAGTGTTCTCTCCCACGAATATCTTTATTGTCCTTTGTGAGAGGAACCACATCGAAGGCCGTTCTCTTCTTGTCTCCATCTAGGCAAAGAGAGCTCTTTCTTTACTCCCATAGCCCTGGAGCATTTTGATATGACAACGAAGTGAGGACACAATGGACTAGCTAGCACATTGACATCAAGGAGTCGCATTTGCAGCTTGAAGGCACTTGATTCAGCAAGGCTAAGGTAAGCACTTGACTTAAAACACCATGCTAGAGCAAGTGGTCCGGTATGAACCAACCAATGACCTAAACAGACCTTAAATCAATACTTATTTTTGAAAGGGAAGTGGATACACCTCACTCTTACAACATTTTTCTCAAGGTGGAAGGTGCAAAACCCAAGGTTCACTTTACAAAATAGATCAAGCAACGCCAAGTAAGCATTGCTCCATAGTGGAGGACTTGGAATACGAATTTGAGAATGAACCCCATCTTTATTTGATTATATGTTTAATGGACCTGCCCAACCTATTCTTGAAGGTACAATTATATGTTTAATGGACTTGCCACCCAACCTATTATTGAAGGTACAATTACCATACCTTATATAATGGTAGGTCCAAGTCTACCTCCTATATTGAGACTCCTTGTGAGAGTGAGTGATGTCAACCTAGAGACATCACTAGACTCTCTTCGTTCCTATCATCCTAAACTAGCAATTCGAGCTTATGGGGAAAATCTTTATGCCATTGAATGGAATGAAAGCTCCAAGCAGAAGCAACAAGAGCCAAACACCACCTCAAGATGAGAAACTAAGTACTCTAGACCAATACACAAATATCCACAAAGAATAACTAGGACACTACTATGAAGGTGATAAAACAAATGCCATGTTTTCCTCAAAGCATAAAATTTAAGAAGCTTCCACATCCTCACCAAGCATTGTTGGGAATGTGAAGTGGATCAATTTGACATAATGATCAAATTGGTTGATGGAACCATAGTTTATCCTTTGGGAATATTGATGGAACCATAATTTCACCTTTGGGAATATT